>NC_050487.2:19762272-20069090 GCF_012460135.2 Molothrus ater | reverse complement strand
GAGAATTGTGAAAGCTAATTTTAGTTCAGAAAGCAATTACAGAAAATGTCTTAAAAATCTTAGATATGCGTGTCAGATTCTCTCCACAAATAAATGCACTTCATGTTATCATTTCTCTGGTAGTAACTACATCAAAGTCTTAAGGTCTTGACATGATACAGAGCAACTCTTTGATTTTCTATTGTTCCTATATGTGTCACTGTAGGGCAGGAATAGTTTGATAAATTCCTTTGCAATATGTTTTCCCCCTTCTAAGACCTTTATGGCAATAGCCTGTCATTTATGAGACCACTGTGTATGCATTTATAGCTGTTGGAAGTTTAATGCAGCTTAATCCCTTTTTCAGCCCTGTTTGTTCAATATAACAATGATGCCATTCCTCTGGCAAGGACAGTGTTTGAGCTGGAAAGGAAAGATGTTTCTTTTTATGGTCCCCATTAAACTAGCTGCATCCTCCATCCCTTTAACAGCCTTAGCACAGCACCTTGAGGGTTGATCAGCAAAAGCCAAAACCTCTTCAGACAGAGTTTGCCCCCAAATTCCTTTGAACGTCCCTCAATGTTTGTGATGGGGAATCCTGGAGCATGATTAAACATCAAGTGCAATATTAAAAATACAAGGTGAAACCAAACCTTGCTTTGTTAAAAACTTGCAATTTGGAAGAGTGGTATATAGATGAAGATATGTGTATTTAAGTGGGATTTTTCCACCTTGAGTTTTGTTTGTGTCACCAAGCCCTTTCCAAATGCTCTGTATTACAGTAGGTAATAGGTAGTAGAAGATAGCAGCATCTGATTATACCCACACCATCTAAATCTTACTTTTCTGCCCAGACTGCTGCAGAAATAAAAAGATATTGTTTCAACATGTTTAAATGTACCATTGCTCTTGCTTCATAATTTTGCATACTGCCAATTAGTCATATGAGATGGGAGATCCTTTTAGAGCATCATCATTTTAATTGGGACTTCAGCAGAAAAGAGTAATTAATAACTGTTAACCTGTCCAGTAAAGCTGTATCTCAGATTAATGAACCATGTCTTTTGCACATTGCACTATGAATTGAAAAATGCAGCAGTTAAAAACTGATTACTGTTATTTGTCTAATTAATGTTGATCTTTGCACTGAAGTATAATGACAATAGGAGATTTTAAAAACATTAATATATTTTATTCTACTCTGAATAATATGTATTAGGTACAAACATGTATTTTTTAATGTATTCTTGATAAACTTTTTTTTAATGATTCGTTTTTCTTTATTTTTGTTTCCATGCTTCTATGGCTTTGAATATAAAATTCTGCATGCATTTTTGTGAGGTTTACCTGGAAGGGACAGAGAAAAGGGGATCACAATTATATAGAGATATGGAAAGGATATTTTTTCTTATTTTATGAATGTGTTATGTCCATGGTTTGCTTTGTTAGCACTGATTGGACTTGTAATAAACAGTGAGATTGTGAATCTGCCTTTAGGAAGAGGAAGAGATTTGGCTTGAAGTTACATGGAGGAGGTTGTATGTTAGAGTAACAACATGATCCCAAATTAACTTTGCTGTCAGTAGCTGACACTTAAAGGCCTTTGTTGTCTAATGAACTGTGATGTCATTAACACTTAGGCAGTCATTGTGTAAAATACCATCTTTGCAATTTTGTGTGCAGCTTTAAGGAGATTTAAGTAGTGTAAACTGTCATTTTAAGTGTGAAAAATAAAATCCCCTTAGGACCCTGTAAGTGCTTGTAGCTGAAGCATGTTTTATCTCTTTATTTAGGGTTCTGTTACTTTGCTGGACACAGACATATTTTTGATACAGAAAAACCTTCAGAAACCTCTGAGAAGTTTCAGTGGGCACCCTAATATTATCTATTAGTGTGATTATCTTTGTACAGGAGTGAGGATACACTTTCAATAGTGTGATATCCATTCACATAAGTGACTTCTGAAGATGAGAACTACATTTTTAGGCACTTTGGATCTCAGACATCAAGGTATGCTTGAAGGGCTTTTTGAAATGTGGACTTTTAAAATGTACTATCATAGTACATGATACATACCAAGATAGAACTCTTAAATACTGTTGTGCAGCTAATTTATAATGTTTCATTTACTATTATGTAAGGATTGAAAGAGTTGAAAGCAGAATTAGATAAGAAAAAGCCACTGGATTTCTATTGACCCTAATAACAGTAGGGACCCTATAGTAAAATTAAGAGATCTGGATCATTTTTTTTCCTAGCACTAAAATTTGATTTGAAAATCTCTCTGCAAGTGGTGGAATGTGTTTGGAAGTTGCTGTATTTTAAATCAAATTTTCCAGACACACTACTGCTTGTTTTGAGTAAGAATGGAACCTTCCATGGTGGCAAAGTCACTTGCTATATAGAATTGTAAGCCAATGTATCTTGTACTGAACTGCTTTATCTTAAATAATGTATCAGTCAATAAAAGAACCAGTTGTTCTATGGATTAGTGAACAGGTTTTTCACAGCTCTGTTTCTTGAGGCTGGATTTTGTGGTGTCTAATCTGTGGACAAGTTTTCTGTATTCCTTTACATCTGCCAACCTGTCTCTTGATTTCTTCCATGGTTTTTCCCTCTTCCATTAAGGAGCAAGCTCTTCAGTTTTTATTAATGCCTTTTCAGTCATGTATTAACAGCATCTGCCTCTTGTCTGCTCAAGATCCCACTTTCATTAAACTTGCAGGGAATACACTGAGATATTTCCTCCTGTGAAATAAGTTTTCTGTGCCAACTAATCAGCAGCTCAGTGACTTCTGTGGATCAGGACACATAAATGGAGAAGCTTAGAAAGGGACTTAGGCAATATTTGCAATAATAGGGCTGGTGTTGTACCTCATAAAGCACAAACTTTATGAGGTACTGCTGATACTGTAAGGGGGAGAATTGTTTGTGCAGTGGGTTCTCAGGAGGTTTGTCCATATTTTGGAACTACTTGCAAATATGGTGAGAAGAATTGCTAATAATGAGAAGTTATTTGTATATGCAATTAGCAGGTTGATATAACCCACAGTTGCTTGCATCATCTTTTTCTCTTTTTTCCTGGTGCATTCATAAGCGTTGTTAACCATCACTGTTAGGAATCATGAAGTGCTACTTTCTAAATTATTTGTAGCAGGACTGTTGCTGATTATCAAAAAATGGGAGGGAAAAGATTCCATGCTTATTTAATTATCTTTAAACATTGGGGTCTTGCTGGATCAGAGGTTCTAGAAACAGGATCTAAGCTGTTCAGATGCAGTGAGAGAATAGTGTAGAAAACCCTCTGTACTCATGGTTGCTGTGATCCAGGTGAGACCAAAGTGTGATGTGATTTTCAGCTCTCTGCCCATGAAATGACAGCTTAAACTCGAGCCCAGATGTGGCTCCCATGCACAGAACATCAGAGTAGAGCTGCTTCAGTCATGCTTTATTTTCAGCTGGAAAGAGAGGGTGCAGCTGGAACACTCAGTGTGCGTGTTTTTAATCTGGGCTTAGCAGGTAACCAGTCCAGTGTAGCCCCTGGAAAATAATGAAGGCTGATTACCTGATTGGTTTTGTGCTGTGTGGTGCTTACAAGGTGCAAGGATGGTCTCAGCTGAGAAGAAGAGAGCAAGGGAAAAGATCTTCAGAGAGTCAGACTTTGCACTCAGGTGGAAGATAACAAATACAGCTTGAGGCCAGAGCCTGCTGCACTGCTTCCCTGCTTATCACCAGTCACTGATGGGCAGCTTATCTGCATGATGCTGGAGATTCACAGAGGCTGCAGTCTGTTCTCTTTGGTAGGTTCTGTGTTCAGATCATGAATATAACCCCTAATTAAGTGTTCATTCAGGTGCACGCTGGCCTCAGGTGAGCTAAAACACATTAAAGCCCCCTGTGAAAGGCCCCTGTTTCTTGTTACTTCTTTTCTTTCTCCTCAGCAAATAGTCATGCTCAGCTTGCTTGGTTTGGACCCAATATCTGCCAGTAGGTTTGTGGCCAAAGTCCCCCAGAAAAGCTTGTCTGAGATGTGGAGCAGGGAGCTGGGCTCTGTTACCTGTGCCAGTGCAAAAGGGAAGTGTTTCCTCTGCCACTCCTCAGAGATGGTGCAGTTAAAATGGAGAAGCAGCTTTGAGTTTTCCCTTAGAGCCAGAGTTCTCTAGACTGTTGCAGTCTGTCTCTTCACTGCTTCAGCCATATCATCTTTAAAAGGCAATTTAATGGTTCCTGGTGGTGTGTAGGGTTTACAAGGCTAAACTGTCCCCAGGTACAGACAGGGCCTTTGGGAAAGCAGCAGGTGTCTCACATTAGATTAAATTGAGTCCAGAATGTTTTATGGGGTGATTTAATATACTGAATTGAAACAGTCACATTTTTTAAGGTAACTCTAAAAACTGAGGACTTAAGCAGCCATAAATAACTAAAGGGTTAACAGTGGGCACCAGCATCTGTTTTCAAGGGTTCTGCTGTTTCCAGTTAGTTCTGAGATGTTTATGGCTTTGGGAGAGGGACAATGCATACATCCAAAATCATAAGGAGTAGATTTTGCTGTTGGATGGTTTTGCAATCTAAAATAATCCATTCATTCGAATAGATGTTCACTGGTTTACCTGAAGAAATTAATCTACAATCTTCTGCCTTGTAAAAAAAATATGCAGAACTTTCTTTGGCTTCTTTGTGCTTGGACAATTTATGGCTGGTAAAGTGTTGACATATTTAAGATGAAAATGGAATCAACAATGCACATTTATTGTTGATATAGTTGTGCTGTCACTGTTGTAAAGTTAAAAAGCAGCAATTATAGCTGAAATCTGAAAGCTGCTTTGTAATTTCACATGTGTGACACAACTTCTTACTAGAGATTGTAGCCATGGCAGCAGTGGTTGCTGCACTTTGTGAATAGCAGACGTGTAGTTACTTTCTCTCACTAAAACTGAGGAATTCAATAGTTTGTTTTGTTTGTTTGTTTTTTTTAAGTGCAAAGTTTTTAAAACTCTCTTAAAAAAAATTCTGTATGTTGTGTTTTGTGTGCTACTAAATAAACCAGGGATTAATAAAAAGATACTGGATATGGAGGTAGGAAAAGGCAATAGTTATTTTAAATCCTGCCTGTTACATCATTTAGCTGTGATGTGTCCCTAGTTCTCCCACCCTGCTTTTGTGCAATCAAATCTTGTCTGAATATCTGAATATGAACATGAATTGAAAAGAAAACAAAACAATAACAAATGAACCTACCCATTTGGGAAATCCCTTTTCCTGCATTACATTTAAGGTCTGGAATATATTTTTGCATCTGAGCTAATCACCTTCTCATTCTCCTGCTCATCTGACTAGAGTTCTCTCAAAGAATCCCTTTTCATCTGTGGATTGCTTGTTTGTGTAAGATAGGTGGGATTAAGTGACTCACAGGTTCAACTTGCATCTGCTTATCTGAATTCAAGATATCTGAATGCAAGATGAGTGTCAAGGTCTTAGCAAAGCACAATATTAGATATATTTACTTACAGAAATGGCAAATAGTACTTTGCTATTTTTAGCATATTGCAAATACTAGGCTGCTATTTTTATATTTTTTTCTGTCTTAGCTGTTGAGTAAAGCAGAACTGAACACCAAATGCTTATGAGGCTCACACTGAATGCCATATATCCATGTAATTTACATACTTGTAAAGCCACAAAGAGCTGTTCATAAACATTCCTTAATACCAGCAGCTAGGAGATAAATTGAAAATTATATACATACACAAGAAGAAAAAGAAGGTTCTAAAATGTAGAAGGAAGAAGACAATTGAACTGAGAAACAGAGGTGTAGTAAAATGTCCTCAGGTTCCTGTGAAATCAGAGTTGTGTGGAAACATCATATACCTGCAGTCATTCCTCAGACCATTTGGAGACATTTGGAAAGTCATCAGTAGAGCAGCCCAGTGAATAGTAAGGTAATTCTTAAATACCTGAATTACTTCTGTCTGAAAAATTAATCCAGCTTTGTATCAGTGAGTAGTCTTCAGTCCATTCCAAATATGCAGAGCATTACACAGAAAGGTCATCTCATTTCATGGGAGTATTTGCCACATTACAATTTGATTTTGGCCATTTTGGAATAAAATCCTCTTATTTTTCAGTTCTCTATGAAAGAAACACCTGAGGTTTTCCAGTCAGAAAAGCTGCTGCAGCTTAGGGTACTTGGATGCTTTTGTCCTTGACTTTGGGGAAGTTTGCTTGATATTCTGGCCCAGATCTGTGGATATTTGGAAACTAATTTCCAGTTCCAACTCAAACTTTGATGTTCTAATGAGACAAAATAAAAGCTATTTGTCTGACAGGAGGCAGATCCAAACATTTGAGTAAGATAGACTGGAGTTTTAAATTTAATTTTATTTTTTTAATATTCTGTAAACTTCTGTTTTCTCTCTTAACTGAAGAGTAGCTGTGTTCAGAAATCCTGATGCCTCTGTAGGCAAACATTCAGTGTGTGCTGTGTCCTTGAAGAGGTAAACAGAGCAAGAAAATCTTACAGATAATAACATGGAAAATAGGGAAGGTCAACTCAAGATGTTTTAGTGACATTATTTTCAAAACTGAGGCATTTTCAGGGTGGTGTTTATATCATAGGTAAACCTGTTAAGGTGCTACAAGCACTTTGGCAGTGCAGCTTGGCACAGAGCAATCTGTGGTGAGAATGTGGTGCAAGAGAAAGCCTCTATCTCAGCAGTAATTAAAAGAAAAAAAAAGATGTTTTTTGACACCGTTGTTGTTAATGGTCGCCTGTGTTGCTTTGTTTCCTCAGCTTTCTCTGCTGGAAGATGCAGGGTTTGGTGGTGTTCTTGTTTACACGGATCCTTGTGACTTGCCAAAGACTGCAGACCTAGCTGACAAAGCTTTTATGGTCTCCTTGAACAGCGGGGGAGATCCATCCACACCTGGTTATGCCAGCATTGGTAAGTACTGGTCAGGGCTTAGTCACTGAATGTGCATTTTAATTCTCTGCAGATTGTAAAAATGGGAGTTGAAACACTAAACCAAATCTTGCTGGAAAGAGAGGCTCTGAGTAAGGAAATACTGTGTAATACAGCATGGCTTAAAGGATGGAATCCAGTCTCAAAAGTGCTTTAAATTCTTGGCACAAAGTCTGCACTCTGAATAGTTTATTGTGTTTTGTATTTGAGTATTCACACACCGGACCATTATTATTACCTGCCTCTTCTTATCCCATGAACAAAAGCCAGGACTGTGAAGTACTGATCCAGTGCTTTCAGAGCATTTTTCACAGGATCTGTCCCCACTGAAAGAATGAGTCTCTTCATTCTGTCTTCCTCTTTCATAGTATCAGAAATTAAAATATTTGGTCAGTAGGTACAAGTGAAATGTAATTAGATATTTATATTTTTAAAGTATTAACAGAAAATAATGTTTATGGTATCTATATGCTACTATCACTTGAATAGGGTGTGTTCATTTAGCCTTGCCCAGATAGACTTGGTTATTAATTATGCTTCTTTCTGAAAGGTGGGAAGTACAGAATTGATTTCAAGGAACAACATAGTCTCAAGGGACAACATCATCTTGTATAATTTTATGTGGGATGTTTTTGAAGCAATGTTTAACAATAAATAGAAGCAGCAGCATATTTGACTTGTATGTGCTGCTTGAATCTCCATTCTGGCTGTTCAGTGAGTGTGTGTTCTGCTTCTCTGCAGCTTTTTCAGCTTTACAGCCCTTTTTACTATCTAACTATTTGGAAATGTATTAAGCAGCAGTCTATGATTTTGTGACAAGGCTTCATCAAGAATATTTTGTCCGGTTACTGGCTCAGACATCTAAAGTTTGACTTGAATTGGCACTAAATCAACTGAGGCAACATGGAGATACGTCATGCCTAGAATGGCAGAAAATAGAAATATTTGCCTGGTTGTCAAAGAAGGGTGTTAGCTATTCACAGCATGAATGCCTTGACAGCTCAGTGGGAAAGAAATTGCACATTTTCTCAGTGTCTCAGTGTACCTGACCCAGTGTTCTTAAAAGTGCCCTGGGAGCTACAGAGGTAAATATAACACTCTTCAAGCTTTATTCTTGCTCATTTCATGGAGCTATTTGAAAAACAGTTTGTGGTGTCTCTGTCTGGCTGACTCCTTAATGTTTTATTTACCCTACATGAAAAGTAAAGCTAATTAAAACAGATACACCAACATGGAGATGCCACTTCAGTGTTTAAACCTTATGTGTTAGTTTTCTGTCAGTAAATGATCTCATCTGCAGTGTGCATTCCAATCTCCAGTTTGGGAAAGAGAAGCTTAATTATATGGACAATGGTGTTACGAGTGCATTGTTGGTTTCTGGTAGAAGCCTTAGTGTGGCTTGTCTGTGGTTTGAAATCTCTGAGCAACACTCATAGGCAGGAGCAGGTTATCATGCTTAAGATCATTTATATTTTGATCATTGAATGCCATGATGAGCTGGAAAGAGCTCAAAGGAATACTTGAGAAAACCCCTTTTTTTATGGTTTTGTCACTGGAAGGTAGATCAGGTAGAAGTAATTCCTGTGTTTCTGATGATGATTTGGCTTCTCTGGAGAATTGACTTGCGTAGAGGTAGCTCATGCCTGGGACAGCCACAAATGCATCTGGAGTGCAGGCTTTTCCCTGGGGGATGCACTTGGATGTGCAGTGGTTAAACTGCCTTGTGTGGGATAAAAGAGCCAGAGATCCCGGGCTGCCCCTTTCACTTTGATTCACAGAGTGTAATAAGCACTACAAGAGATTTTATTGGAAGCTCCTGCCTAAGTTATTGGCATATCTTTGACACCATCTGCACTTCACACTTTGCCAGAGGAACTGTTACTATCACAAGCTCGAGGCTGCTCCTACCAGCATTCTCCCTTTTACTGGGAAATTCCTGGTAGGATGAGTGATCCAAAGCTAGTCTTGTACTTGGTGAATAAAAGGTAGGAAACTTGGATTTTCGTGCTGCTGCCTTTGTTTCTCCTGTTCTTTTAGTCTGAAAACAAATTTCTCAGTGGTATCAGAGTATTGGAATGCTGCAGTATTTTCCTAGAAAAAAAAGTCTTCAGGAAACGGTATAATTTACAGATCTTTTCTCAAAGTTGACAACATTTTAAAATGGGATTTATGTAATAGTTCTGAGAGAATTTTGGAGTTCTCATGAGGTTTCAGCTCACATTTTCTGTTTCATGAAGATTAAATGCTGCAGTTCTGCATATGAATCATCTTGAATGTATAGAAATAGCTTGAGGATGGGTTTGAGATGCCAACTACCTACGAGCAGAATGATTTTATTGATCTCTGTTTAACAAAGGGGAAAGTGTAATGATGAGAAAGGGAAGTGAACAGCACTTACTTGAAAGTTTCTGCAGCTCTGTTTCATAATTTAATTCTTCTGTTCTTGAGACTCTTCCAATCCTAAGTCCTATCAGTCCTGAAACAATCATAGAATCCTTTGTGAGCATCATTTCTCTTTGTGATTCTGACTGCTAAAGACAAGTGTCCTTCATTTTAAAAAATCTTTCTTCTGTGTTCCTGTTTTTGAAATGAAATAGATCCAGGGGGTGGAACTCAAAGAAGTAATCATGCAGGATTAAGAAACTTGCTGAGGAAATAAGAGACTTGTGTAGCAAAAATTGTCTTGAAAATAAAGTTTAGAAGAATGCTGTAAAACTTGAGTGCTTTCCCCATCTAGTTTTCTTTTTCCATTTTGACTTTTTAACTGCTGCACTTCCTTTCACCCACTTCGCATGACAGACACATATTAGATTTCTTCATTGCTAGACTTCAGAGCTGTTTCAAATCAAATTTGTTTCCACACAGGAAATGGCTCAGTAAACAAAAATATGGATAGAATCTGTTTGTCAATTCTACTATGTAAATAGAAAAGTGGCATTGTGATAAGCTCTAAGAACCCTGCCCGTGAGATAGGGTGCCTCATAATGGAATCCCTATCTGTGCAGAGGGGGAATAGAAATTATTTCATGAAGAGTTCAGATGGTATCGTAGAAAAGACTGTGAGCTTTTAAATGCTGAAATATAACAGCTGTAAAATACAATCTTGTGGTATCAGCTGGAGTTTGAAGTGTAATGTTGTTTTAGGGAATTGTTATGCAGAGGTTATGACAGTAAGAAAAAAGGGGTGTGTTTGGAAGTCATGCATGATTCAGGTTATGGTTAACAGCTGGTCATGTGAGCCATATCACAGGAATTCGGGTGAAAAAATCAGTGACATGGGAAATGTGACACTGGAAATCCCTGGAATTGTGAATAGTGCACATCATTCAGACAGAAGAATTGACATGAGCATTCCTCCAACACTGCTAATAGGATTTGATCTCAGAGGCAGGGACAAGGAAGGCAAGGAATTGTTAAGGATTTGATCCACTGCAGGCCACAGCTGAGGCCATCAGCAAAGTCAGTGATGCCTCTGGAAATGTGTTTAAGAAGGGACAAGGTAGGGGAGTGCAACTGAGCCTGGAAAAGGGCCGGGTCACAGTGCTGTTCTAATCTTCTTGGGTTGGTTTCTCACTATCACAATCTGTTTCACCTGGCAGTTGCTGACACTGTTTTGCCCATGGTGGTAATTGATAAGTGATCTCTCTGTCTTTACCCTGATCAGTGATCTTTTCCATCTTACCCTGTGGAATGGGGATGATGAGAGCATGGCTGGGTAGGGTCTGGAACCTGGCCAAGGTTTACCCACCACACTGAGTTCAACAAAATTTAAACCCCCAATATGCATCATAAAAAGCCTGTGGCATTTACCTCTTTAGAAATGTGCCATTCTTTAATTAAGCTTAGCCAGTTCTCCTACAGCAACCACAGGGAACTGCTGCCACTGTTTGGAGTGTGGGTAAGTGGTGCTTGCTGGCATGGAAGTGTGTCCCTGTTCATTTTTTAGTCAGCCCTGTGATTCTGTAGGTTTGGTGTGCCCTGCCTGATACCTGAGTTTGTCCTTTCTGTCCTTCACTTCATTATATTTTACTCCTCTGAAGCCAGCAGCTGAGCAGAAGTAAGCTGGAAAATAGAACATTGTGTAATGGTTTTAACCATGCATATGCAGCATATATTCTAAAATGGTTTGTTATAAATCATCATGACTTTTTACAAGATGTCCTCAGCCCTGGTTTGTCTGTTCTTTTTGAAAACAAAACACAGTCACAATAATATATTTTCTGTGCTTGCCTCTGCAGCTGTGGAAATGATTCTGGGAATATTTTTTTTTCTTTTTCAAAATTTGTGTTTGCTTTCTTCTAACAGCATTGGATAAATGAAATACAAAGATCATTTGTTGTAACATGACTGTCTACAGTCAGGCTTCTGTGCACTGTGCTTTGGTTTTCCTTGAGGACAGACTGAAGCTAAGGAGAAAGAAAAGCTACAGTTTGATGTTACAATTCAGGTGTGTGTGTATATGTTTACAGGTGCTCTTGATCATTTTATTTTGTACTTACTACATAATTTCAGTGGTTGCCATAAAATTGCAGAGTTTATCAGACTAGCTACACTGCTTCATTGGATATACTATGTTATTTTCTGTATGAACAAAAATCAGTGCTAATGCAATAGAGAGGTAAGTCTTTGGAAAATACTGGCCTTTGAACAGTGAATACTGTAGTAACAACAGGTAATTATTTCAGGAGATTTTCAATAATATCTGCAGCACTAGTGGTTCAAGAGGTGTCTAAATCCATGATCTGCCTCTTGAGATTTTTCAGGATATAATAAAGCAAGTAAGCTTCTATGTAAGTATCAAATTACATGCTCTGAGATTTTTGGAATTGTGGGTTTTAGTTTTTAGTTTTTCCTTCTGCCTGGCTTTCAGTTAGGTTTGCATGTATTTAAAACTGAGAGAATTAGTTGGACATCGAGATTTTTTAGGCTCACAGGTTTGAGTGTGTGGACCTCTGTGTTGCATATCAGATATCACTTTATCTTCTACTAAGCTGCCAATATTTTTTTCTTGGAAACAAATTTGAGTTTAAAACATTATGATTTTATTAATTAGAGTATTAGAAGAAGAGAGGAGAAATCACTGGCAATGATACTGGAATAGCTTGCTAGCACTGTTTTTATCATTTGACTTTTGCAAATGCTGTCATGAAACATATGGTCAAAACTTTCCTCAGTTTCAAGCAGAAAGTTATTAAAAATTTTGAATTTATAAGAGAAATGGAATGTACAAGTGATGAAGACCAGATTATTTGAAAACAACAAATCAGCACTTCCTATGCTGCAAAATTAGCTCAGTGGAAAACATAATGACTAAATTCTCCCTGATGCCTTATAAGTTGCAGAGGACTTCTCAATGTTTTCAACATTTCAGACTGTTTCAAACTACTACTAAACAGCTGTGACTCACTACAGAATGTTTTCCAGTGAAGCTGCTTTTTCTCTCATCCAGCAAAAAATAACATTTTAAATGGAGTCCAGATTAGACTTTTGAAGCTACCCAACTCACAAGTGAATTTGGAATATTTGAACCTTTTGTGCAGTCATGATTGCAATGAATTCTGCCATAGCTTTACTGACATACTTCAACCCAGCATAATTTGTGCAAGTGAGCTGATTTATTCTGTGCTCACAAAACAGCAAACATCACTGCATGGCAGTGCACCCAGCTGGTGTCTTGGACCTGCTCCTGCAGAGTCTGGTTGAAATCAGTTGTCTTCGCAAAAATTTGGGATGGGAGGCTCCTTTTTATGGACCACGTGCTCTGTGGCCACTTCTTTGCTACTTGACACCCTTCTCCTGCATTATTGTGTTTTTTCCTGGTTTTGTAGGCTCCAAAACTCTGATTGTAGTACTATAGTAGAATAACCTCAATGTGCTATGCCTGTCTTTCCTGTGTTTCTAATAGTTGAGTCTGATTATCATCTTCTTCCATTGCAGGTGACATATTATACATTCTAAAAAAAATTGTATTAGTCAGAATTTAAGATTCCCTCCAAATAAGACTGTTAAGACAGTGCAGATTTAAAACTGGCTGTTAACTTTTCAATGAAAGTTTAAGTTAAATTAAAACAAATGCTGGGTGGCAAAATGTGCATTTAGTGGTTTATTAGGTGTAATTTAGTTTTGTACACAGAAAGGAGATTTTAAAAAGACATTATTCTATTTTTAAAATGTTTTAAAAAAACTGAATTTTTCTATGTCAAAGTTGATAAAAATATAAGGAAGAGGTAAAAGTTATGTGGTCGAACTATTTGACCATTTTGGACCCAACTCTCTGTAAGTTGTTCCTTTTTCTAATTGATTTTGTATGTACAAAGCAAGTTTTTGAAGAAGACTGTGTCTTATTCAAGCATGCTGCTAAGAAGACGTGTCAGTGAAAAAGACAGGCATTTCTGGTAGATTATTATCTATACATAATTATTAATGGTGCTGTAATTGCCAGAAACACAACTCTCTCTAAGTGCAGACTCTGGTCAGATTCAACATTAATTCTGTCCCAAAGGGAAAAATGTCAGAACCAGAACAGATACTCCTCACAGAAAGATTAAGCAGATTATATATATATATATATATTTATATATATTTATATATATTTATATATATTTATATATATTTCTCATACATTTGTAGGTGTCTGTATAGCCATGGTATTTTGGTATTTTATCCTCCCTCCTGTGCAGAAGTTGGGATCCCACAGTGTAACTCTTACATGTTGCAGCCAGCACCTGCAAGTACACCTGCTCAGTAGCAAGAGCACCATAAAGTCAGCTGCCTGATTGTTTAAGCAATTAAAGATATAATTACTTTTATAATTGAATTTTTTTCCTAGTGCTGTTTGAATACTGAAATCCAGACTAAACCAAACCATCTTTAACACAACTTGATCTCTGTTCCAGCCCACTGCTTTTCCATAACCAGCAGCTGCATAAAAAAGATAATAGCACCTCTTCCTACTTTCAGACAGGTAGGAACTCCCCCAAAAGAAAACCTAATCATCTTGAAATGGAGATGTGGAAAATATTCCATTGTTGCATAAATGAGTACTATCATATTATATAGTATTCATCTGCAGAGCTCTGAAAGACATGAGTAATTCACTGCAGTTTGGGTTTGGCCAATTTTCCAAAGCATTTTGCTTGCACTTTTCAAAGATAGTTCTGTTGGTGGTTTTTGTTTTGTTTTTTTGGGTTTTTTTTTGGGGGGGGGGTGTTGGTTTTTTTGGTTTTTTAGACTTGGAGAGTTTTCCTTTTAGAGAGAGAAAAATGCTCTGCCCAGGTGAACTGGTGTGGAAAGGAAAGAGGAAGGGGTTGATTTCAGTGACAGTGTTCTCCAGGGTGTGGTGGATCATGGAGTGCCTGGGATATCCCTGATCCTGGTATCAGTCAAGGGATTACAGGAGAAATGATTTTGATAAACCTATGAAACTTTGAGAACTGTTTCAGTTTCAATTAAGAGAAGCATTTGCACAAATTGTAACTTCCAATACTTCTTATATAGTGATTTTACATGGCTGACAGGTGGGTCTATTGAGTTAATGAAACAAAAAAAAAGAATGAAGCCCCTTGGGTTATTTAAAACCTCGTTGATGTCATAGATCTTTTAGAATAATAATATAATGATTTGCATATTTATTTAAAATATTGTGCTATAGGGACCACCCTTTACAAAATATATAATGAACAAATTAGGCAGCTTGTGCTGCCTAACTTGGAGGGAATTTTTTCTTCTTTTAGCAGATGTCAGCTGAAGCTGACACGTGGTGACAGTCTATTCCTCTCTGGTGTAATGCTCATAACAAAGAGACTAAAATTAGAATAGCTGGCTTACTCATGTTTTAAAATGCCGAGGTTTGTTGGGGTTTTTTTCTTGATTTCCAAGCATCAGTGGTCTTTCAGCTAGTTCACTTAGTGATTTCTGCCAAGCCTAGTTTAATCCATGACTGCAAGGGATTTTCAGCACTATTTTGCATACTCTGGGAGAACTGAACCACACATTGCCGAGCCTTTTGCAGTTACAATGTGGGCAGTAGTAATTTTTGTATGGTAATTTTTGTATAAAATCCATTATCCTTACTGTAGTAGTAAATTAGGTGTAAAGGTGAAGTAAAACTAAGAATTAATTCCCTTATTCTGCTCCCTCCCAAAACTGCTGCAATAGATAAGACTTTGAGTTTTGCTGGTAAGAGGCAAAATATTTCTCTGGGCCAGTAGTGGAACGTGCTGCTCACTGAAAAATGAGATACAAAGCCTGCCATGGACTTTCTTGGGGAATGTTTCTAAAGATCCCCTGAAAGGGAATCCAGGCTTTGCAAAGATGGCATGAGTGGGAAATGTCTTGAGTTAACATCAGGTGACTCCTGCAAGGAGAGTTGTATAAATGTTATCTGGGCCATTTCATTCAAGTGTCTTGGGTTGGTTTTTTTGGTTTTTTTTTTTTTTTTTTTGTGTGTGTTTTGTTTTGTTTTGTTTTGTTTTGTTGTTGTTGTTGTTGTTTTTTGTTGTTTTTTAATGGTTGGAGTGGATGGTGTGAAATTCAATAGTACCAAAAAATGTAGGTACTAAATAACTATCTCTGTGTTTGATTAATTTTACTTTGGAGTCATCTTAGGTCATTAGATGCTCTTACCACTTGTTTATATTAGTATTCTGGTTTTGAAGTGAAAGCATTACTTTCTGAGCATCAAGATACTGGAGGAAGTTTCCTGCCTCAAAGAGCAGCTTGGGTGCTGCCTCATACAGCAATAAAAAAATTGAATAAATTCCAAAGCAGAACACAAATGAGGAAGACATGCATGGAGTTTAAGTAGGTGTCATAACTGCTGGGCATCACTCATGCTTTTTATGTAATTTTTGGTTTATAATACAACACACCAAAGCCTGGTGAAGAACTGTGCTGAAAGAACTTAGGCAGGAGCAGTAGTCTGGTCAACAATGTTTTCCAGAAGTTACAGCTTCAGTTTTATTTTTTGAGTTTCTGGCAATTTCATCTTAAACAAAACACATCTGTGTTTCTAGAGTCTGGGTTTATCCTCTGATTTACCCAAAGGACCTGTAATTGTGAACTCTGAAGCCCTAATTTAGGAATCAGATAAGACTTGGGTGCATTTCTCATTTGCTTTGTAAGATGAAAAGTTGAATTGCAAATCTTGTAATAGATTTACAAATCCTAAGGCATATGTAGAAATACTGCAAGAGGCTTAGAAATTGTAACATAAATCTTCATAAAGTAATTTTTAGCTACACAAATCTATACTCATTTCTAAGTTAAAATCTCTGTGATCCTGGCAGAGATCATTCTTGAATTTTAATGTATTTCCTGGTTTTGGGTCAGGTTCTTTCTGCTTTGTTTCTACAGGACTTTTGTTTATTAAAATACTTTGTCTCAATTGCTCCTTCAACTTCATGGAATAAAAAAACTTTAGATAGGAGTTTCCATTCATAGAAGCTGCTACAAAAACTGTTCCCTGATGGTTCCTGTACAGCAGAAAAGGACAACTGAAACTTGTAGGAAAGTGCTGTGGTTTTGTAGGGTGTTCCTCTCCTGGCATGCACATCTCACCATGGGTCAGCTTGTGAACAGAAATCTTCATGTCTTGCCTTGCCTTAAGATGAACAAAATCCCCTCTTTCATTTTCCATTGTTATTTTCTTGTTGAATATTTGGATACTGTGAACACCAGAATTACTGTTGGGTGGGCAGACCCTGGAGCAGATTGCACGGGCAGTTTCTTTCCCAGAGAAGATTCCCAAAAAGCTGCTCCTGAGCTGCCTCATCTGACCCTGCTTTGAGCAGGTTGGGCTGGGAGCTCTCCAGAGTCCTCTCCAGCCTGAGCTGTGATTCTGTATCAGGGAACACAGATTTTGAATACATTCAGACTGACAGATGTTATTTTTGCTGACACGGGTATTAGGATGAAGTCACAGTGTAAGTGAGCTCTGGATGGCCTAAAAGAACCTGGGAACTGTGACACAAAGTCAGAAACCCCAGAGCTGTTGCACCTTAAAATGTTCTCCCTTAGAGCCCAGCTGGTCAGTGCACACTGTGTGCAGCACCATGGGAAAGGTGTCTGTGGGACTGGAAGGGATGCAAATTACTGGACTAAATACAAGAAGCACAGCCTGAACTGCACAGTTTTCTCCAAAGCTAAATTCTGACCCAAAATATTAATCAACAGAATGAGATGTTCATTTTAACTAAAACTCAGCTACATTTTTCTTTTCTCTTTTATTTTGGATCAACTATTTTATTGTATTATTTGAATCAACTGTTATTATCAGCTATGCTGTATGATTAATTTCCTGATCTTCACTCTTGATCCATAGTTCCAGGACTTGAGTCTTTGTGAAGATAAAGAAGGAGATGCTTTGTGTGTTGGTGGTATGCAGCCATTTAAATTAAAATAGGGGATACCTTCTGTGACACCTGTTGTAATTGGCAGTGGAAGAAGTGACTGATTTCACCTGATTTAACATGTCCATCTAATGCAATTACAACAATGGCAAGTATTCATTTGTGTGCCAATCTAAAGGATAAAAATAGCAGTAATTGTCAGAATGGGAAGAAGCAATGAATGTTTTGTGTGCTTTAACTTTAAAGAGAGAATTGGATGGATGAAATGTGGGTGCTTTTGTTGTTACAGCCTGTACATTGCAGGCATTAAAGAAGATTTTTCACACAGTGCTGTGCAATGAGGAAGATGACAGGATCAAATCTCATTTTAGGGTTTTCATTAAGTGGTTCCTGAGAAATGTGAGAAATACATTAGTCAGTTCTCTGACACACTCTGCAACTCTTAATGATATTGGTTTTTCCCCTTACTTTAAGGAATGGTCTTGAGAGTTCATAAGGAGTTTTTGAGAGTGCTGAAGGAGGCACAGCATCATCTGTTCAGATTCATCACTTGGGTTTTCTGAGATATGGGATTGCTTGTGTATCAATATATATCATTGTGCATGTCAGGATCTGCAGATACACAGAAGTTTACAGCTGCTTTCCTTAAACTGGATCTGATAGTCCAGCAAAGCTGAGCTATTATAGCTGAGGTAATGCACTGATATCCCAGTATTTGGGTGTGATAAGAAGGCAGGTATCCTCATATTAATTGGGTTTTACTTGCTGAACATGACTTTGCAATACCCAGATTCCCTGTCTTCCAGCTGGACTCCAGTCACCTACTGCTTGTTCACTGAAGAATTAAATTGTTGGAATTACTGTTTTTTAGTCTCTTAAAAAAACTTCTAAAGGCTAATGGATAACCTGCATAGCAAATTCATGTGCATTTTATATATAGTTTATCTAGGAAGCTTTGCAAGTAAAGAAAAATCATATTTTGGACGTTTATTGACTTTTTCATGTAATTTTTCTGACCAGTTTAATGCTTAATTATTGGTTGTTACATGTTTAAAGAACAAATGTTGATATTTAGAATTCCTGAGCAGAAGAGATATTACTGCTCCTGTTTTCTGAGTTGTGCAGGGAAATGCACAGAGCTAAAATCCCAACTGTAAAGTTGGTTGAAGAGACACACACTGAATTCTGGGTTTATTTATTTTGTCCACTGAAATATTCTGCTTTTCTTTTGCACTCC
This sequence comes from Molothrus ater, assembly GCF_012460135.2. Lineage (NCBI taxonomy): Eukaryota > Metazoa > Chordata > Aves > Passeriformes > Icteridae > Molothrus > Molothrus ater. The sequence continues at coordinate 20,050,566 of NC_050487.2, read as the reverse complement.
CTTTGGTTTATTTGCTGTGTGAATGTAAAGACATTAGTGCATTTTAGTGGAAATTAGAATAATAAAGTTTTGTGTGATTAATTAAAACAAATTTTTAAAAATTATCTTAAAATATAGAGATTTTCCAAACCTGTTTAGACACAATCCTGAGTTGTGTACTTTGGGGAGACCCTGCTTGAGCAGGGAGGTTGGACTAGATGAGTTTGGGTGGATTTTTTCCAACCTCACCATTTCTGTCATTCTTTGAAGATAAATGAGTTCTAAGAAATGTCCTCATGACACAGATATCATTGCAAATTTATTCATTTTAGCTTACTAAAAATATTTATAGAGGAGCGAGGTTTAATATTTTAGTAATTATTATAATAGAAATTGCCTCAAACTCAACCATGTTTTGTATCTGTCATTTGTGATGCTGAATTTAAACTCTTTTTGAAAGTCTTATCCTGCCAGAGGAAAAAAAAAAAAAAAAGAAAAGAAAAGAATAAAGCAGAGGGAGTAAAAGAAATGAATGTTTAAATAAATCCCCATAAAACATCCAGATACAGACCTGAGGCACTGATGTGTCCTGGACTAGATTTTGATGTGAGCATGTTTCTGTTCCAAATATGAAAACATTGATTTCCCTTTAGCTAAAAGCTGATGGATTTTTTTCACATATCCAGTTTTAAATAAGGTAGAAGAAAGTCTTTGGCCTTAAATTTCAGGGATGAAAAGGATGGTTTATTTTTAGCCTCTACTGAACTGCATTAGTAGAATTTACCAAGCAATATTTGTTATGATTTAAGGCTTGAAGAAGCACTTTTGCAGCTGAATTACCTTCTTGTTCTAACTGTAATTGTACCCATACATTGTATTTCTGACTGGGTGTAGGTGCTAATTTGAGTACTGGAGCCTGTGGTGATTTGAGTGTGAGACCAATTAGAAGCACAAATGGGTAATTAGTGCTCCACTGTGTTTAGGCAGTGTGCAGCAATCTCACCTAGTTCTGTTTCAGGTTCTCCCTTCTGTCCTTTGTCTCAGATGCAGAAGTCACTTCTGGAGGGAGTGTACTGGAGGAAATACATATTGCAGCTTCTGATACTGCCTTCTGGTACTGCCTTCCCAATGCTGGTAGATAATGATGCCCCAGTTGTGGTGGAGTGCTTCTTAAAAAGTGCGGATGACTCTTCAGCCCATTGGTCTGATTGAGGCTGGTGGCTGTGCAGCATCTTGCATGTGCAATTTGCAAAAGCTCAGCTTTATGCAGTAGATTGTCCTCAGCCAGAGACTGTGGATGTTCTAATTGCAGAGTCTGACTTGCTCATCCAGAAAAGAAGTTCAGTTCACAGGGCATCTCTGAACTTACTTGAGCTAAAGAGAGGAAGGAAATGCCTGACTCCTGTGGAAGGAAAGCCTCGGTTGTTTCAGAAATGTCAGGGCTGAGAATATCAGGCCAGTGACTTCTATGCCCCATTGATGGTGTGCTGTTCTTATGCTTCCATCAGTCATTTCCTTTGAATTATCATCTGGTGTCTTATTTTTGTGTTGATAAAGAAAACAATAATGTTCCCACTGTTAAATACTTGCTATAGATTACATCCTCCCCACCTTTTTTCAGTTCCTTTGTTACATTTTACCCATCTGCTGGAATTTTTAGTCTGGGGGCTTGCAATTGGAACAATAGTCCAGCTGAGACTTTGTGTGTTTGAATAACTGAGCTGTGAATGTACCTCATGCAGGGTATTCACACTGCTTATTCAGGATGAAAACTTATTTATGTGTATGTGAGGCTACAGCAGCCAGTTTTGCTTAGAAAACAGGTATTGTATTATTGGATACTTCTTTTATTTTCATTATTACTATTTAAAAGGTGTCCTTCAAAAACTTGTCCACATATTTTTGAGTTTGCTTTGATTTAATAAAAGAGTAGAGCTAGTGGATGTACTAGTGTACAGGATACAATTAATACTGGAAATCCTAGATAGTTACTGGAAAATTTGATAATTAATGAGTGCTTTTAAATGCATTTACACTTCAGTCATGACAATGGCACATGTTACAGCATGTCAAGGACATGTGTTCTTCATATATTTGTACCAACATAGTATTGACAACTCGAGTTCTTTTCTTCCTCACTGTAATCTTTGCTGCCCTTTACTACTTTGCTTGAAAGGAAACAAATTGGCTCTTTCAAATCTCTACCCCTTCTATCCAGGGAGCTAAATCAAATGTTAATTTTATATTTTTAATTTTATTGCCTTCTGTTAAACTTTTTTTAAGGCAAGAATTCCTGCTTTAGAAGGGCTAAGGTGTTTACCAGAAGTCCTTTTAGTTGGTCTGATATGTTCAAGCCCTCATTGGAAAACTGGGGTGCATTTTATAAAAACCTAAATACTGAAGAGAGAAGTCTTATGCTCCAAATTGACACGAGATTAAATGCTCCTTCTTCCAAATCATGGCTGAAAAAAACAACTGTGTTACATATAAAAAGTGTTGGAAAAGGTTATTGTCATATTTCATGAAAAATGAAAAGGCGTAACTTCTTAGTCAACAAAGATTAATTTATGGAGTAAAAAATTTTAGGAAGCACCTGCCATTTCTTTTTTAGGATAAAAATAATGGAGGGGTTCTTTGAACTGGAGATACAGGCTAAAGTTCTGGGCATTTTAAAGTTTTTAGGCCTTTACTGTTGACTTGAGAGTCAGAATTTTGTTGGAATTTTCCACCTCTGAATTGCTGCAAGGTCAAGTTAATAGAGATAAAAAATGTCACATCTGTGTAGCTGGTGCAACAGCATTTCAGAAAATGATTTGAAGTTGGGTGTTTGGGAATTAATTCAATTTGCCAATGCATGTCCACACATCCTTCTCCACTGTCATTACCTCTGCTTATATTATTTTCTCTATTACCATACAGGGCCTGTCTTCCCTTTGGATTAGATACTATTTTCTGTGAATATTTAGTAAAATCCCACTAAAATACAGAGGGAGCTCATTCTTTTCCCTTTGAAGAAGTTGTTGATATATACACTGCAGCAGCTATATTTGATTTTTATTTTTTAGTCTAATGCTCAAACACTATTTTGTCTACAGCTGACTGGGTTTTGATGCACGCATATTTCACCATTAGAAGTGTAAAATATTTTGCACTCCATCCATCCATCCATCCATCCATCCATCCATCCATCCATCCATCCATCCATCCATCCATCCATCCATCCATCCATCCATCCATCCATCATCTCTTGGTGGGGCCTGCAGTATTTGCTTCAGGAAGGGACAGTAATTTGCAAGACCTGGCTCATCTCCTTTGGCTCTCGTTAGCAGCCAAGCTGCTCTCTAAATTAGCCTCTCTCTGAGCAAGCAAAAGTCAGGCTGAATTTCTCCCTTCCTTATCCTGCTTTCTTGTTTGTGTTTAAAACTTCTTCCTGTGACCATTAGGAAGACATGAGGGAGAGCAGGGTCATTTTAGCTTGTCATTATGAACATTTTGCTGTTTATTGTCCTTTGCTTGGTATTGATTGCAGACTAAGCCCCACAGTTGTTTGAAAGACAATCTTCAGCTGGAAATAGGAGAATTCTCTGTGGAACTGGCCAGCTTTCCCTGCTATTCCTACTACTTTGATCTATATTTGCTTTTATATTCAATGACTATTATTCCTTTTTGTTAGAAATAATACTATTAATACTATCATATCCAAATACACATATTTATTATGAATGAAAAGACATTTTTGTATAGTTAAATGTTTTTTTCTAATGCAAGAATAGTAATTCTTTTGTTAATCTCAGTGAAACTTGTATTTTACACTTGTGCAGAAAATCTCTCTCAGTTTCTTTTTGTAAATTGTATGTTTTTATTTAGATATGCTGAACTCAGATGTTGGGGGAAAGGGAATATTATAGCTGATAGTGGGTCTGTACTGGTGTAAGATAAACTCATTCCTTTGCTTTAGGAAGGAGCAGATGTAGAGATCCCCATCTCACATTTTGGGCAGTGTTTGTACACTTTGCCATGTTCCTGTTTAGCCATTGGAACTGGGTTTTATCTGCAAGCTATTTATTAAGAACCCTGCCTATTTATGATAAGGGTGTATATAGCTCTTGCCCACATAAGGAGCAGTGATGGTTTTAGTCTGTAATAATTTTGATGTACGAGAAACATTCCATATCTCCTAGGAATTAAAAAATACCAGCAGCATTTGGTATTTTCTATTAATTAATAATTGTGTTAATTAATAAGTGCAGAGTGAATGCTTCAGTGTCTTCTGAGTGTGGGAATTTTAGAACATATTGTCTGATGAAGATCTTGAAAAAACACCAAATGATGTCTCTATTAACTTGTATTTCATTCAAGTCCTTTATATTTCAGTAACATTACTTTGGAAAAAAAACCCAGAAAACAGCAACTGTTTGGTAATTCATCCTAATAATGAGCACAGATAACATAGGAAAGTATTTTAGCATTGCACATTAGCACTTGATTGCTTGAAATGCTGCTTCAAAATCACACATAGATTTAGTGTGAGAGATACCAATATGTCACTATGAACAGTACTGCAAAACAATTAACAACTCCAGCTTTACTCAGTGAAGCTGCCAATTGAAAGCAACCTGAAAAGAAGTTGGATTTTGGCAGTACCAAACATATTTATTGTTGTAATATAATTCACTGTAGTTAATAATTTTAAAAGTATAGTGGAGTTCTTGCCTGACAATCAACCACAGAGTAATTACATACACATGGAGCACCACATAAAGATATTTAACTCAAGGTTTTGAAATATGATTAGCAACTCAGCATCATTGTCAGAAAGTAATTTTTTATGTCCCTTTTTCATTGAAGGTTAAAATACTTTTTGAAAAGAAACATTCTTTGAAATATTTTAGGCTAAACAACATACTTTCAGTTGTGGTTTTAGTATCTTGACCTGAGAATCTTAATTTGAACATTTCTTCAGTATGCCATAAGCAGGGGAAAAGTGGCTGCAGTAAAATTTTGATGGTTTTCAGTAATAAATGATCTGATCCTGTGACTGTGAACATACATTCAGGTTAAATGGGTCTTCTAACACAAGATAGTGCAGTAATACCTGGAAAAGAAGCATTAACTGTCCTAATGCATAATAGAATGTTTATATTTGGGGTCAGATGTACAGCAAGAGTTATCTTTTAAATTTATGTGCCATTGAGTCCTTCTGAAGTAAGCAAGAGATGAGTAATTATTGAGAGACTTTGGGTGAAACTGAGAGCCTGACAGCCTCCCAGTAGGAGAACAGAGGGGAAAATCTTCCTGTGAGGTAAATTAGGAAAACATTTTTTATGTGACATGTTAGAAACCATAGCTATTACAGGGAGGCTATGTAATCTTATTTTTATTTATTTAAAGAAAAGTTCCTTCTAAATGGAACGCATGGCAAACAAGAAGGTGACTATTACACAGTTTAAGGTAGGTCTGGATGATTTGTCTTTGAAGTGAAATGAATTGGAAACTTGCATTGCTTTTGAAATCTTGAATTCCTTTCCTGCAGGTGCTTACCATTGTAAAAGCTTTGACAACAATTTCTACCATCATTACTTGAATAAAATGCTTTTAAGAGAGCTTTTAGATGAGACTTTGAACTGGAAAAGGCATAAATATATAGAAACGTCTCTATTGGCATTATGTTTTCTATTAGCCAGCCTGTCAAATAACTGAGCTTGGCTCAGCTCTGGGCTTTGCTTAAAGACTCATTCATATGATTCTAGAGGGTGAAAATCCATTTATTTTAATACAGATTCTAGCTGCAGATCCAGATTCTGCACTGGAAATTCATTGGGTCTTGATTATCATTGATGCTTCTGAATGAATTTTACTAGTATTTGCATTTCAAACAAATACCTCCTGGTTATTAATTGTGGGTGTGTTCCATATAGATTGCCTGCATGTGCCAAATTGTGGAATCCTCTGGTGTAGCTTTCACTGTTCTTTTAAAATTTATACAGACAGGAAGCACCACAGCTGGAAGAATCCTTGGTTTAGAACTTCATGAAGCAACACTTGAGCTAATGAGGGGTTTGTATTTATAGAAGTTGCTCTAAAGAGGCACTTAGAGATTCAGAAATTAGGATTAATTATTTCAGACTCTTGATTATTCAATGGACTATGTGCTTTTCTGATCTGAGGAAATTTCCAGCTGCCTGCTGCCAGTTCTGATTCAGGTAGTTGGCTGTTGCAAGTGTCAAGTTATCTGATCATAGAAAAGATATATAATATATAATAATAAAAATTGAAATAGTTTCTGCTGCAGGGAACAGAGAGGTTTCTGGCAGGTTGTGCAAAAGGTGCCATCTGTGTATCTCAGTGTGTTTGGGGTTAAGAAATCACTTAGGGAGGATGCCCTATAGAATTTCTTAGCTTGCAGGAATTCTTCCACATCAGTATGTCCTTCAGGAACTGCCCTGGTTATAACAGTTTCACTGTCTCCTTTGTCTCAATGAACTCCCTTTGGAAATACTTCAGGGGAAGCAGAACCTTCGTCTGCTGAGGTTCCTAATGTAAGTTCCATGCACACTGAATGTGGCCAATACTTGTCAAAAAAACCCCACAAATTGATTCCAAAACCTCTGAGGAGCATTGTGAAAGAAGATGTTAAGAAGTTCTTGATCTAAGTGGAATGACTTTATAATTAACCAACCCTTGGCATGAGATGTGTATCCTTCATAGAACACAATTTGAGTTACAGCTTGAAAAATGTGATTCCATGCAGAGCCTAAAGAGGCTCATCAATATAAAGGACTTCAAGTAAAGGATTGAAAAAAACCCACAACAATAATTGAGTTATATTGGTGGTTACTTATAGAGATTTGTGTTGTGTTGATTTTCTAGGAACAGAAGAAGATAGTTTCATTTTATTATTCAGTTGCCAGAATACAGGGAAGCAACACTTATTAGCAGGTTTCCAAGCAGTGGTAGAAAAATACCACATTTCATAGAGGAAACACATTTAAACTAGAGGTTAACTAGCAAGTTTGAAATATTTACTTACTTAGAGTAGGAGACAGGAAAGTATTGCATAAATTTAAAAGAAAGTATAATTAAACCAATTAATCTAAGGTAATACCTTATTCTGCTCAATAAGCTCTGATGGGAAAATTATTAAACAAATTTGCATACGTAGAAAAAAATCTAATTTTGTCATTAAATTATATAGGTTTACAGATACATGAAGTTTCATCAATACAGGTCTAATACTATCTAATTATTTGTATAACAGCATTCTGTAAGGAAGATAAATAATAGCCTGTAGCAAATTCGTATTAATATATTAAATAATTTGGGTGATTGATTGTTTCAGGTTTCCTTTTTCTGTGTTTTCTCTGAGCCCATTAACACTTACCAGGAGTCTGTGCCACTTTTTCAACTCCTACTCATAAGTAGGATTGGATTTTTGTGAGAAATGAATCAAGTTAAGAGGCTGGTTTTTTTTAAAGAAGTACTTTCTTTACTTTCTGTCAAATCAGTGCAAGCATCAGTCCTTTATACATATGTGTGTCCACTTATTTAGATGTATTTATCATCTTCTCAGCAGCTGGCTTCCCTCAGCACTGGTGACTGTGACTGTCAGGAAAGTAATGGAATATGTTTCAATATTCCTCAATATTCCCTCTCTGTGCTTCATTCTGAGCTACAATTTCAGTTCGTTTTTAGAGATAATCGGGACTCTGAATTGCTTAACCAGATTAAGCTGAAATTGAAGAAAATTTAATTTTAATTTAAATAGAATCGTAGCAAAGCAATAGCTCACACTTTTTCATGTAGTAAATTTTTGCTTGTTTCACAGCATTAAAGTCCTTTGCCACATAATTATTGTATTGCTCTTTGTGCAAATGCCACAAATGAAGTAAAAGCGCGGTAGAAAAGATCAACTCTACTTACAGCCTAAAACAGTATTTTTGCCCTTAGGTCTGTTATTACTTAAATATTAGACTTGTTTACTGCAGTTGAAGTGCAGGCAGTGAAATTGGTGGCCTGATATCGTGTAAAGGAGTACTTGAATTTTTGCCTTATAATGAGCAGTGATGGACAACTCAACTGCAAAGCCACTTCTGTCTCCCTGACTGAAGTGCCCTTATGCACCAGGTTTGAGAATGAAGTGTTGACTGCATGGGAAAATCGTATTTGATCTTTGAGTGGCTTTAAATATTTGTTTCTGAGCAGAAAACAGACACTTGAGGGCAAATTTCAACTTTCTTACAGCACTATTGACAGGAAATAGTTTATTATGAAGCTGCAAATGCTAGTTTGCAGTCTTGCATGAAATACAGTACCTGTGACAATAAAGAACGGTGCTACATGGTGTAGAGGCAATCACAACATGAATCATCTGTCACTTCAGCAAAACAGTGCCAATTGAATTTACAAATGTGGCATCTATTTATTTCTACCAGCAGTGAGAAGGAGACTAAATTAAATGGAAATGATGATTACTTGTGACACATTCCTTTTATGAAAATAACTTCTTTAGCTCATGTTGTTGCAACAGACCATGTGTTCTTTTTATTTGTTTCTTCCAGTGAACCATATTTCTGTGTATTTATTGGGGCTTTTACCTATCAATATGATGGAGTTGTGAGCATCTGCTACCTACAGTAGAGCTGTGGTGGTGGCTCACCAGCTTTGTGTGTCCTTGAGTGGCTTCAGGCAAAAAGAGCCATGGAACTGAATTGTGGCAGTAAATAGAGTCAGAACATGGACAACACTGAGGGCTAGATTATCACACATGTTTTGACACAAGTGTTGAATGAACTTTCCAGTAATGATTAAGTGATGTAGGGGGGTTATGTTGTGCCTTTCTCACTCCAAAAAAGTCTTGGTGAGGTTTGTGTTAATACAACAGCACATCAGAACTGTGCTGCCAGGTAAGATTGATGTGCCCAGACTGTGCTCTCCAGAACACATCACTGGCTGATGAGGGTTCTCTGGTTCATGTGCTGTGTGTGTGTGTGAGCAAACCTGTGTGTTTGCAGGCCATAATAGTCTGTGTAGGCTCTGTACCATCACTCTGCTCTAGTTCACAGAGTTACAGGACCAGATGAGATGGAGGAGACCTCCAGGATCATGGAGTCCAACCTTTGACCACCCACCATGGCATTCCCCACCATGTCAACCAAGCCAGGGCACTGAATGCCATGTCCAGGTGGTGTCAATTCCTGGACACCTCCAGGGATGGTGACCCCACCATCCCCATGGGCAGCCCCTTCCAGGGTCTGACCACCCTTTCAGTGAAGAAATTCCTTCTGATGTCCAATTATTGAACCAGAGGCCTGTATGAGAGGATTTTACCATAATATCCACACACACAAACAAATTATGAGTCCCAGATACTTTGACATTTCAGGTCTATTTCTGTACATCTAACCAGACATGTCAAGTCTTCTTGATAGATGTGGATACTGTGGATCTTTGAAACCTTGAGATCCCATTCTTCAGAGACAGATGTAGACTTTGGGGATGTCAGAGGAGAATAATTTTAATAGTAAAGTGTTGAAAGGGAGGATATTTATTAGAACTGTCCACATGTATAAAGTTGTCAAGGTTCCACCACTGCAAATATCTGTAACTTTGATGAATAAATGAAACAAAGAATATTGTGCTTGATACTAACCTTTAGACAAAGCTGGTCCTCTTCTTGGTATTTTGCACATAGTTTGATTTGTGTATCTTCCATGGGCCTGCATGTTTTTAAAGAGTCAAGTCCTCTGCAGTTTCAGCTTGTGAAAACAATTTACTTGCTGCAAACTCTTTGCTAGTACTTATTGTATTTCAGTAGCACGCTTTTTATAACAACCTAGAAAATGAGAGCTGTGTTCAGTGGTTTAGCTAAGGTGCAATTGCTGTGAAGGGATAGATTTGCATAGGCATTTCTGTCCTTGTAGATTTTATGTTGTTCTAGGTATCATTTAAATTTCATTAAACGTCAGGGTAACGATCAAAATAAAACCATTGATTTCTTCTCCACTGCTCTTTTGGGATTCTTCTGACCTATGCTCTTTGTAGAAATAGGAAAAAAATAGGGGAATGGATTTCCTGCTGTGGCTGTGACCTGAGTGAGCTCTGCACATTTAACACTGTGGGATGGAACAAAGGATGGTTCCATGTCCTTTGGATCCTGTGGCAAGACCTGAGCTGGGAAGGAAATGTGCATTTCCACCCAGAAAAAAACCTTGACGACACTTTTAAAATTAGTTTTAAGTAACAATTCAAATTACAATATACTTATTTTCTGCTGAATTTTACTAGCTATAATTTGCAATAATCTCCACTGTGTTTGTAGCAATGTTCTTATTATTTAATTTGAAAAATAATCCTAAGTAGCATTTTTAAAAAATATGTGTAGGAATTTATGTTTATCACTGACTCATAATTTAAAACATGGCCCGAAATGCAATATTCTGAGATGATGCTGCTGCTCTACCCTTCTTCAACAAGGAATTATTTCTTTCAAGCATTACCTTATTTTCTATTTTCTTACAAATTTTCTTTGCTTATGATCTTCCTGACTCAAATTGTCCTTGAATTTCAGGGAGTTCAACCTAAACGTTAACCAGCTCCTCAACTCTGAGATTTGAACAAAATTATTAATTTTTCATGCTCATCTCAGGTTACACAAACTCGTTTGAGGATGCAAAGCTCCTTACAAGAGATGATTCAGAAATCATTTAGGGCCAAGGGCTCCATTTGGAGTTGGGAATGAATATTCACAGAAAATGTGCTGTTGTGCGCAAAATAAAATCCAGTTCTCCTGGGTTTGTAATCTCCTTCTGAAGCTGAATCCAGCAGTAGCACGAGTCAGCATGAACATAATAAAACATTGCAAACACATGAGCAAGTTATTAAGTAAATTAAATACCAGTGTTTGTGTATCTCTGAGGAACGCTGCAAATAGATTATGGTTTGTTTGTCTCTGTTCTGTAATCCAAGAAATAAACCAAGATGTGTTACAAGGATTTCCATAGATTCAGAATTTTAGGAATTTCTGAGCATAGCTTTTTCTCCTCTCTGTACTATCAGCAGGATTAATGGGGGTCTTGAGAACACCTGTATCTTCATTTCAGGAAACTGTCATTTGAGATTGATTTACCAGGTTATTTCTTTTTCTTCAGTAATTTTAATCAAATTATTACTGGTACATGACCACATATATCTACTTTATCTGATCTTGAGTGTTGAAAGATTAATAAAGATGAACTGAGGACTTGGAACACTTCCATTGCAATCTGGCTTTTTAAAACCACTGAATCTTCTGTGTCTTTCTTTTGATTGGGTGAAAGCTCTTTAGAACAAAATAAAAGCAGATAGAATTTTTTTTAACTTCTTGTATGCCTTTGATACACATAGTCAAAATTTAATGTGAAAATTAGCATCACTGCAGTTCCAATTGCATGCTCTACCAAAACAAAGCTAAATGATATTAACATATTTAACATTGCTAGACATGCATTATTAGTAGATTTATCTTCTTTTACAAAATTTTAGACATTAATATCATGCAAGTAAAATTAGCAATGCATCTTCTTTAAACTGCTAAAACAGCAGATGCATATTAATTATTTATCATTTTCAGCCAGAATATTAGAGGCTTTCTGTTCTTAAATGGTTTTCTTGAAGTATGCTATAATTATTTTTAAAAACTAGAGAAAAATAATAATATAAAAATTTTTCAATTGTGTTTTTTAAATCTGTAAGAGGCTTTTGAATTGATGTGCATATCTGAGTGTCATCCTGTGTCTGGCAATGACTTAGGGTCCTAGAGGACACAGATATCCCCTGGACCTGTGGCTTGGGAACAGAAGGCTTTGTGTTGAATTGGAGGAATTCCTGCCATGCCTTCCCTATCCTCATCCCAGCTAACCTCTTACTCTGCTCATTTATTTAAGAGCACTGATTTTCTGTGTGCTGATCTCATTCATAATATGGCTCCTGAAACAACTGTGCTGGCCCAATTAAACTGTGCTGAAGCCAAAATGTGGCTTTCAGTGGTTACCAACAAATCTGGAAGCATGCATCAGAGATGTTTATTGCTTTAAGAAAAGCATCCTGTACCACAGATAACATATGCAATTTTATTTCATGTTGTCTTCCAAATATGTACAGACAGCATGTGATTGTGAGTCATTGCAATGTTCACTACATGCTGTAAACAAAATAATTGTCTTCCTAAACCTGTCACTTTTGGTGTTTTCTTGCAGATTTTCTATCTCCATTCCATTCCTTACAGAGCACTATAGAGCATTTATTATTTTTAATAACAATAAATCTCATTATTGTGAGTAAACAGGAATCTATGCTTGTTCATAATCAGTATAAGGATGGTATATGTTACCTGATGTGTGTTCTGGCAGCTGCACACAATTTTGCATAAAGTAGGACCCTTATTTTACTATATTTAGTCTCCATCATTACTGGAGGAAAGGAAATCTGTATCAATGTCACATTTCCACATTTGTTGTTTGTTCCATCTATGGTGGCCATCACCAAGGTTTAGTTCATGAAGGACCAAGCTCCAAGACCAGCCTGTTAATGTGCCAGAAGTTCCTTATTTCTTGAGGTGGTTGACAGAAAACATAATTCTTGCAGGAGGTGCTGTGTGCCCTCTTGGCTGCTGCGACTCCATGGTCCCACTCCATTGCAGGATGCTCCTGCTTGGCTGCCTGGATCAGGAGGGAGAGAATTTTATTTTTTTTTTCCAATGGAACTGATAACAAATTCCATAATGTGCTTGCCACTTGAATTTAAAATATTCTGTAATATATCAGTTTTAAAATCCACCTGTGCCAAGGTTAGTTCATCAGTTTAATTTGTGTTCCCTCCTGCAGACACAAACATGCACACATGAGCTTCCCTCCAGACTTCAGTTTAACATCCTACATCTAATTTTCTGGGAGCAACCAACAGGTACATTTCACACACAGGCTTGCAGGTATAGGATGCCTGAAGTAGTATTCCCTAAGATAAATATTAAAAAAAGAAAGTCCAAATATGTGTCTGGTAATTAATAATTTGGGTTGTGCAGTTATTCTGAACATCAGAACAATAGCTTCAAGTAGTTCTGCTGAGCTCCATTGGATTAATACCTCTGCATATTTTAGGAAAGTAAAAGATACCAAATTATTTTCCAAATTAGGATTTGGATAGAACGGTTCCAGCAGTTTGTGGTCAGCTTTTTACATGCCTGATGGTTCTGAGTGTTTCCAATCTTCTCAGCATTGATTATTTCCTCACGCCTGCCTTACAGTGAGTTGTAACTGTGTCTTGAATTTAATGACAGTAGAAGGTGCTAAGCAGATATTCTGCTATCAAGGATAGAATCCAAAATTAAATACTAAAGTACTGAATATGCTGGTTTGAATTCACTATGGATGGCAAACAATAAGTTGTGCAGAAACTTAAATATATGATTAGTGGATTTTTTTAAAATAAGCTTATTTTTAAAGCACCAAGTGATATTTATTTTTGTCTTACAACCTATAAGACTTCTGTCAACCCTTTTAAATATCCACCACCACTTTTAAAATGTTGGGCAGTGTTGTTTGGTTTTGGTTTTTTGTCATATGGCCAAACCTGCTATCTGTTGGTGGAGAGTTTCTTTCACTTCAGTAGTGAGACAGGCATTTGCTAACACAGGAAAACCTGAGAATTATCTTGTCCTTTCTCTCCTGTTACATTCCATTCTTACTAGAACATAAAAACATGCTTTAGCTATTTGAAATATGTGGAAGAAATGCTCTTTCCTTTTTATGACTTAGTAGTTACACAATTGTAGGATACTTAAAAAGGAAAAAGTTTACTTCATGTCAATTGGTGTGGAAATGTTACATAATGTTGCTCTATTTTGGCCACTTTTCTGTCATTTTAATTATCAGCCTCTACAACGAGCTAAGTGGAAAGGGGGATTCAAAATGGTGAGAGCACTGGGAAAAGTGGTTTTCTTTTTATTCTTGCCATTTTATTAAATATTCTCAGAAAGGAGCAGGGAAATTAGTGAGATGGTTTTGCATCAGTGTGTCAAAGCAGTTTTGCTTTTACACAATACATGTGTTGCTTTTTATTCTGTGTATCTTAAAAAGAAACAAGAGTGACAGTATTTTTAAAGTACATTAAGTAGGCATTAAGACGAGTGATTTGCAGTGGGAGAGAGGGGAGTGATGTTTTTTTTGTCTTTCATGGTGGTTAAGCACATTTCCTTGTGAGGGAGGGAAAGAGATGACAGCAAGTTCTGGAGGGTTTGGGTTTTTTCTGTATTAGCTATAGAATATTTAGGTTTATTTTTAAGGACAGCAGAAATCTGTTTAAAGAGACAGTCTTGAGTAATACATACAGAGATTTGCATCCACTCTGTTCACAAAACGTTATGTAGACAGAATATAATGAATATACTCTGTAAGCAAACCAGTATTTCTGTAGGGTTATGGTTTTCTCTATGTTTCAGTGATGTATTATTATTATTTGGGGAGTTTATCACAGGTGGTATGATATCTTCAGTTTTCTTTTAAACCTTTTGTTAACTCCTAAAGTCATGAGAATGTGATTATTTTAAAAAGGTGTTTTTAAAGAATTCTTTTTAACTATCAGCGATGCTAAGACCAAATTGAAAAAGGTATTTTAGATCCTTTCTGAGAACTCTCAGTAGCTTGTTTCTCTTCGAGGTGATGCTCACTGCCTTTACGTTCTGTGTTTTCTGTAAATGGGCATAAACCTTTCCCAGGCACAGCCATCCTCCTCACCCATATCTCCAATCACTACCTAGTTCTGAGCATCCCCTGTCCATTTGTGGCCGTGCATCCTGAAATGCAAGCTGCCGCACCATGCTGCTGTGATTCATCATCTCACGCTCCATTGCCTGTAAAGCTGCTTTGAAATCTTCTGGCTGTCGTTAAAATCTCTGGTTGCAGAATTTCCAAGGTTTTTTGTTTTGTTTTGTTTTGTTTTGTTCGTTTTTTTACAGAAGAGAAGCAAATGTTTTTCTCTTCCTCCATATTTCTATCAGTGGTTAGTGAAGCAAAGCACTTCAAAACTGGCATATGTTCCAGTTGCAATTCTGGTGGATAATTCATAGAGAGGTGAATAAAGACATAGCAGGAAACTGCTTGTTACCAGTTCTACTCTGATGGCTCCTGCTCCAGATTCTGCTCCTCTTGAGTAACTTTTTTCTCTGCCAGGTTTGTTTTTTGGGGTTTTTTTTTTGGTTTTTTTTGGTTTTTTTTTTTTGCTTTTCCTTGCCGATATTTAAAAGTCTGAAGTTATGGTCTTCTCCTTGGCATTAATAAAATCCATTCTTACTTCCATTTTAAACACTTTGGAGTGTTCAGCGCAGCTTTTGTTAGAGGAACAGGTCTCTGACTTAATATGCAGGAAAACCTTTATGTGACTTTGGTGAGCAGTTGGGGAATGCTTTCCCAGAATTTCCTGTTCATAACTGCTTGCAGAACAGCACCAGTTTTTCTGGGTCAATATTCTGACTGTGTCCACTTTCAGCAAGAAATAACAGCTAAAATGAGTTTCTTTTTTCAATGATAAAATTTAGGAAGGCAAAAAATATGTCAGTGACTTTGTGTGGTGTAGCAGGTGGGTCTAGCAGAGGTTAAATGGGATGTGTAGGTTTAATTGAAGGTTGGTTTTTTGAGTTAGAAGAGTCTGTCTTAAAAATGGACATGGGGACAGCATTGCAAGCTGCTGTAGATGAAGATTTAATCAAATAGCTGTGATGAGCAGTGGTGGTGTGAGTTCAGTACCCAGAGCCTTCCTGTTGTAGGTGCTGCACAGATCTTTGCAGCCTCTGTCTTTGGTTAGATGAAAGCCAGAAAAACGTTGGATAACTTGATTTTTCAGAGAAATAGATCATTGTGACTGACTGCAGGACAAGCAGTGGGAGCTAACAGCTGTTGAATGTTACCAGCAAAGGTGGAGGGAAGCTGGGTACGAGTTCAAAGCACAAATAACATAAATGTCTATGACATGTAGTTTATACATCTTTGGGTTTGTCATGCTTAATACAAGATCAAGTGCTGACAAAGGACAGTGCAGGATGTGCACTGGGAATGAATAAATGTAAGAATGCCTTTTTCACAGGAATGCATTGCACTAACTGTTCACTTCAGGAACTCTGTGACAAAACCATCTCATTTGACCAAACGCACACTATTCTGTCTTTTATGCTCTAATTTATTCCCATCACGAGCTGTGAAGTCCTGCTTGGAGTGTCTATTTTCAGCATAAAACTGTTTGTCAAATTTCTATTAAGCTTAAGGTGAAAAATTAATGAGCCATTCACTTCAGATATTTCAAAACTAATACAGCTGTATTATTAATGCAGCAGAAAGTCAAAGACGTGGGTACCTACAATTATTGCTTAGTGTTCACTCACACTACTTTTTGCTCTCTGTATTTTTGGGGGAAAATCATTAAAACAGTGTTTTAGGTCATAGAAGGAGTTGTTTTGATGAATTCTGTCAGTAAGCTTTTTAGACAGTTTTAGTTGTTAACTTTTTGTTTTATCTGATCCTAGCAGAAGGTGCCTTGAATAAACACATATCGATGAAATACAATGTTCTTTCCAATCTTTCTTTGATTCTGGAATTTAAACAAAAATGAACAGAAATGTGATTCATATAACACAAAACTTAGAGAAATGCAAATAAAAGACTATTCACATAATACTGAGGAAGCTGTTGATGAAGCAATATTTTTGGGCTAGAGAAGTATGACATTGGGACTAAAACTCTGGTTTTTCAGTCTTCAGAAAGTCATTGACATGAAGATAAAATTGTACTTTTGCTCAGAAGTGAGTAGGGTATAGTGGACAGGTGTTATTAAATTGGTGTTATTTATTAAATATAAATTTAATAATTCAGAAATCCCAGAGCATGTTGTCAGTACCAGTAAGTCAAGTGATGGAGCACTGTGAAATGCTGGGCTGGGGTAGTGTCCAGGCTGAGCACTGTGGAAACTGGTGCTCAAGGTTTGTGCTTGCATTGAAAAAGAAAACACGAAATAGAGTCATTGCAGAAGTAGAAATTCAGGCCTTGCTTTCTGTGCAGAATCTTTCTAAAGATTGCCTCTTTTTTTTTGCTCCTAAAATTAACTTAATAATTGATTAATGTATTTTCCTCCTCACTTTACAGTAAGTTCTCCAGGGACTTTCTGGTATTAATAGTGGTTCTAGGCCTGGCTCAGTTACATTGTTAGACTTGCAGAGAAGAAGGAATTCTGCTTCTTGGAAGAGTTTCATGTTATAAAACTAAATTTCATTAGAAGCAAAATGGCAAATTTAAATTATCCTTCAAGCATTTGTTGTTCCCACAGAATCTGAAAGTTCTCTGTGCTCTGAAGGGTTTGGCTTCCAGCAGAGAAAGTGCCAGCAAGAATCCCCAAGTTCTTGCAGTGTGTTGGTTTCTTTCTGAAGTTACACTGCTCTGTTTCACTCTCACTACAGCACCAAGCCCATGAGTATTTTAAACCTGAATGATTAGGCTTTAAGTAGCAGCCCTGGAAATCTCCAGGTTTTTAAATGTGCCCTGGAGAGATTGGTTTTGGATGGTTCACTTTTGAAATCTGGTCATGATGCACAGTGCTTTCCTCAGCCTCCTTAACAAGTGGCAATTAAATGCCTGGAAGAGAGAAGGGAACTTTGTTTCTTTGTTGTTTTTTTTTTTTTAATTTTTTTTTTAAAGCATTTTTTAGTATTAATTCCAGTAGTGTTTTTTTCTCTGTTAGGAGTTCATCAAGTTTAGTTACTAGAGAATTTTAGAGAATTTAGGTCTGGCAAAGATGTCAGGAGGTCATCTAATGTAGCACCTTCCCTCAGGGAGGGCATCAGCCATATCTGCATCACTCCTGACAGATTCCTGACAGATGTTTGCTCACACTTTTCTCTAAAAACATTTCAGTTTAAGACATTTTATCACCTGCCTAGGCAAGTCTTTATGAATTCCTCCTATTAGAAAGTTTTTCTTCCAGATAAATCTGCCCAGATAATTTAAATCAGCCTTTTTATATAGATTCTTTTTTCTTTTTCTCCCATACTTCAAACTCCATCTTCTATCATGAAATGATTAATTTTAAATATGGAGGGGTTTCTCCTGTAAGTTGTTCTTGAAAGTGTATCTTTCACAGCTTATTCAGGTGTGAAGCTCAAGTTGTAACTGGAGAAAGGAGAGATTTTTCTCATCTGAAATGTTTTGAGCTTCATTGCCCCTGTAATACAGGCTGAAGATTGACAAACACTGGAAAGAAAATAACGTCTCAATTGCACATCTCTGACGGACTTTGTGGGATTCTTTTTGAGTGCAGAAACAGACTCTCAAAGCTTGACCAAACTGATTTTGCTGTCACTTCACTGATGTGACAACTTTAAGAGATTTTGAACCCAGACCAAGTTTGATGAGACAAAGGTTTTGTTTTTTGGGGTTTTTTTTAATTATATTTTGAACCAGCTTTACCTTTCCACCTAAAAATTTGTCTGATTCTTTCAAACTGAGCACTGATCACCTTGCCATTGAGTATTAAAGGTGAACAATACCATTTGTTTTTCCGTAATGAAATGATACAGCTTTGGTCAATTTTTTCATGAGGATTATAGGTGTACTATAAAAAGTTTCATGAGTTTCTAGAACAAAAAAAAAAAAAAAAAAAAAAAGTGGTTGTGTCTAGATTTCTTTTCTTTTTCTTTATACTGTGTTTCAGTAGTAGTTTAATAGAAATTTACTTGGAACCTGCTGCTGATTGCTGAGAGCCTCCTCCCCCTGTGCCTGCAGGCACACAGAATGTAAAGGATGCTTTTGGGTAGTAAAGAACTCGACGTTGACAGGAAATGCAGTGTTT
Organism: Molothrus ater; assembly: GCF_012460135.2. NCBI lineage: Eukaryota > Metazoa > Chordata > Aves > Passeriformes > Icteridae > Molothrus > Molothrus ater. The sequence goes on along the minus strand of NC_050487.2, from coordinate 20,031,723 downwards.
GTTTCACAGAGGTCTTGGGGAGAGGCCTTGTATTCTGAATCTCTGGCTGAAGGTTTGGACACGATTCAGCAGGGGCAGGGACATGGTGAGGCTCTTGCAGGTCCTGCCCAGGCTGTCAACCTCCCCTCCTTTTCTGTATGGGCTTTTCATCTGCCAGAAGAGTTCCTGCTTTCCATGGGAAGAGATGATCCCCATAGACATCTGAAATAAGAGAAAACAGCTGTTTTTTCTGAAGTGTTTCAGAGCATTTGTGCGTGCAAAGTTGGGTTGTTTTTTTATTTTCCCCCGCAGTTCTGTCAGTGTGTCTCCCAAAATATCTCATTATCTCATCAGAAACCTTTCCATGATCAAGTGTTAGACAGGCATGTGTATGCAAACTCACTTTTTTTCAGTAAAAGGGAGATTTTAATACTTTGCATGAAACTGCTGATTTTGAGAGGTTTATGCTATGTCTGTTTAAGATGTTTCAGCTGTAATGAAGTATTCTGATGTTTTCTGATCCATACCTTTCTCCACTCAATGTGTCTGTTTAGTACCTTCTTATTCCAGACCTCCTTCACTTGTTCAGTTTTTACTTGAATTTGAAATTTATTGCTGACCAGTACTTCCATATTTCAGTGAGTCCTTTAACTACAGACCAATTTAATTTCTTTTGTTTAATTCACAGTCTAATATCTGCTCAGACTCATTTAACAGTTTCTTTCTTGTGAAATTATTGCCCAGATACCATAATATGTACATGTAATTTTGTAGTACCTGTTCTTGAAGAAGCTTTTTAATTTTTTTTTCAGTATTATAAGCACAAAACAACAGCTGCTTATCTAAATCAGTTGTTTTAATTTGTGTGGGAGAGATTTGCATTTTTGTGTTCATTTTCTGAAGGAGAAAAATCTAATTTTCATTTACTAAATTGCTCTTCCCTTTCTGTCATTTTAGATGGAAGCTACAGGCAGAATCGACTGAACCTCACAACGCTCTTGGTACAACCAATTTCTGCACTGCTTGCCAGAAAACTTGTTTCCCTACCTGAGGACACTGCCCAAAGAGACAGGTGTACACCCCTGCACCTGCCAGCTGCAGGTAATGCTTTTCAAAATCCACTTCACCTTCGGGATGTTCCTCTCAGACTCCAAATCCTATGTACCATTAACTATACCATTAAGGTTTAGCTGATTAAGGGTGTGGTTTGCTTAGATGCTTTCTAGAAGAGGCTATGAACAGTCTAAAGATTATGCTCCTAAAATCTGATAGATGGAAGTTGTGGTTTTAAAAAAATAATAGAAGGCATTGAGCACTAATTCTTAATATTGACTTAGAACCTCCTCTGTGTGGATGCCATCTCTAGGGAGGTTTGTTAGTGCTGCAGCTTGGTTTGTTAGGCCTTATTGTACTCCTAATAATATGATTTTAACATTAAGACATCAGTAGCTATAGTATTCTCTGGGTTATTTTTCTGTTTCTGGAATAATAACACTTAAATTCTAAATATGTTCCTTAATTTGTACATGCCATAGAGCAAACAGTGTATTGTTAGCTGAACCCTCAGGCAGCTTTTTCTCCCAATTTTCACCAGGAAAACATGCATCATGATAAGAACAAAATACCTTGAATAGAGCCAGATGAATGCACTCATAGTATCTTCACAGAAATAATGCCATTAGCAAAGTCAAACAGATTATTGCTTGAAAAAACTTATTGCTGATATAGGAAGGGGAAAAAAAGTAAGACTGCAGTGTTCCAGCACAGTGTTTCACCAGAACATCTTCCAGAGAACATTCTAGGTGAGGTGAATGTTTAAACAGTAATTCTTCACTAAAAAGTCTTCAGTTTTGTTTTTTAGCTCTCCATCTTTCACCATAAAAAAAAAAATGATTTCATTATAAGCCCCATTTAAATGAATTGATTTGAAACTGTGGTCTTGGAAAGGAGGAGGCAAATTAATTTAGCCACTGTATCCTGTGCTACACACAGTGATGATAACAGTAAAAACAAATTTTAAGGGCAACCAATGTAGTATCATGTGCTGTATCCCTTGTTTATTGCTTTTGGAAAGTTATTGTGGAATAGGAGGGCAATACAACAAGTCATAAAAAAGGTTGATTAATTTTATGACTTGTATTAGCATTTGTAGTTATACATACCAAAAAAGAAAGCAGAAGACCTCATGTTTCATTGCTTAAGCTGTTGTGGTTAGGCAGGACTATTGTTCTCCACACATGGCTGACTGGATTTTTTAATAATGAACTTTTAATTTTAAAAATTATTGTCCTCACAACCAGTAGAAAAGGCAAAAAAGGCCATTTTGGAAGGAACAAGGGCTTAACCATTCCAGGTAGGCTGCATGAAGCTTGTTAGTATTGAAGGATTTTCCAACAGCTGAAGTGCCTGGAGCAAAGCCTGGATTTGGGCTGGAAAATGACACTCATTTTAGAAAGATAAAAGGCTGCACAACGTCTGTTTCTCAAAAAGCTTTGTCTGGAGGCTGCAGGGCAGAATCACCCTAAAGGGCAGCTTATTCTACTTTTTCTGTGACAGGTGTGGCATGTCTGTTTTATTTCCCTGAGAAGACAGGAATTCTGTGAGAGGAGAATTTCTGGAAAGAAAGAATATTCCAAGCCAGCAGCCTAGTGAGAGCCAGTCCGTGTCTGGTTTACTCTGGGTGAACACAACTGCTTGTCTGTGATTTCATGTAAAGCTTCTGAACCACAGTAATCCATGGGGGATTTTTTAAAAAGTCTTAATTTATTGAGAAAATAGGGACTGAGAAGAAGCCTTGTATAATTCTGTAATGTGTTATGATATATTTTTTCCTTGAATTAATGGTGAAGCTGTTGATGTTCTGGAGCACAGAGTGTGCTGTTGTTCAGCAGCAGCCTTAATGGAGGAGATAAAAGCCTGGTCTCATGATAAGAAATGGTGTAGAACTATTTAATACTAGTAATAGCTAAAGAGATAATGCTGAGGACAGCAATGCATTAGAGAAGAGCAAAGGTTGAATTTGCAGTCTTCCTGTTGATTTGACGAAGCTTAAGAGAGAGATTTCACTTCTGACGTGGGACTCATCATTTATCTGTCAAAAGAGGTGAATGAGCAATTCAGATGATTGGTTGGCTTGAATTTGTTAGGATAAAATGATCATCATTCTCTCATCATTATGTTTCAAAAAGCTGAACAGCAGATTCATCAGTAATGATTAAACATTTATATATAGTTTTCTCACATTGCTGCTTTTTTTCCCTTAGCCTTGCAGTTTTCAAGAGACAAAATGTGACAGAGGGAGTGGGAGGATAGAGGCAAACATCCCTCACAGATTGAGTGCTCAGGACCTAAAAGCAAATAGTGGGAATTGAAGTCAGCTGTTAATTTGGTGTTAGATGAAGTCAGTAATTAGATTTGCTTTTTGTTTGGTATGGTACATTATTGTTAATCCTCATTAATCTGAAATTCTGTGCTCCCATGAACTTTTTCCCAAAGATAGGCAATTAGAAGGAATTTCAGAGTGAACTTCTATAGAGAAACTGTAAACTTTTGAAGCTTCCTTTATTTATTTTTTTTTTTACAAAATCTCACTAGGATATTTGCTAGAACATTGTGAAGGTTGTTGTTGTAAAACTAAAGCACTCCTATAAACATAAATGAGGGAAGTCTTGCTGTGTACAGTGAACTGCCTTTGTTGCTGTTAAGTTTCCCACTATTTGGGAGATTGCCCTAATGTACAAATTACCCTTTTTCAATTAAACTCTTGAGCTTTTAATGTAAATCTATCTAATGGCAATTAATATACAAAGTGGTTTTTTGACACTAATGACCATATACTTTAGTTTGAATGGAAATCCTGGAAGCCTGCTATTTAAACACATCACAGTGTTATGTGTGTAATTTTCCCCTCTGGTTTTAAGTGTCAGTTTTCATACTCAACCTGATTAATGTCTGAGAAGAGAGAAGGTGAGAAAGATCCAGGATTTCAGTAGTGATCAGTCTCCAGGTGTCTGGGGCATCCTCCTGCTCTGTGGCTCATCCTATTTTTCCATTCTTCTCCACATTTATGTTGCTGTCACTCTTGGAGATAAGGACTGGATGGTCACTTGGTGTGACCTGGTATGGCAGCTGAATTGGCAGGAAGTGTAAATGCAAGTGATCTCACTTAAACACCCCACTTCTTGCCACCTGCTAATGCCTTTTCCTGGGGAATAGGTGTAATTTTTTTATACTTAAACTTCTAAAATTATAAAGGCAAGCATGAATAGTTTAAGTAACTTGAATGATATCAAACACTGTGTGAATAATCGGGCTGGGTACACAAAGACTCCCAGCATTCTGCTGCAGACAGTAAAATTACTCAGATCAAAATGCTTTTCTAGGTAGAATCTTTTGATCTTTTGTAACCTTTTTTTAGTCTACAAAATACAGTCACTGATCAATAGTGAATCATCACAGTGACTGCAGTGCAGAGCTCTGTTGTAGGCTGCAAACAAATCTGACAAAACCTCTGACAAAATGGGTGAGTGGAGCAGATAACCAGAACTGACTGGTACTAGAAAGGTTTGCAGCGCAACACAATGAATTTTTATGAGACTTTGAACATCTATTTTATGTAGTTCCACGTGTCAGATGTTCATTATACTGAGTTTATAGTCAACTCTGATCATGTGAAATTTGAATCATTAATTATACAAAAGAAATAATTGGAAGAGTCTGTTACTTTCCATATTATACGATTCTCATCCAAGATAAATAAAATTCTCTGCCAAGTGCTGCAGTAGTGCAAATCAAGCCTGTCTTCTTTTCAGTCAGAGGAAGGGCATGGAGTAATAAAGTGAATATCTCCTCCTGTTAAACTACAGCCTTGTGATAATATTATATGTGTTTCTCCTTGGTAGTTTGCTACCTGTCAGAGAAAATAAAGACTCCCATATTTAATAAACTCTGGCTGGGCCATCTCACACTCTGTTATCAATATGCAAACAATACCATGATTTCTGGGTATTTGGACTATGCTAAACATGAATCCAAGGGTGCAAATAGAGAGAGATGCCAGCAGATTGTGTGGCAGTGCATGTTACTGTATCTACCAAATCTGGAGTCATTGTACATAACAGTAGAAATATAACAAAGTTCTGCAGATGTCTCTTACTGGCATTTGAAAGAGGAACAAGTTAAATTGGGAGCTCTGATCTATATGAAAACTTACAGACATTTATACCAATACTCTCAGATTTTCTTTTCATGATCACTTTAAATTCCATTCCTTTTTTAAACAGAAGTTCATGAGAAGAATTAAGCATGAACAGTGTGAAGCATTTTTTATATATCTTCCCTCTAACTCCCAGCTGAAGCCTAGAGAGTTTTTCTACCAGAATTGTAAGTGACCAAGATCTGTTTTCAGAATTCTGTCCTGCATCAGTGTTTTCCTGTGTGATGCTTTGCTTTTGATTGCTATAAAGCAGGTAAAGAATGAAAGAAGTGTGAGGTTATGAAATTCAACTTTACCATCAGAAGCATTTTCATCTCTCTTTGATGTTGACTGTGACACATTTATTCTGTATCACATTAGGCCATCCTAGTTTAGAGCCTCCTTAAAGGACTTTATTCTAGGCATTTCTTATTTCAAAAACTCTTCATCTGAAGAGTTTTATTTCTGGATTCCTCCTTGTAGGTCAAAAAAGATGATGATCAAATACTAAGGAGTTTATTCATTAAGCTCTTCATACTAAGATTAGACTTGGAGACTCAAGATCTATGAATATTTGTTCAAAAAGGAGAATATGTTGTCAGTAGGTAACATAGTTGATTAATCAAATAGAGATCTATTAAGGAAAAATATTAGAGATATCAGATTTAGATGATGTATTATTTATACACAAAAAAGTGAAGGCTTTTCATTACAAGGACATCTGGCTAGGAGTTCTGACACATTCTTGTACAAATAGTTTTATACCTCAACAATACTGCACCTTGCATAGATTCAGTATTGATTTTTGCATATGTAATTTTATAGTATCACACCATATTTTTCTGAGATAATATACATTATTAAGTACATACTATTTTATATTTATTCACTTTTCTATGTATGCCATGTTGCATGTAGTGTTTTTTTTAAGTGCTGCTGTTACATAAATGTGTGTGATGATTTTATTTCTTCACTTAAAGTTCTGTGTTTGAACATGAAAACTGAGATAAAATACATAGTAAATAAGGTTTTGCACTCAAATTGACATGGTGATCTGTCAAGTGCAGTTTTATGCTGATTACTTCAGCTCAGTTAGTGTCCCCCAAGTCATGTGAGCATGGATGTCTGATGATGTTTGAAATCTCTAGTTAATTTGTGATTTCAGACAGATTCACATTTATTCAGGTGTTGATTTCAACAGGAACTATCTCAAAAATTGCCTTACTGCATTACTTGAAGTTATTTAATGTACTTTATTTCAGCAGTCTCCTGAAATAGCTTTGGGTTTTATGATCCAGGAGTTATTCTGTTGAAATCCTTAAATTCAGTTAATACTTGATTTTTCTATACTTCAGTTAAGTGTGCACGTAGAAGAATTTTTTCAGTGATTAGCAAAAATCTTGTCAAATGAGTTCAGTTTTCAAACCTGAATTCCTAAAGATGCTTTTTAAAATCCAGTACTTAAATGCTCAGAAAACTGTCTGATGATAGGTGTTTAGCATGATCAGGATTCAAGAATTTAACCAACATGTTTGAAAATGAGACTCAAGCTTATACTCTATGCATGAGCTTGGGATAAAGTTAAAAGCAAAAAAATTAAAAAATTAAACAAGCCTAACTTACGTTCTTTTAACGTAACTACTGCAGATAGGTTTTTCACATCTGAAGTACTAAAATTGTCTATCAAATGAGAGGAAAAATAGTTATTTTTTAGAAATCCATGGCTATGTAAATGTCAGAGGAGGAGGTAGTCATTTGGTATGAGACAATTTAAAAGTTCCAGGTCAGGAAAGAAATAAATTTTAAAAAAGTAACAGTAAATATGTTTGTGTTCTTCTATCCCAGAAGTAGCCTTTAGCTTACATAAAGACAGCGTATCCTGAATAATGTTAAGGTAAAGTCTCCTCATAGCTTCCCAGGGAATATAGGAAAAAAAAAAAAAAAGAGTTGTCAAGATCCTTAAAATACAGTGTTAGGACAAGGGGTTTGTTGTCAGAACTATTTAGAGGGGATTAAATTTTGTTTCTGCTGTATACTCCAAAGAGCAGTTTCAGCCTTTTCATCTGGTGCTCTAAGCCTTTAAGCCCAAGTCACTCTAAGCTGACTACTGTGTAACATGACTATTAACTCGAGTATCTGATTTGAGAATGTGGGTATTGCCAGAAGTTAATTTTCTGTGTCTTTATTGTCAGGTAGAGACTGGATAGCTGATGTTGATTAAGGAAAAACAGTGAAGTCAGTTGTCTTCAAAAGGATTTATCGTCTTTTTGTCTGAGAAGGGGCCTAAAGGAGCAAACATCTAAAGTGTTGTAGGAAGAGGAAAGGAAATCAGTTTTGACTTTAAAATATCTTTTTTTTAAGAAGAGTAAATTGGCTCTAGAAGGGTTGTAGGTGAGAAAGAGCAGCAAGAAGTAACTTGCATAATTAAAGTTAAATTTAAGCTGCTTATTTAACATAGATGGCTTGAGCTGTTTTCACTTGTTTTAAAAGACCCTTTGGGAATCCTTTGGACTATTTTTTAAATTATTTTTTAAAAATTCTAAAATAGTATCTGTGGTTTTATTGAACAAACAATTCATTTACATGGCATTAATAAAATTTTAAAAATATAGTAACTTACATCAGAAGAGCAAAGTTAATTACTTGGCAAATAAAATTATTAACATGCTGTGACTGATTGTTGCAAAGTCATGTGCCAGGGTTATTTTTAAATAACTGCTTGGTTTACATTTACTCTGGTTTGTTCAAGCAAAACCAGAATTGTCATAGAGAAGACACATGTGCTGATAACTGAAGAGATTTTTTTCTGAATAAAAAATACAATAACTGTTCTTAATTCATTTTTTAAACAAACACTAGCAGTTCACTTGCTTTTTTAAAATATACCAATGAAGGCAAGTGAATTAAAATATATTGTATTTTATTTTAAGAACATTTTTAAGCAAATTTACTGTATGAACCAGCAAATGAACCCTGAAGAGCAGTAACCATGTGTTGTTTCTGTTTCACATGTTGCAGGAAACGCCCCACTCGCATATTCTGTGCACCTCAGGAAACAAAGCCTGGGAAGAATCTGTTAGAAATAGATCCATGGGAGGATAATGGCCAGGACATAGAGAGCAAAATGATCTGTGGAGTATTTTAACTGTGGTCTGTGGCAGTTGGGGTATGGACATGGGAGGAATTGTGTCCCAGAGATGCTTCAGGCACCGTTCTGCCACAGGGGTGGAGCATTCATGGGTGGAGGAGAATCCCCCTGCGGCTCTGGGCTCAGCCACTGCTCATTGGCACACTGCTGCTGCTTTTTCAGTTCAAGCAGTTTAAGACATTTTCATTTCTCTTGGATAGAAGTTGTAGACTTTTCAGATGAGCTGGATGTTAGCACATTCTGTTTTCATACTTGGAAGGTGTCAGCAGCTCCCCATGGTTGGTTGGTTGGTTTCTGCTGTCACAAACTGCAGGAACTCCTGTGGTTACCGTGTCCCACCTTCTTTTAATCTATTTAAACTCAGATATTTGCTCTACTCTGGCTTTATTCTGTGCTACAGTCTCAAATGGCGTGGCAGTACTGGCAAGTTCCTGACATTTTAGCAGCTATTGAAATTGTTCTGCCTTTGTATTTGCACCATTTCTTCATCTGATGCCAGCTAGGCCAAAAACCCTGGCTTCTGTTGGCACATGTTCACAAGAGCATCACCAAAGGCTGTGCTGGCAAAGCTGTGGGGAGCTCTGACTGCTCCCATCTGATTTAACACAGGCTTCCAGAAGAAAATATAATATAAACCAGGTATAATTTCGTGAATGTTATTGATAGATTGACCTAGGTGAAGGATTATGTGAGAAAAACCTATGAAGTTTAAGGCATATTTTGTTATCACAGAGTTATGTAAATCCTACTCTTATAAATTTTCTTTTTCTGTTGTATTCTGGCAGCATTTGTTGAGTGAATTCAATGATCTTTTAACTCAAAGAGTAGAGATATCTTTTGAGATTCCATCTTTGAATCATGCTGCTAAAATAGGTCTAAGAAAATAATGTCATATTTTGTGTTTTAATCTGTGGTTCCTATTCAGCTTTTTTTTAAACCTCTTTTTAAATTCTTTTTTTAATGTATGTGGAATTTATGTCTTCAGCCCATACATTTCTGGGCTGGGTAAATAAGTTCAACATTTTCTTTTTTTTTCATCTTTTAACAGGCAAAAAAACAATCAGTCTGAACATTCAGTCTGTCACAACTTACAAGACAATTTCTAATGTCATTGGATATCTGAAAGGAGCTGTATTTCCTGGTAGGTATCCCTTTGCCATTTGTATTATTTGTTTCACAATGATTGGGAGTCATAGCTGGGATCAGGATCCTATTTTGCCAGATAAATCATTAATACAGAGGAGAGAAGAAAACTTTTTTTGTACTCATTTTGTGATTTGTGACAAGACAGAATATGAGGGTTAAACAGAGGATGAGCTGAAGGGGATATTGTAGTTACAAAAAGCATATTTTTACACGAGCAGCAGGTGTTGCACATGGAGCACAGAGAGTATCAGTAGTTTGTACAAGCAGCTGTTTAATGGTTTTAATTTTAATATGGTTTTAACACTTCCTGCAGCCTTATTTTGTGTCTCAATCATGCCTTAAGCTAGTTTTATGCAATGCTATGAATAATAATTACTGTTCTCTATGTGTGATGGTTGAACAATGGAACTCTAAATGCAACTGGGACATAAAGCACAACCTCGCTCTGTCCTTTGATGCTGTACAGAAATAATGTTATCATCAGGATATCATGAGATCATTTGGAGATTATTTTCTTAGTTAGTGAATTTACCTAAAAGGTGAAGGTTTTCTGCAACATGAATGAATGCTGTTGCTGGTTACTTAAATTGTGCAAACAATTCCTAGTGTGCAGATGATTATCAAAACATCATGTTTGCATTAATTCTCTTATATTAGGTTGTGAAGAAAGGATGGAAATTTATTTACAGTCCCTTAGGGGGTAGGCCAGTCATTTCATATCTTAAGTAATGGAATGAAGGAGGTGGAGAAATTTTATTCCTGTTGGTGAAATAACAACTCAGTTTCGTGCATGCAGAACTGTATACTTCTCACCAGACTTTTGGCTTGTTTAAAGCAACAGAGGAAACAATTAGCAAAGAATTTAGTTTCTGTGAAGGATTTAATTTCCTTCATGAATTTGAAGTTACCAGTCTGCTATTATTAATGTTTTGCAAATAGCTGTCATGGAGTTGGAAAGGCAGAAACTGCCATGTTTAGACATTCTATCTTCTGAATTTGTGAAACAGAGGCAAGAAAAAGAATAAAAAGTGTGCTTCAGTTTCTGTTTACCAAGTCTTCTATCTCCTCTATACCAGAACCTTTCATCTTATTATTACATTTTTAATCAAAACTACTTTTTGGAGGTTGGCCAATATGTGCTGAACTTTAGGTATCCAAGGAGATATAAAAAAATTGAAGTAAGTAGCAGTGCCTGGATGGGAGCAGCTTGTCCCGTGCATGTCTGGCTCAACAAGAGCCATAAGAAGTGTCCTCTAGTGAAGACGCAAGTTAAATGTCTAATGCTCTGTAATATTTTGTACACAATCAATGTTAAACCTATTTTTCTTTCTCTGCTCCTCCTGGTTGACACTACAGTCATTCCTCCTCAACTGCTTTGAATCTTGATATTTTCATGGCATCGATTCTCTGTCATTTTGATGGGGTTTTGCTCGTTTCATACACATGAAATATTCACCTTTATGTTCACAGAAGTGCAGAAAGAAGGCAAAATTTATCTTTAGTGCTTAATGAAAGACTGCAGAGCATCACCAAGGGTAGAATTTATTACTTTTTGCTTAAAGACCACCAAACACACACATAGAGACAAGCACATCTCTGTGATGCTGACGTTAGCTGGCATTTGATCTGAGGAGCAAGAACGAGCATCTGAAGTGTAACTAAGATGTTAAAATCATTAGGAGTAGATGAAATGTGATAGTTGGTAACATTTTAAAAACCAAAAAACGTAACAACACTGATTTTATAGCTCTCTTGGACATGGTTGAAGATGGGATGTATAACAAGAAAAGCCAGGATAAAGAAACTCTTTTTAATGATAAATCCCTGTTGTCCAGCCCATCACTAACCTGAACACTATCCTGTCTTATCACCTTCAAGGGTATCTGATGGGTATTTTTTCCTCTATCTCCAGTTCTTTCTCTTCTTTTCATTTTTGCCATGTGATTCTGAGAAGGGACAGCTGCAGCCTCTGCAAGCATGACCATCCTTTCTCCTCTGCTTTTCCTGCAGTCATTTGCTTCAGGGCTCTGCCTCTATCTGAGGGAGAGATGTGCAAAGATGAACAATTTCAAAGGAGGCACCAGCTGTTATGTTCTGCTCCTGCTCATTCAGCTGGCATCTCCAGCAGCAAGTTGATGCTTCCTTCTCAATCAAAATATCCTGTATTATTCTAATAAAGTGTCTCTCCTCTCACATGGTCTGTTCACAGGCTAAACAGAAATTATTACACAGGCAAGCATTGATCCTGCCTGATCCCCCTGTGTTAGTGGCACTTCCATTAATGACCTAGAGGCGTGTAAGGCCGTTCATTTTGGTTCCTAATTCCTGTTATTTAATGAGTTGAAAATCCTATGTTTTTTTCATTGTCAATGCAACCTATAATTAAGCATATCCTGGTGCAACACACAAGATGCAAAATTATATGATTTAGATTTCATTTTGTTACATTAAATTATTATGTAAATCTAGGTTGACACTTTGCATATCTGTTTTTAGAAAGAAATTCTCATTTCCATACCTACACACCCCTAAAGTTGATTGAAAATATTGTGTTACGGGTACATTAAAAATCATCTCTTTGTAAAGCATTTTTGATTCCTTATCAAACAACATGTTCAAATATTTTGTTAAACAATGCTGGTGAACTCCAGTTTGATAGAGAATGCTTTTTTAATCAAAGTGTTCTATTAATATTCTTCCCAGGCAGCAGTCACTGCAAAACATACTGAGTAGATATTTTAATTTTATAAGCAAATACAAGATGTGGGCAATGTGCAGCAATCTGTTGCTGCATTGTGATCAACTGACAGCAGGTGAATGAGTTCACTTGGTTAAAGAAAGAAAAAGAAAACTTTTCCACTTTTTGGAACGAAAATGACACTCAGGGGTTGCTGTGGGTCTGGCACCACTGTTCCTCACTGCTGATAACTGTTCTCATGTTTTCTATTGATATCCTGAAATAGGGAAAAAACCACCTTTAAAAGTCTAGATCTGGGCCAGATGGAGACTTTACAAAATATCAGAGCAAAACCAGTAAACAATCCTTCAAAGAGGGTTGTGAATTCATCTCACACAGGAGGTCTAATAGTTTAATACCTTGTTCAGAATAATTCTGCTTGGACTTCTTGACAGGCCTCAGTCACACCAGTCAGTCGTGTTATTTAATGGGATATAACACATCATTGGTTCTGGAGTAAAATAAGGGGATTTTCCTCCCTTGTGAGTGGTATTAGGGTTATATATAATGCCTCGAGTGATTAAGATTTAATTTTATTTTTCTGGAAAAAAAAAGTGTGTTTGTTTTTTGGTTTGTTTTTTTTCAGTGAGTAACCATAGGCATATTTTTTTATTTCAGGCTGAAAGTTCTTGCCTTTCATTCTATAAAATGTTTTCTTCCAGCATTAACACAGCTGCTAGGTGTGACTTCCATATCTGTATCATTCATTATCTCTATCCCTCTGTCATGTCTCCTCTCCAATATCAGTCCAGGTATTTTAATGTCTCCTTCCACATAAGGCTAAGTCCTGATCATCTCTAATCTGCTTGCCAGCTGCTCCACTGCTGTTTCTGCCATGTCTTTTTTGAGATAGGTTGGTGAGAACTGAACACAGTCTTCCAGGTGAGGGAGTACTAATACTTTGTGTATTTTCTTTGTTTCCCACTGTACTGCCACACCTTTTGTTTTGTTGGTTATTTTTGGTTTTTTTTTTTTGATTGGTTTGTTTTGTTTTGTTTTGTTTTTTTTTTCTGGATGCTGATGTTTATTGAGGAGCATTTCCTGCTTATTATTTTGTGTTTTTTTCATAACACTACTCTGAGCATGATGGTCTATAAAAAATGGTCTATATCAGATCTATAAGGAGAGCATTAAGCAAACAAGGAAGGCAAAGGTATGGGGATTAATTTAGGAAGCTGTACACATGGATTTATCTACTAGTTAATTTTTAAGTAGCACTCACAGTTTTGTGTATGATTGTTGTATGATTGTCTTGCATGTCATCATATACTTTTTTGTTGACAGATTTTGTTGCATTAATGACATTACACACTACTAATACAGTTCATTTTTAGGGTTGTTTGGAATTCTTTTAATCTGAGTATCCAGAAGAAAAAAAAAGTTTGTTTTTCAGGTTTTTTTTATTCCTCATTTCAGACAGATACATCATCATTGGCAGCCATCACAGCAGTTTGCAGGGCTATGGTGGGCAAGGCTGGGCCAGCAGCACTGCTGTGATCACAGCCCTGCTCCAAGCCCTGATGCCAGAGGTGAGGAGGGGCTGGAGGCCTGACAGGACCCTGCTCTTCTGCTCGTGGGGAGGAACAGCCCTGGGGAACGTCGGCTCCTACGAGTGGGCTGAGGTAAAACTGCTCTCACTGCACGGAGGGTTCCTTCTGCTGAAAATGGGAAATTACCACGTGGCAATTGTGGCTCATTAGCTGCCCTCTGAGGTCTGTCTGTGTTCAGTCATGTACTGCACAGCCAGTCCAGGGTAAACACCTATTGAGGCATTCCTGGGCTAATGAGGTGCCAGGATGTTGCCATGGCTGGGGAGGTTGCACGTACAGCACCCTTGGGAGCTGCTTTCCCTCCCTGGTGCTGCACAGCTTTGTGAAAGGGCATTGACAGGGTTTGACAGAGGGAGGAAAACCTCAAAAAACAGCACAGGCACAGAAAGAGCTTAGAAAGCTTTTTCACCTTCTTGAGGGTTTAATATTTAATAATTTTTCATCTATTGGCTTAGTGTAAAGAGAAGTGAATCAAGAGAGAAAGAAGAGAACCATGCTATGGTTCACATGAATTAAACAAGCCTAGCAGTGTGTCCATGGCTAGTGCTGATTCACTTCTCACAGGTCTGTGCTGAGGAGTTGGACACAGTCCCAGACAGACAATTCCTTGGGCTCTTACTTTCAACAGAATGGGAATCAGCTGGTTGAAAGAAAATACCTCAAAAAGTATTGATGATCATACATGGCTAAAGTAGACTTCAGGTCATAAATTAAAGGAGTTGCTACTCTTCTAGGCAGAGAATTTCATGGCCTCTTTTCCAACTCTAATGGTTCAATGAATTAAAACAGTAGATAAAATAAAGAGTTAATTGCTTTTTACTGTGCATAAGAAACAGCTAGCCCTCATTGAAATTTCATACTTCCAACATGATTATTCTTCAGAAACAAGAGGGGGTGAAAAAATCAAATTGAAAAGATCCAGGCTGGAAGCAAAATTTGTTTAGTTCCACTTCAAGTCAGCTTTGCATCAGATGTAATTGCGTTACACCCCTTCTGTTCAATATAAAGAGCCACTTCATGCAAAGAGGAACTCATTACTGAGAAGGCAAAGGGGATCCTTTTAAAAAAGAGATAATAATTGAAACAGTTTGTACATGCTATTTTTATAGTCTAAAAAACAATAAAATGAAAACACTGGGAAAGTTATGCAATTCAAATCTGAGTTTTGTCTCTGAATGTTTGAGTCCATTTAACTGTTGATAATGATTGCTTTTGAAGTTTGTCTTCTGTAAGGCATAAGTTTAAAAGGCCATCATGTTGTTTCACAGTGTGTAATGTTTTCATTTTTGGCCTTACAAGTGTAGTAATTTTTAATTCCTCCCAGACCTGTTTGCATTTTCTTTAGATGATGTGTGAAATGGAATTATAACTTCTGCTATAGAGAGAAATAGCACTGAGAGATCCTTTGAAGTTTACAAGAGCATATTGTGAGATGCAGTAGTTAACTAATACTCGAGGAATCACAGAGGATGGAAATGTAGGGTGCAGTTTTCCCCTAGAAGCAACCAAAAGAACAAAACCAGCCTTAATTATAATGATGTAGGGTAGTAACCATTTTTATGCTTGTGTTGTAGGATCTCAGGAGCATTCTTCAAAGAAATGTTGTGGCCTACATCAGCCTCCATAATCCAGTCACAGGCAACTCAACCTTACGGCCCGTGGCATCCCCTTCTCTTCAGCAGCTGGCAGCAGAGGTTAGAAATAAAATATTTGGTTTCACCTGTAGTTTATGAGGTTACATGGTTAAGATCAGTTGACATTACACAGCAATAGGTCGTTATTTCATTTAAGAATTTTAACCTCACACATACACACGGACTGGTTTGGGTTTTTTTAAAAGTAAACAGGGTAAATTTTATTTTAAAAAATAATAGATTGAGAGGTTGTAAGGAATAGCTTGTTTCACCTGTTTGTTAGACAAGGTCTGAGCATACTTGCATGCCCTACAGCTTTTTTACCTTTTGGCAGCTTTAAAGTAACATATTTGTTATTCTTCAGCACAGAGCACATTTTTCTCATCCTAATCAGGTCTTTCCAGACTGTTTCTCAGTTTGCATTTAAACCTGTATATTTACCAGATGTAACATGACACACAGGGAGAGTGTTGCTCCTACCATAATAAATTCTGTCTGAAGTGAGTATGTCAGGTTCAGTGCTCAGCCATGCCTGTGCAGCTCATCTGGAGTCAGAACATTCCACATCTGTAAGGGCACACAGGCCTTCAACTAATGACCCCACTGCTGCTCCTGAGCTTTCTGAATTTGTCAATATTTTACATGAATGGAAAATGGTGTAAGGCACGTTCTAAATTACAAAACCAGTGTGAAATGGTGTGCATAAAATGGACTTCAATTTCACTTCCATAAACTATGTTTTTAGATGTATTTTTCTGTACGTTTGCCAAATGAATACTTACTCTGATGTTTATTTGACTTGCCTCTGAAGCATTTGGTAAAAAACACTCCTCAAAGCTGCATCTTGGATTAAATGCAGTTTAAGACTGATCTGGCTTGGCAATTGTTCAACTAAGTTAGTAAAATGATATCAGTAAATTGCTTCTTAGCAATGTCTTAAGCACTTCTCCTGTTCAGTGTCTAAGTGGTAATTTCCTCATGGAAAGAATTTATTATTTATGATTTATTCTCTGTAAGTATTATGAAAACTGTGAGGCAACATCATTTCAGAGGAAAAAAAGCTTCCATTTGTGGAAAATTATTTATATATGTGAGTCTGCAGGTGTTATGGATATGTCAATTCAAATTTTGTTATCAGTGTTAGCTATTGTATTTGTAAGAAATACTAACCTGAAAAGTTGCTAGCCTTTTGCTAACCTAGTGGTGTTGGCAGTTCTATCTCCATTAAAACAAGAATTTGCCATTTAGGGGAGTAAGTTTATTATTATCCTTGAGCTATTTGTTTTTTTCTCATTTTATTTCTTTGTCTGTACAACACAATCTATGGCAGTGATCTGAAAACTAAATTGTCTGGAGCTTTGCAGCAGTCTCTTTATTATCTATCAGTTTATTAAGACTCAATTTTTTCATCCTAATAAATGCTATATTAGTATGAGCATTACATTCATGCCCTCTGTTTTGAAAAGGAAGCAAACTTCTGTTTATTTCTGTGGTGTTAAATAATATTTTGTAATTCTTGTAATAGCAGTTGTGTTCTGTTCAGCAGTATGGAAGGAGCCCCTCTTAGCAGCCTTGCCTTGCACCTGTTAATTAATAAAACATGACTGGAATGTCTTTTTTTCTTTTTTTTTTTTTTAAATCCCAGTAAATACCTTCCATCTCACTTCTGATTCTTTAATTTTGAGAGTGCGTCCCTTCTTCATGTTTATCCTAAAGCCCCATTTAAAAAGTAAAGGATAAAATGCATGTGAGCATTTTATCTGTATGGCTTTCCTTTCTGTAGGATATTAGTATTTGTAATTAAACTAACTGTCATACAGTTTGTGGCATTAAAAAGATTTATAGGAGTTATTGCTTCCAAATGCTGGCTAGATTTCTGAATTCATATCAAATTACTGACAGTGATGGAGCAGCCAAGCACAGATCCTGGTGTGTTCCCATGGGCACTCACAGTTTGCCATGTGTCCAGGAGATTTTCTCTGGAAGACTGATCTGCTTATAAAGAATATTGATATTACTTCCAGCACTTGCCAGGAAGACAATGTAATTACAGATTGCCTGTAAGTTATGACACTGCAAATGGGCTGAGATGTGACTTTTTGGAGCTCATCTCATCTTGAAGAAATTGTGAGTCTGTTCACATGAGATTCTTGCTACCAGGTGCGAGTTGCAGAGCTTAAAAGTTCTAATGAGAGAAGAGGATCATTTTAATTTTTGTGAGCTCTGAATATAGGTTAGAACAGAAAAGAATGATTTAGAATTAATGATATCAGTCCATTTTAAAATTAAAAGATAGATTAGTCTGTCTTGTTTAGTTGGATAGAAGTTTTCCATAATTTGTGAATACATGGAAGATCTTGAACTGTGCCTATGGATTCAATGGTAGAACTCATAATTTAAGTCCATTTTTAGCCCACAACAAAAGAAACTGTCAGTCATTATTTTTCCTTCTACTGCTAAACAGGGTTGTAACATTGTTTACAGGTAAGGGAGACTGAAATCTCACAATTTTTTGGGTTTTGTTCAATGCTCACTGTAGTGCTAAAGTTGTGTGTGAAAGAGAGGGAGAATGTATTCCTAGGGAAAATTAATTTATGTTAGAAAAGCCTACAGAGTATAACTGCTAGGATCCTGGGGATAACAATGAAAAAAAAAACAAACCTGTAGTTCATCCTGTGAAAGAGAACACAAGTAATAATCACACTAAGTGCAGAGCACTCTGTGGATGCTGCAAGGAACATAATTTAAAGAGAACTGTGGGAAAATAGCAAACTAAGATGGGCCAATGCACACAGCAGTTTTTGCTTTCTCTCTTGTTTTTTTTTTAAATAAAATAAAATATTGGACAATTACTAATCACTGCAGCTTTCACAATATCTTTTTCCCCTTAATTTCTGGGAAAATTAGGAAAGAAGTTTTAGCTGAAATGATATTTTTAAGGATTTTCTAACATCAACAATGAAAAGAAGAATCAGGAAACCTTATAACTTGTCTGCTATGTGAGGTCTGGCAATCAGAGAATAGAATAAGTGCTTGGCTAATTAACAGAGACCATGTTTCTTAAAGAATGTTTTGTATAAAGGGATTATATCTTCATATTAGTTGCAGGTTTCAAAAGGGAGCTTCATAAGCAGACTGCAAATAATAATTTTATATGCCTGTCTGTGGGATTCTGGTTGAAACACCAAATTACACGAAGAAGCGAATTTAAATATTTGGATTAATTAAGCAAAGAGGAACTCAAACAGTTCTGAGACCTTGACATATTTAATTCAAATATTTTTTATATAACTAATTAGTGTCCACATTAACAAGAGGGAAGGACTGCCAAGTTATATTTTTGTCTACTGTTATTTTGTACAGAAAATGATGGTTAATTCGCTTGCTCAGTTGGTGAATCAGCATTTGTTGGCAGAGTGTCATTGGTAAATTGGGTTTGTTCAAGGCTGGGATTCATTCTCTGTAAATAAGGCCATTAATGATTTTTTCTATAATGGACATGTCACAAAGAAAAAAAAAGTTATTATGAACCATAAATTCATTGCTGTTGTCTTTTAACTGATTGTGTGACCATCAGACTCCAAGTCTGCTGTTACTGCTGAGCCCAACAGAACTTACTGCTCCTGTCTCCCCAGGAAAGGAGTGATTTAAAGCTATTGATGAACGAGTTGATCATTAAAAATGACTGTGCCAAGTATTGTTCCATGCTATATATCAGTATTTGTTTCCACTAATGGAGCAAAAGGCTTAAAACATCTCTACATTTAAAGCTGGTGTTATTGACAGAAAGTTCTTTTTTCTTTATGAAGTAGAGCCAAAGATAAACTTCTGCATAGATGTTACTATCGTTATTTCTTGATTTAAAAAAAATCAAATCTTACATTAATGTCAGCATCAATTCTCTTCTTCCAGCTTCTATGTGTTATTTTTTTAAGATTGTCAGCATTAATAGGGAATCTCCTAGTGTCATATATCAGTAGTTGTAAATAAGAAAAACATGATTATTTGAATTGCTTGTTCTATGTCTTATAACAGAAGACTATTGCTTCCCCACAAGCTTTCAGTCTTTACCAATTATCACTTTTAGTGTGAAATTTGATTGCTAGTTTTACTTTTTATATTTGTGTTGAGAGCAAAGGAAAATCTCTTTGAGAATCAGAAGTTTATGCTGCAAACTTCTATCTCAGGAATTCCTAACTGTGTTAGAATGATGCTGTTAATATAATTGGCAATACTTCATTGACAGTTCTATTAAATTAATTAAGATGCTGCTTCTCCAGTGTGAAATGTTTCATTTAATGAGGGATTTGATTTGCAGGAGGTTTTGTTTGCATCTTCTGACCACTTTTTCCTTTTCATAAAATGCTGCTTTGTCCACTGTTACATATTTTTTCACTCTTCAAAATAGAATAATTTTATTACTTTAATGCCAATTCAGACAGTGAGTAATTTACTCCTACTCATATATTTTGCTGTTATGAAAATACTATTAATGTCAAATGTGGAGAAAAGAGTTTGTTAGCAAAGCATAATGTAATAATGAATGAGTTTTCCAGCTGTGTTCTTACTGGAGAACAATTCCTTTGTTCCTGATGACTCAAGCTTTCTGCTTCCATGTCCTTCCTTGTATTTACATAGATTTCTAATAGAGATGTAAATGATGTATATTTTCAGAATGGTTTTCTTGGTTTGAAATGTAAATGTCTATTTCAATAGCCCTTGTGGATGAAACTGAATAAATCTGAATATTTTATTATGTTCAGGTGTGGTACTGGAGTAGGTAAGCAATTCCTTTTTTGCTGCAAAAATGGGGTTTGGTTTAAGTTTTCTATTGGCCAGTTGAGTTAATATTGTCTCATATAATGAGCTGTACCATGTAAGGGAATTGTTTTTCCCTTCCAAACACTTTAGCCAGACTACAATATTAGAAAAATTAACTTCACTTCTGTCTAAATACTCTTTTGTTTAATTTCATCTTGATTATTTCCCTTCAGAACTGACTTTTTCATGATAATAGAAAGATGTTTTCTTAGCGATAGAAAAACCTTTCAAGTAGAG
This sequence comes from Molothrus ater, assembly GCF_012460135.2. NCBI lineage: Eukaryota > Metazoa > Chordata > Aves > Passeriformes > Icteridae > Molothrus > Molothrus ater. The sequence continues at coordinate 20,011,277 of NC_050487.2, read as the reverse complement.
AGTTTAAAAGTAAACTTTTAATTCTTACAAAAGAAGATAGATTGAGCTCTGGGTATTTTAAAATTTCTACATAAACAGAAATCATTGGAAGTTTCTCCTGATGTTTCTCTCATCATTATTAACTGTGTTGCTGAATGAAATTAAATTGACTCAATAGGTAAAAGCTGTAATACACAAACAGCCCATGGGAAAGAAATGCACATGCAAAATCAGGTGTATGGCCAAATAACCAGAAAGAAATAAAGCTCCTTAAATCGGAATTGATAAGAAATTAATATAAACTGAAATGTGTAATGTACAAACAGTCTGTTTAATGTTTTTTGATCCAAAACAGCTGCATCCATGGGCTTTAGTTCTGCATGTCACAGAAAAAGATTCAAAATCTTGTGCAGCACAATTTACTCCTCAGTCTGCACATCTTAATTGGAAAAAAAAAGCACCTGGGTAGTGCAAAGCAGACCGTTTGTTTGTTATAAATAAAAAGGTGACCTATTTTCAGTAATGCCATAGGTATTTAACCTTGCCAGAAGCATCAGTGTGGCCTGAGCGTGCTGAACCTCACTCCTGCCAGGAAGAAGGTTCCAGGTGCTCTTTGACACATTCTGCTCCCCCTGCCTCAGTGTGCCTTGGGGCTGGGATTGATTGTTCTTTGGACAAGCATGAAGGTGTTTGTTTTTACATGATGTACCTCTCTTTCATGTTGTAAAATTGTGAGCTGTTTCATAGAGTACTGAGCAGGTTACAGAAGTCAGAGGAGTGGGAAGAACGGAAGGTTTGTAGAAACCTGGGAAGGTGTGGGGGTTTTTGGTTTGAATGGGGGTTTTTTGTTGTTTCTTTCAGGTTTTTTGTTTTGGTTTGGGTGTTTTTTAAGCTATTTTTCCTAGGAAGGGTAGAAGTACCTCTGTAGAATGGTAAACCAGTAACTGAGGTGAAAATGTTGACCGGAGCTCCAGGGGTACAGGGAAGAGTCTGGAATTCTTGCTCATGCTGAGAGATTTTGAGGTTGGAAGTTCTCTTCTAACATGGATCCTTGTCATGCTTGGAGGACTCTATGTCTCTTCTAGGGTTCAGGTTTAAAAATCAACTCAAAATTGTGGTGATTGGCATATTTTTTGTTACATAAATTTGTCCCCCCTTTTTATTTCACAGTGTTGTTGCAGTAACAGTTCTTACATGTGAAAACAAAAGCTTGATAGCTTTAAGGCTGTTAATTGAACTTCTGTGTCTCTTGTTTAGACATACTTATATAAGAAATACTCAAATTTAGGAAGGGAAAAAAAACCAAGAAATCCCCAAACACCTCACCTGGTCAGTCATCAAAGAGAAAAAAAATCTTAAAATTTTAACTTAGGCATATTTATTGGCAAGAAGTTAGAAAACCTTTGATGAATTCTTTAAAACCAGGTGTGAGGAAAATCATTCCAAATCCATTTAAAACTGTGATAGTTTGAATAATCACAAGCATAAACTTGAATTATTCTGAGATTTGCCTGGTTTGTTAATTCTCCATCTGTTTACCACAAGCAGATTCTGGTGATGATGTCTTGTCTAGTGTAAATAAAAAGACTAAACAGAGCTAGAAGGGAGACTTTTGGGACACCATAAACAGGGAATGTGAAATTTCAAAAGCAATTTCAAGCCAGTTTAATATATGTGGAAAATACCTGTATTTTTCAAATTATTCCTGAGGTTTTAATTAGTAACATAGTTGAGATGGATTTTTATTTACTGAGTCAGAGAGCCACAATTCCCATAGTATTACTCCTGTCTTGAAGTGCACACAGAATGGGACTTCACTGAATAGAACAGAGAAAATTTTACAGCAGATAATCTCAGATGTCAGGAAAAGCCAAAATGCAAGAAATAGTTTTCCTGGAGGTTCTGCAAAAAGCTTTCTTTTGGCAGCTAAAGGTCACACAGCTCCAACCTTTGTCTCCTGGCAGAGCATTGAAAGGGATTTCAAAACTTCTTTTGTAGCCTTCTATTTTAACACTTTAAATGCTTTAAGTTTTCTTTCAAAAGGAGTTTAGGAGAGCTGCTGGCTCCTCTGCTTTGTAACATCCGTGTCTTGATTAGGTAATTACTGTATAATTACTTAAAAAAAGGCTCAATGCTCTACCTTCAGCAGGTAATTCAGCACTAGAAGGGAGCTTCTATCCATACAATTATTTGCATATGCAATTATAGCAGTGAGGCCAGCGATACAAACTCTGGCAAGTGGAGTGCACAGAGAAAGATTTAATATTGAGGAAAAAATGAGCTCATGTTTGTGCGTTTCAATAGCTTTAGCCCATTAAAATATATTGGGTTGTGAAGTAATTTTTTTCCACACTGCTGACTAGAATCTGCACCTTTGAAAATTCATGTAGATGCTGTATTATTTAGTATTCTCAGAAATTTATATCTATATGTAGCATTCATTAGTCTTCCTTACCAGAGTAAATAGCTTTAGATTGCACTTTACAGAACATGTCAATTTGTTTTCTCAATTTGTGCAGTGCAAACATTTCTCCCTTACAGACTGTGTAAGCATTGTTTCAGAAAGTTCAATTGTATTGCATCAGAATTAACTTTTAAAGATCGAAATTTGGAGATGAAACCTGAAATATAATGTTATAGATATTTTAATTAGATTATATTGTGCAGTAGTTAGAAACTATCAGTTGTCTGTAGAAGTCTGCTGATCAGTTCTGAAATAAAATACATTATCAGCCTTTCTCAATTTCCCTGTTTTCTATGAAAAAGCAGTGACATATCCCTGAAAACTTATTAATAAAACTCCACATTTCCTTAACAAAATTTAAATGTGTTTTTAGTCTTGTAGTACTTGACAGTACATAGAAATTACAGTATCCCTGTTCAATGCTTTGCTTAGGTATTGGAAAGATCTCAGATAATAATCCTAATTTTCAGAGCACAAAGAAACACATCATTTAGATGTATGACGAGTTTTGGGTGATAGCTGACTACTGTGTGTTTTGTTGAAAAGCTTTTCAAAGTTCCTTGGACTAGATCAGATTCATGTTAGAATCCATGTTTTAACCAGGTTCTGGTTAAAACCACATTTTACTCAGGTAGTTGAAATTCTTCTCCCAAGCCCTAATATTTCATGGTTCTTGAAACCAAGTTCAAGTGAGCTTCTATGGAAGCCAGAAAGAAAAAGTCCTTTGACCATATGCCTTTCCTTTCTCTCGGGTTTTCTCTTCTCTAAGGTTTTCTCTTCTTTCCCAGCTGATATTGTTTTGCTGTACAGAGGCAAGAACTCTTTCTTGTGGTTTAAGTAGATAAAAGTTGGAAGAATCCAGTCAGGAAAAGAGTATTACAGTACCCCACTGCTGTAAAAATAAAATCATTTGACATCTTTTGGATCATTTAATTTATCTCTCAGTGGAGCCTAGAGACCTGCATTTGTGGTGCTGACACACTTTAATAAATCTGCTTTGTGATTATCTTCCTGAAAAATTCAATTTCTACAGATACTTGATCTCTTAAGTGCAAATACTGTTATTATACCATTTGCTCAATTCCCATTGAAGTCCAGAAGAGGGTTTTTATGTGAAAAATATGATGGTGGTTTATTGACCTTCATGGTCCATATGCAATGGTGGGAGTGACTTTCATTTCAAAGACTGAAAAATAGGTTTTGTGTGTGGCTTGAAGGGGGTGATTTGTTCATGCATAGCTGCTATTAAGAAGTTTCAGTGTCAGACTGCAGGTTTCAGAGCAAGGTAAAACTTTGTCAGCAGTAAATTTCTCTGGCCTTGTTCCACGCTGGTGCCATGAGAGAAGATTTGCCATCGTTACCCGTGTGTCAAGAGAGTTCTTCAAAGAATCACTGATTTTCAGTGTTCTGTGCCATAAAAAAGTTTCTTCATTTGTGTCTATTACAGCTGAAATTTGGTCTTTGATTACAGTAATAAAGTCAGAGATTTTGATGGCAAATTTCTCCCCCACTGAAAGAAACCTGGCTGTTGCACTGGCTGTACCATGGTTGTGTAGATGTGTCCCCTCTTGGCTGGGTAATGTGGTGTTGGGGTCTGTTCTGCCTCTGTGTGCGTTGTTAGAGATGAGCAGGATGATTCCACAGGATTCTTGGATCCCTTAAAAGAGCTGATATTGTATTGGATATTGGGAATACATGTGGAGGAGCAGGGAATATGAGACATGTAATATACAGGACAAGGATAAATTATTTTCTTTTATTTTTTTTCTAGTGAAACACATGAGTTTAAGTTGTGTTCATAAACAGCAGATTGAAGATCTCAGCATGGTGGGAGAAACCCCTGACCCATGCAGAGATCTGCTTTTCTGGGTCAGCCTGATGATGAAGCTCATGAGGGTGTCTGCTGAGCTGGTTTGCACGTTGGCAAGTGCTGGTGTTTGGGAAGTGGTGCTAGCAAACATTTCTGGTAGAAATCCCACATATCCGAATTCTTTGTAGCTCAGAAAACATGACATGGGAATGCTGATGGTTGGGAAAAATGTATATTAGAGTAGTCACAAACTGTAGTAAAATAGAGTAGTTACAAACTGTAGTATCCCTGTTACACCCAGCTGTGGGCCTAAGTTCTGACAACTGTGATACAAACAAAGCTTGAGGGCCATTAAGTCCAGGAGAGTTTTAATTTTTGCATCATCAAAAAACAGATTGACTGCATCCTTCAGTTACAAATGCAAATGGTCAAAAATAATTTCTATTCAAATTAGATCAAAATGCATAAGCTCTAAAGGAAAAAGCACCTGATGTTTTGACTTTTGGGTGTGGAGACAGGTTCCCTCTTGATACAGTATTTTCTAACCTGTCCATCATAAGGCAATACAATTTTAAGCAGTTTCCTGAAATTTACCATCAATAAGTGTAACTCACTGAATAGTGAGGCTGAGCCTGTGGTCATGGAAATTCAGTCTTTAAAGTCACTTTAAAGTTTTGGAGAGTTTTTGCCTTTTCCTGTGCTGCTGAAAAAAATATAGAAGAAGTTCTAATGCAGTATTTTCTGGGGAAAGTGGATACTTTGGAGAAACACAGCTACCAAAGGTGTGTGCAACAGTTTCTCTTTTTTTTTTTTTTAACTTTATATTTTTAAGGTACTGAGATACTTGGAACTGCTGATGGCATTCCCATTGCAGTCTTGCCACTTATATAATTCATGCTATGTAATTTTAGCTTTAAATATTTGATTGCTCTGAAAATCTCTTATCAAATGGGAACATACTTGCTTGATTTTTACCTTCCTTAAAAAAGCCATTAAAATTCCTAGCAGTTTGGCTGAGTGTTGGCAACAGGTACATTTGACTCAATGAGGCATGGGACTTCAATTTGGTTATAGGAAGGATAAATGTAATTCAGAATCATGTAACAAGCATCAGGAATCAGAGAAAGACTGTGAGTAGATAAAGTTAAATGTAGAAAAAGTGCAGGGTAGAAAATTAAATTTACACTATATAATTTTTTACTACCTTGCTTTTGTATTTCCTACCAGTTTGATGTAACTTCTGCATCTAAAATGTGATTTAGTCCTGTGAGGTACCATTTATTTTAAAGACTTTACACTGATAGTTATGTTTTTTTAAAAAATAAGACAAATATTTAAAGGTATGCAAATATTTCTTAACAGAAACCAAAGCCTTGAACAAGAATTACAGGATTAAGTTTGTCTCATGTTTTTCTAGCTGTAAGCTAAATAAAAAATAACTCCATTTTGCAAAGTAGTATAACATGCAGCAATATATTTAAATTTTTTGTTCCAAGCACAGATATTTCTCCATGCATTATTTATAACCACTGGTATTGTAATTTCCCATTTTTTTTAGGAAGTCACTATTGAAATGCAAAATTTGCTTCACACAATTTTGAAAGGTACAACTGGAGTTTTATTTTCAGCAGGTTGTGTTTCTTAGGTAAACTGACTTTTCCTTGGTTCAATAGAAATTTGAATACAATATCAGAACTGGGTCTTGGCTAATCTTAGTTTGACCTGACCTTTTGAAAGTATTGTGTTCGTCACCATTTTCAGTTTCTTCTTCCCCTCTGGGTGGAAAAGCCTTCTCTGTCATGCAGAATACCTGCAGGCTTTTTGAAAGAACAGATATGTTAAAGCCATCAGGTTTATCTAAAAGGCAGGTTTTTTGGCTTTTTTTTTCCTTGTGAAAATGCGGTTCTACCTTCCTGCACAGCCTAAAAAAGCTGTTTACTCTTGGAATTTCCAGGTGTGGTGCTTTTGTGTATGAAAACACAGAGTAATTTGGTGGTGGGGGAGTTTAGATTGTCTAATGGGAATCCCTGGGGTTTTAGTGATTTGTTTGAGCATCACCTGCAGTGTCCACGAGTATCAGAGGGATTCAGATGGTGCTGAATTCCTTGTCCCTGATGACTTTCAATAAACACAGTTCTCGAGGGAGTTGTTTTTCCCTGGTGACAAGTTCCTCTCAGTGGAATATGTGTGTGTGCAGGGAACATCTCTCACTTCACTGTGGTAGTCCTGAAGAACCCAAACCAGGGGCAATTTCTGAGATTTAAATTTCTCTTTCCTGTGACTGATTTTGCAGGGCTACAGAATTTCACCAGAGTCTTCATGTTACCCTTAAAGGTCATTAAATCATGTTAAGATTTTAGATATTTTCAGTAAGGCTTCATACATGTTTAAATGAAGATATGTGTAAGTGGGAAGGAAAAATTGCGAAGGAAGTAAGGAACCAACATTTTATTCATTTTTAATTAATCACTTCAGTCTTAATATAACATTAATTAAATGCAGCAAGGTTTAGTCACTCTACCTCATAAGATTTCATGGTGTAGCTTTAATCAGGTAATCAAATGATCACATTGTATAAATAGGCAAATACATCACATCAGTGGTGTGTAACATTCAGGCTATTTAAACCACAACTACTCTCCATCTATAGCATATTAATTATCACCACCACATTTAGCTTTTCTTTTCCTACACAGAGAAAGAATGAATGAATGAATATAATTTAGAATTATTTTTATGCACATACTTGAATCATGTCAGTTTGATAAGGCTCAAAATTGGGGAAATGCTGTGCATTTAATTATAATGTAGTTGTTTTGCTCTATGATACTGGGCAAAACAGAAATGTTAGATACCTTGCTTGCCTTTAGTTGGTTTGAAAAGCACTTTGAGGTCTGTAGGGCAAAATGCCATATTAAATCTCCTGAATAATTTCTGAAAGAGCTGATTTGCATTAATAGCAATATGTATAATCAATCAATAAAGACAGAGCAGAACAGGGTGTTTGTAGCCAAACCTGATAGTCAGCTGGGAGAAAACAGAAGTAGGCTTGCCATAGGATTGATGCAATTCCTAGAAGCTCCATGGTTTTTTTAATAGCCTTTGGCAGCCATCTATTAATATTTTTTTAAGAACCATCAAACCTTCTGCCTCTAATGATCTGTTTGCTAGAGTGTGGCAGGTGTTTTTAGATGAGAGACGCAGACCTGAGAGTCCTTTCTCTCGCCTTTATTACCTGTTGGTGTTGATTTACATATTTACAGTAATAAATATGTTAATCTCTTGATTTCTGCATTTTTACAAGGTCTGTGATGAATTAAATAAATTCTGTAGCTCTTCCTTTAGACAATTTTACTTGCTCTAGACGGTCTCTCATATCTCAGGTCATTAATTGCACCAGTCCCTGACACAGGTACTGATTCAGCTCAGAAATAGAGATCAATTATTCATGAAGAATAAGCTTCCTTGTTGTAGTTCTGAAGCTGAGAGCACTGACATACTGTAAGAATAACTGTTCATTCTTTACTGGCCCTGTTGAAAGCTCCTTAGATGTTTTAATCCATTTTCAAAAGGTGGTAATGTTTTAAGTGAAGCTGGAGTCAAGTAAAGAAAAGTAGTAACCAGAACTAACTAATGAGTTCTGCAATGAAGTCCCATTTGATGATGCTTCAGATGTGTCAGATTTGTTTTAGGACACTAACTCAAATGTATTTGATTTGCCATATGGTACTCTTCATTTTCTCAAATTTGTAACATAAACCTGTAAGGGGGTGCTTACACCCAAAATGAGCTCCAGAGAAATAAATTATTCAATTACATATAGCATGTGAATCTTTGCACTGACACCAAGCACTCCTTGATTCCTGGCTCACCAGGGGCCTCCAGTCTGAAGGAAGGGTTTGACTGACATGGTGGAGCCCAGCCTGAGCAGCTGAGTGCTCTAAATACAGCCAGTCTGTGTTTTTCTTGTAAGGCTAACCAGCTGAAGAAATACAGTTTGGCTGCTCTTCAAATGGCAGTTAGTTGTGTGTTGCTAATAGTTTATTCTAGATATGTTTTTAAAGATTCTTTTTTAATTATTTTATTAGTTTTAATAATATTAGAGCATTATTATTCTTTAAGTCTATTAGTCTGGGGAAACATTTCATTTTTTTAATGAATGCAAAGCACACTATATGAGCTTTGCAGTTGTTGCCAAGGAGTTGAAGAATGCTGGTGTTGTAGAGTCTGCATTACAATAAAAACAGATTGGAAGAGCACAGCATCTTGCATGTAAAGCATTCTCTTATATTGGTGCTGGGTTAAATATTTATTGTTGGGCTTGTGTGTGAGAACAGTGCAAGTGGAATAAAGCAGTTAAACTCTTAAAATGCTGTACTATTGAATTGAACATTGCTGTCATAAAAATATTAATCCTATACTGTCAAGGATGGTGATAAAACCCCCAAACCACCATATTTTATGGTCCCCTTAACCAAAGCTGTAAACATTTCATATATAAACTTTCATGCATAAGAAAAACTAAATTTCATGTTGTTGTAGGAAGGCATCTCTTCAGCTCTTGGTAGGCTGGTAGAAATGGGGGTTGGTGGATATTCAGAATGAAGTGTCCAAAGCTGTATTTCACAATTTCACATCATTCAGTGAGCTTTAAACATTAAAGGAAGAACAGGCTACTCATCACTTACGAATCTTGACCAGCTGTGGTGGGCAGTGTGAAGTGAGGAGAGTTTGATCTATGCTGCAGTGTAGAACACTGGGTGATCCTTAAATGCCTTGTAATTCCTGGAAGGAACAATGGATCTTGTACACAGATATATGCACAAAATCATAACCATGGCTTTTTGCCTGGATGTGTGCTGTGCAGTGGGTTTGAGAGACTGTAGGAGATACAGTTGTGATTATTAAAACAACTTTTCCAATGAATTTGTTTGGGTATTTGCCATTTCTGTTAGAACTTTTTGGACAGGCCTTGAACTACTGTGAATGTGTGCAAGAATGGCAGGAGCAGAAATGCTTAACAGATTAAAAAAAAGGAGTAATACAACCACCTTTCAAAATTACTTATGAAATGGAAGCTATTTCTTGAATGTATTTTAAAATAATTTTCTATGAGACTCTGCAGCCTTTATTTAAACTGTGTAATATGCAATTGCATTATTCACAGCACTGAAATGAAACTGTGAAGCAATAATTATGCTAATTTTGAAATGGGGAAATACAGAGATTTGTCTCTGTCTAACATTTTCCTGATAACCTTGGAGACTTTAATATACAGAATTTGCTGTATTTTTGTGTTAAAGTGGAACCAATTTTGGGCTATTCTTCTAGAAAGCCTGTAATTTTGTTGGTAGAGGTGAGGAAGTTATGTTATACTATATGAACTGTTAGCTAAATGCAAACAATCTCCAGTACTTCAACTTCCTAATATTCTTGAAAAGAAACCTGAGTAGCTTATTTGCTGTAATAGATGTTGAAAGCCTTTATGCCTACTGTTTATTAAGTGTTTAATTACCTGGTAGATTTAAAAGCTACACAATTATATGGTACTCAGTCTGGGCTTGATTTCCAGTTTCCATATTTATTATAGTTCTGTTGATAAGATTTCACCATTAAATACTTACGTGAAAGAAATGCAAAGATTTCCCTGACTAGAATTGTTTTAAGAAACCTACACAGAAAAATTGTATTATTTACACAGAAAATGTGTATTGGGTATCTTTAGCCTTTTAATTCTGTTTTTCTCTTAAGCCCTACTTTGTGGGAAATTCTTCACATTGCCAGCATTTCACAGACATATCTTAGATTGACTATGATAATCCCATTCAGCTTTTTGTTGTGGCAGAGCATGCTATTAACCGAATAAAAAACTGATTCCTTAGGAGCCATTGAAGATCTCAAAATCTTCCAAAAGGCACCACGATGCCTTCTAATCTTCTGGCCAGCATGAGGCCTTCCATGTGCCTTAATTCTTCTCTTGCCTCTCCTGACACCTCAGATAAGAATTTCTTTGTCCTCTGAAAGGCTCAGCCATGTTGCAGGCAAACTTCACTCTCTGCCATGTTGAAGTCGTTTCAACCCAAAGAACGCTGTTTAAATGAGATATTGCTACAAGTTTTCAAGAGCCTGAGTGCAAATAATTAAGTAGGGCTTTGATTTGTGTTTGTTTTTTTTCAGAGCCAGAGCTTCAACTGTGTGGAAAAGGCAAGATGTCCAGGATCCAATGTGAGTTCTGTGCAGATACAGGGAGATGCAGATTATTTCATCAACCACCTCGGAGTACCTGCCACCCAGTTTTCCTATGAGGACACCAGAGCATCAGAGGTAGCTATGACTAAAAATGGAAAAAATTAAAATAGCAGGAAGATAGAATTATGTTTTCTCAGGTTATATTGTGTTGTAGTGGAAATTTATCTCCTCTAAGTGTGTTTTTTTAGGTCTTCAGAGGATTACCATAGAGCTTCAAAGTGTGTTTTTCTAGGCATATGGTATTCAAAGAAACAGATATACATTGAAGGATGTTGTGTTAAAAATGTTAATATTGCTGATAGTTTTATAGGCTACGTGTTAGCTAATCCAACTTTTGAGACTGTTTTCAACTTAGAGGAATCAGGTATTGATGTGTATTTTTTTACTGCACAGTAGGATGTGACAATTTTCAAAATTCACTCTATATCCATTTTCATACCATGAGAAAAATAAGATTCTCTAGGATAAGCATTGGTGGTAAGGATCTGTATGCTTGATTGGAGTCTTCCAGACACCATGGCTCTTTTCAGTCCATCATCTTCTGCAAGGCAGGTGGAAGGAAGGCCTATGTGGAATAGCTGCTAAGTGACAACAAAAAATTCCTCTGGACCTTCCACATAGTTTTCATTCAAGATCTGTGTATATACAATCTACAGACCACAAGAAAGAATCTGCAAAATTCCGTATATCAAAATAGTGAGTATTTCCCAGCAACATTTACAATATGAACATTGAAGGTTCCCTTGGCTATTGTCTACTTTAATCCAAAGTTATTCTTCATGTTCAGTTAACCTTGTAAATGTGCATTTTTGTCTCTCAGAATGACTCATCAATGTAATTAAAATCATAAGTGACAATATTTCTATATTTGCTTAAACATGACACTCTAAATTTGGTTCTTTGTTAAAAATTCAGCTTTTGTCCTTCTTGAAAATTCATTCCTAGAAATAAACTTGGTAAGTGTAATCTGCAGTCTTGAAGTAGACATACTGCACTTCACAGACTGTAGGAGACCTTGACCCCATGAGGTCTGTTTTATGTGAGAAATAAATCTGCTTGGCACAATGTGTAAATTTCTCTTGGCAAGAGGATGGAATTTTTCCCTAAAAGTGAAGTCACACAGAATGATTAAATTTGGATTATTTGCTATATCTTTGTTATTTATTGTACAGGTTGTTAACAGTCCTCCAGAAGATAAGCTCATTGTGTCTCATATGTTCTATCAAACAAGCAATCTGTTTATCCTTTACTGTTTATTGCCATTGTTTATTGTGGATTCTCTTTATTGACAGATACTATAAGGCAGATAAATTATTCTGTGTTGACAGCCATATTAATAAACATTGTAAGAATTTCTGTTAGGCAGGTTAGGGACTGATAAAAATCTGTTGGTTTGCAGGGAGGGATTTTTGCTTGTTTGTTTCCATCCAGCTTTTTTAACTATGCCTCAGCTTTGTCAGCTTCGTTGCAAAACAAGATTTGGGCAAACAGGTTCAGAAATTGACTGTTCTGATGTGCTTTTGTGGGTCATCATTTTGTGAGGTTGGTTTCCTCTTCTGTCTCTCTCACTGCTGTGACCTACTCAGGAATCACTCTTCCTTTGGAATATACATCACTTGTTTATTTTACCCACCTGTCAGCCAGCGTGCAGTGTCAGGTAAAACTGATGCTGTTCCACAGCTGGAAAATACTGGTTTGGAGTTAAAAAGCCCAAGACCTGTGCTTGGATTCTTCCTCCAGAGCAGCAGCTCCAGGTCAGCTTTAGAAATGCATTTCTTCTCAGTCGGAGCGATGCCAGTCCGCAGAGAGAAGGTTATAAAAACCTTCCATTGAAAGGAACCTGAGGAGTAAATACAAGGAAATAAAAAATGTAAGAGGAAACATTCAGGCCAGAAGAGTAAGTAAAACTGTCTGGCTTGGAATTACGTAATACAGTGAACCACAGCCTCGGGGAGGTTAAATCTGCCTGGCAAACGCCCGTGGTGGGTCTGTGAGCCAGCAAAGTGCATTCTGAGAACTCAGCCACTGCTGTAAAAGTGCACTGGGTGAAATGCAGCTCATTTATTCACCAGCAGAAAATATGCAGCATTTTTAGTCTCAAAGTAAGTAAACTTAGAAGAATTTCTCAAGTGGAAAAAATCATAATATTGCCCCAATTTCCAAGGATTCTCTTGCAGTTGCTGAAGAAAGCTTTCCTCACCTCCTTTCCTCCACTGTGCCGGGTTTTCCATCGCATGAGGGTCACATTACATTCTGATTAGTAATATGTTAGGAGACAAGCTGATCAGGTTTTCCTAATACTGCTGATTACTTTGCTTTCAGTATGAGTTATGGTATTCAAGAGAATGATTAGTGTGCATCCAGGTGACTGTGTAGAGTCTCCAGAGAGAGACCTAAGTGTTGATTTCAAATCAGAGTTTCTCTGCTCCTGAAAGCCATGATTAGTCTATTAGTCCTCACCTCAGCAGAGAACAGTGTTAGAAACATATTCAGTAGCCTTTACAGCAACAAGGAAGAGTAACATAAACTAAGAGAGCTGTTAAATCAAAGACTTGTGTTAGCCACTCTCTGTGCTGCATAAAAGCTGGATATCAGTCAAATTATTTCATTGTATGAGCATTGGTATGTCAGAAATAATTACATGGCACAGATGAGTGCATTCTGATTTTCTTTCCCTATGTGTGGACTATTTCTGTGCTCTTGAAAATATTAGTTTGTTTATTTTCACACCCAAAAATGGTGTAACAGGCATAACACATACATGTCCTCCATAATGAGAAAATACATGCATGTAACAGACAAACAGACATGGTCATCACAACTCTGCTTGGTGTCTTAGATATAAATTCCTCTCCTGTGGTATTTTAACTTTGTAAACAAAATAATCTTACTCACATGACTGAAGCTCAGCTCTTGGTTACCTGATTGTACATTATGAATAACTCTGAAAACACTGGATATGGTGGTGTGTGACCTCAGGGATGTGCACTCAGTTTCTGTTTGAATTCATGATGGTTCTCATTTTGGAATGGATGTACATGGATTGCGTGCCTGCCCTATCACTTAGAGCTCACCTTGTTTCTCATACTTCTCTCCCTTAGTTCCTTAAGATTTGCTTTGTTTTTCTTTTTGTATGAGCATCATCTTTGTAATTTTCCATGTTTAGATTTCCTCTTGATGGAGCACCTTAAAGTGTCGTTTTCTCTGCTAGACTCAATATTCTGATGGCCTTTTTTATTTCATGAAAGGGGACAGGGTAAAGTAGTTTTTAAAAGGTCTGTGTTTGGGTAGTACTGGGCTTCTTCCCTGAAGGGAAAAGGTCCAACCCCCTAGTTACAGGTTAATTTATTCTGATTACTTCTTTCCTAGCACAGTTTATAGCATAGCTGCTGAAGTCCTGGAGCACAAATAATCACAGAGACTGAGAAAAAGAGCCTTGCTGTGGCTCCCTAATGTTTGGGTAGTAGAGAACATATAAACTGGGTTTTCCATTTTTTTCAGTCAGAGATTTGACTTTTTCTCCAGCATTGTAAGTCAAACATCATTGAACTGTTCAGCGTTTTGAGTTCCATCATTTACAAACTTCAGCTGATACAGGTGTATTTTGAGTTTTTTCAAGATGGAAATTAATTGACTGTTACCATCCATTTCTGTGTCATTGCAGTCAACAGTTTAATGAGGAATCCATTTTTTTAAACTATAGTTGGATGATCTTCCATGTTATCTGCATATTATTCATCCTTCTCAGTGCATCCTGTTACAGAATGATTCCTGTCTGATAAAACAATCTTAAATCCCCTCTGTGATAATGTGGTAGTTTACATCTACATTAGTACTATTACTTTGGGGAAAAAAAACTGCTGCACGTGCACATTATTAAAAAATAACCAACAACTTACTAACTTGCTTTTTTTTTTCTTCTTCTTATTTTATATTTATTGATGGACACATAATCATCATGAAACATTTCATAGTAGATGTCCACGTTTGGGTATGCAGGACTCACAGAACATTTACTTTTACACCTAGATCATAAAAGTTGTTTTCCGTATCTTCACTCAAACTTAAGTACAGGCAAGAAGTATAAAAATTACCTGTCACATTATTCACAGGCTAGACCAAGGTAGTGTAATACCATGGACCACTAAGCTAATTTAGAAGAAAAATGAAAAGAGGTTTCTTTATAGAAGGCATTTGTATGTAATATATGTAGAAGAGTTTAGAATTTTGACAGTTTGAGATTGTATCCTCTTTAGAGAGAATGCATAATGATTTTTATTTCTGTTGAAATATGCATAACTTTCTGAAGGTAACTTTCAACTTTCATTAGGGCCCTTAAAAGTGATTTTCACCCACACTGGTGTAAAACAGAGGGCACTAAATCTTAACTCTTCAGTGAATGTGGCCTCTCAGTGGTTGTTACCATCAGCCTTTGCAACCTCCCTCCCACCCTGTCCTTCCCTCTTTTCTTCCTTTTTATCACTCTTTGGGAAACTTACTGCAGTTTCTTGATTTCAGTGTTTACATGCTTAGACTGACACATCATGCACTTCTCTTGAAAGAGCTCAAAAGCTTTCCAAGATTTCTTTCTTATGAGAAGAGAAACAGAGGAACCATCCTTGATGGAGAGAACTTAGGGTCTAGTTTACAAAAAAAATAATGTTGCAAGCTGCTTTTGTCAAGTCTCTTTGATGTGCTGATGTTGGTGTAGAGGGAGGGCTCAGGCAGCTTGGAGTGCTGTTCAGTGCATCTCCTTTGTATCTGTTCTAAAGTGAGAAGGAAGCTGGTGTTTGAACCCCAAACATATTTCATTTTTAAATGCATCTATATATAATCAACTTGGCTTTGTGGAAAGAAAGTCTGTGGTATAGTTTCATCTCCACAAATACAACCTTGTACCTGTTGTGTGCATCTTGAAAGCAAACCTGAGTAGTCTGACCTGTGATGTTCTTTATTTTTAGCTGGTTTTGTATCAGTCATGTAATCACTGTTCAAACAGTTCCAGTGCTTAAAGTCAATCCATTTGTATTTTCTGAAGTTCTGGAGCTCTGTGTTCTTAATGCAGTTATCTCACCATCTTGAATCACAGCATTAATCCATTGTTGCTCCATATCCAGATGATTTTCTCCTTGACTTCTGGTGTGTTCTCCTCCAGTCCCTTTCCAGCCAGGAAAGAGTCAGTGCAGCCATGACACAGTCTTGAGATTTCTGACTGCTTGGATTACCTACAGCTCACCAGGCCCTTCTGGTAAATGTTCTGCTGTTAACTGACATTATTATTTGTGTCCTCCTTGATTAGGTGTTACCGAGTAGCAATTAATTTATCAAAGCCAAGTATATTTATCAAGAAATTCCATCACAGCATCATTTTCTTGGAGGCATCAGGGTAGGCCATATGCAAAGACACGATGTGCTTAATTCAGCCATAGCTGCTCAACAGAGACCTTCAGGGCCTGTGGCATTGGTGTGAATGTCCTTGGAAGAGATTTAGTCTGAGTCTGTAATTCCAGGGAGATTCTTACCCCAAACAGAAGCCGTGTTTCTCCTCTTACATCTAGTCTAGGAGGGAGTTTGCACAACAGCAGTGTGTTGCTGTGATGATCTGTGATTTGGTAGCTTTTCCATCTGGAAATACAGCTCTGCATGTCTCCCCCTCATTCCCTGTTTTACTTCTCTTTTCTCCCAGGTACATGTTAAATTTTTAAGGAAATAACACAACTGGTAGTTGCCTATGGGGAGTTACTGGAGATGTTTCATGACTGTATGAAAGAATGAAAGTACCAGTGTGCTTGCTATACCAGAAAGTCTTTGCAAAGGAGCAAATGTGTATCAGCCTCAGGATGGTTGCTTGGGAACCCAGGATTCCCTTTTCTGAGCTGCCTCTGGAGAGTTTGATGCAGTTGCACTTGCTGCTGAGAGAGTTTATTAACTGTGAGCAGACTTCAAGGGCAGCCAGGTGTGGCAGTGGGAGCTGGTTGTGTCAAGGTGAAGAGAGAGGTTTCGTTTGTGTTTCTGGACAAGCAGTGAGCTGCCAGTGTGTAACAAGGAATACTTGCAGGAGTCCCCAGCAGGTTGCCTGGGAATACCTGAGGGTCCAAACCACAGCTGCCTTCCTGACTCAGGGATTATGCTGGGTTTGTAATAACTGTGCTTCTCTTTATTCAGACTGATTTTTTCCTGACCAATGTGTTTTTTCTGTCTCTAGCATAAATTAGTGTTTTCTAATTTCTCAGTTCAGTCAGGGGTTAGTCTAGTACTCACCAATAATTCATTAATTCATTAGTCCATCTGTTCATTTGGACACTAATTGAGTTGAATTTGGTAGTGAGAGCATGGTGAAATTGTTAAGGTTAATGACTCGGTGTTTTACAAGACAAAATGCATTTGATGTTCAATTGATTGCTTGAGTTGTTTTATTGAATAATATGAATATTTAGCTATTTAATTTCATGGAAGAGCATCTTGTTATTGCACTAATGCTAGTGAAACTGATGACGTCCTCATCAGTTTGGATACATTGCTCTGCTCCAAAAAATTCTGTCTGGCCTCACAAATCCTAGTGCTTTGATGTCCCAAACATCACACAGTGCATCCAGAAGGGGAAAATTCTTTATGTAAACTTGCCTTATGATATCAAAATCACACAGCTTCTTTAGCATTCATTCACACTGCATGAGTACATGTTGTTTCTGTGAGCTCTGTCCTTGCAGATTCTCTCAGAGGCTCCTCAGTGTCTTGGAATTGACTGAGGATTGTTGAAGGCAGTGGAAGAAAGAGATGGGAGTTAACAGGATCAATGGAATATGGGGAAATGTGAAAAATTCGTTTAGGCACCAATTAATTGCCTCTGTTTGAAGCATTTGGTTACTGAAAATATTATCTAAGGACAGATGTCACTGAATTCTCTGTTCCCCTTGGAGAATTAAATGGCCTGTTGCATTCATGGTAATGTTTTACCACTGTCCTTCTGAGTGGCTGCATTCAACTGACCAACTAAAAATCTTCTGGTAGAATATCTGGAATAAGTATCAGAACTTGTTTTGTGCCAGTAGGTATTACTAGTGTGGCACTCAGTTTTGTCTTTTTCGGGGAAAAAATCAAGATCACTGGACCATCAAACAGCTGTGGTTTGGGTCAGCGATGCATTCTCACTGATAAAATTTGCAATATTTGATATATCTTATCATGGACATTGAAGAACTGGTTAATTAGGCTTCTGATAAATATTGTCTTGAGGACATTATTATTCTTAGCAAAACACAATTTTTATTCTTACTGCAAGGTGGTGAGCCTCCCACCTACACAACATCTGTGTAGTGTATAACATTAGATCTCTTCATTCAGTGTAATTAATTAATTTTTTTTTAGCACTGAAATTTGAAGTGGGAATTAGGAAGCATTGAATCAGGAAATAAAAGCATTGATAATATTTGATTATGAAAGACATTGTCACTGGGATTCATGACTTCCAGCAAGACATGGTTAGGGTGATCTTCCTGGAACTTCATGTTTCTTTATAATTTGAATGCTCAATATTGATCATAAAATGTTGCAAAATGTGCTTGCATCCTTCACAAAACACATCCAAGAAAAGCTGTTCTCTCTTAGATGTACTGAATTTTACTAAGCCTCCTGTTTCTCTGTTGTGAAACTTTGGGAGGATCCTGTGTCAGGTTCCAGGTTTCTGACTTGGGCCACTCCTACCTAAACTGCTGATTCTGCTTTCAGTGTAAAAAGCACCAAGGAAAAACTGCAGAGGAATAAAACCAGGCAAGTATCCTTACATCCTAAAAGTTTCTTTCTCTGTGCTGCAGTCTGTGAGTTTATAGCTTTACAGTGATTATTTCAATTCACTTACTAACATAAGGAAGAAAACATTAAATTAAAAGAGATGAGAGAAATGTACTTATATTCCTTTCCTTATGACTCTTGGCTGGTTTTTTTTCTGGCTGCAGTTGAGTTGAAAAATAAAATAACTTGTGCAGCAGTGATTCCAATTCTGCCTCTCCTGTATTCTTGTGCAGTCTTGTTTGGCAGGCCTTGTTCATTTTGTCCAGCACTGGGTAGCATTGCAAGGTCACTGCACATCTTTACCAGAATATTCAAACAGAAAATAGATGTGCTTTTCTTTCTTTTCTAAAAGGTCTTCAGTAAACTGAAATGGTGAAAATACAGAAGAAAAACTCTTGTCAGAAACTCCTTCTGACAAGCCTGTTTTCCAGAGTAGGGGCATTCTCACTTTGAAGACATGTGTTAGGCTGTGGCAATTGCAGAGCTCTGCTTTATAAAAATAATTTTATGGATCTATTTTATGTCTTTTGCATCAGTGAAACAAAATTTTACATTATTTTATAATCCTTTGTGGATTTGGGAGGTGATATTTAATTAGATATCTAGAGCATTTACTAGAAAGGGTAAAACTACCCTGCTGGTGAGATGGAGAGGCAGAAAATCTCTTCTGCCCTGTATTTGCAGTCCTATGGGCCTCTATTAGTGAGAAATCCTATATGCTTGTTATTATTTCATCAATTCAATTTGAATCACACTTTGGCTTCAGTCTGTTCTATTCTACATAATCTACTTTTTCAGTAAATCTGCTTCAGTCTGCAGTACCTTCCCAAAGTAAAAGTAATCCAGATAGATGATGATAAGCCATATTTTAGTCTATGAGATACCTTTTCCGTTACTCTCTTTTTGATCCTTCTTGCAGTCAAACCTCTTGTTCAATCACCCTGCCAGGCAGTAAAAAAAAAGGGGGAAGAGATGGCCTTTTAGCCTAGGTGAGGTGAAACAGCTCTGTCACAAAGAAATTCAATTGAATATTTTCTACCAGGATACCGTATGCCAATTGCTTGACTTAGGGAAAATGGAATAAGGAATTAGTGAGAGCCTGCAGTGCAGATTTCAGAGGTGTTTTTGTTCTTCTCGCTGCTCTCTCTTTATCTTTTCTCCTGGCAGGGCTTTCTCCATCACACTATGACAATTTTTTGGCACTGCTGTTGAATACAGATGCAGACAAGTCCTGATGCAGTTGTGAAGCCTCTGGGTTTCTGGGTAATAGTTTTGGGCACTGCACAGATTCAGATTGTGCCTTGTGTGACTTCAGCCTCCCAGCTGAACCTGTGCCCAGGTGGATTCTGAAGATGTGCAGTGTCTACTTTGTGTTTCAGTGGCCAGGCACTACACATTTGTGTGTATCCCTCAGTTTTCTGCAATTCTACTTTTTTGTGCTGTTGTACTACAAAAAGGCAGACAGAGTGAAACAGGTTTATAGCTCATGGAACACACACAGCATGTGTTATACTGGACAGGTAACAGAGCATAGTGTCAGTCCTGATCCAGCAAAAGCAACCCCTAAATTCTCACCTTCTAGACATTTCTCGTTGGTCTGTATGAAGAAAATAAACATTTTTCTCTTGGTTTACATCCTTCTTTTGTGTATTTGCCTTGCAGGCTTTGGCAATGTAACACATTTATACCTCTTCCCCACTTGTATAAATTTCAGAAGGATTTTTGCTCTCACTTGCTTCCTCTCTGTTTTTACCTTTCCTGGTGCTTTCTTTTGTCGCCTGTGCAGTATAAAATTGGTGCTATGAATATTGTGAAGTGCTGAAGGGCAATGCTGGCCTGAGTATGGACAATTCTGACAAATGTTAAAGAGGGTGGAGTCAAACTGGATAAAGAGCTTTAGTCTAAAGATCGTTTTTCCAGATTGAGCATCTTTATTGCTGAGTGGAGAATCCTCCACTGCCTGTTACTTTCAAAACAAACAAACAACAAAAAAGCCTCCCCTCACCTCCCCCTCCTCCCCCCAACCCCAGAAGAATTATTTCTGGAGATATTTATGTATTATTCACCAGGTTAAGAACAGAAAGATGTCTTCTTGTAAAAGCTGGGGAACATTCAGCAGGCAAGAAAAATTAGTCTGAGTGTGGAATGAGAGCATATTAAGGAATTATTAGCTACATAATTTGGGTACATAAATTCACAATTTCTCTAACTGGTAATTTTACAGTTTTTCAAGTAATAGTCAAGAAAACAGAATCTCTTCTGGATTCAGCTAGTAAAAAAATTCACATGTATTTGCAGAAATAATTCCAGTTCTAAGACAATGTTTGACAAAAGAGAAAGTAAGACAAAAATTGATATTTTAAGAAAACTTCATTATTTAAAAAAAGTTTTTTATTTTTATTTAAAACTATTTTATTTAATAACAGCAAAATTGATCTCTAAAGCATGTTTTGGTATTTACTGTTTTTCATTAAATCACCAGAACTGCTGTGGGATTTTATTTGTGATTTAAAATGCATTGGTTGAAAGTTGGCATGTAAATTGAAGGTATAAGACAGTACACAAGGGATGGTGAATTTAGTACCTTTAGATGGTGGAACATTTTGTTCACCTAATTAGTTAAGGAAGGATAAGTTAAGTTAGAAAAATGAGTGTAGAAAATCAGAAGTGAATTTTAGTGCAAGTGTCCATCATAAATAAGCAAGAGTAAGCCAGATTTGGGGTTTCAAGAGATTTTAGCCTGCATTCTCGATCTCCATTTAATTGATTCATAAATCAATTAATTACTGTCACAAGACCCGAGGGCAGTAGGAAATTGGGTTAAAATTAAAAAGAAAAGGAGGCAATTTGTTTTAAGATTGAAAGTTGAATGTTCAATCAAAGTTTAATCAGAAGTGACCCATTATTTGAAAAGTAGAACATCAATGTCGTTCTAATTTCACAGAATGCTTCATTAAATGAGTATTGAAAAGACCAGGTTAACTGATTATTCCAAAAGGAACACGAGACAAAGGAAACTCACTTCCAAATACGTGTCGTGTTTGTTCATTTCTCTTCTGAAGAGTTCATAGAGATACCAAATAATTTCATTGGGAATTCGAGGATTTTTGGGATGATCCTTTGTAGATTGTAAAGTTTGTTTGATAAAAACATAACTTCATATCAGAAGAGAAAATCTTCTTAATCCATTTGGATAGCCATGAACTTAAAGAAAAATTAACAGAACGTGATAAAAAGCAAAGGCAAAAACTTTCAAAGCACTAGTGGAAGTTGGACCTCTTAAATTTTAGGATGTTTCACAGTGATCCGACCTTAAAAAGGTTTTTTCCATAATTTGATACCATCTCCAGAGCATTCACAATGCATTGAAGACTGCCCTCTGAAGAAGGTGAGGGTGATGCTAATGCCTGGGGCAGAGGTGATGATTTGTGTTTAGGAGGTGAGTGTGGGAGAGAACGAGAACAACAACTGCAGCTGTAGCTCCTACTGTGGCTGAAAAGCACGAAGGAATAATACAGTTGGGTTTAATATTTTTGGATTAGCAAGTCTTTCTCTTGGTGGGCATTTACTAGAAATTTGCTTAGCAAACTGGTGTTCAAAAAAAGCCAAAATTACAACTCTCACTTGTTGTGAGCTTGGTGGGACAATGACAGAGAAGTGTGATTCAGTTTCCAGCTCGTGCTGGGTGTTGCTCTTGCTGTTAAATGCTCTTGGAACATCATCTGGACCTTCTCTCTGCCATGTGCTCCCTGGGCTTCTGCTAGTTGGGAAGCTGATGCAGCTTTCTCTAGTGAGCACAGTACTTGAAAAACAGCAAAAGGCAAAGGAAACAAAGTTGGCCTTTCTAGCTGTTCTTTATGGAGGAGCTTGTTATGAGAAAAAAAAAAAAAGGAAAAAAAAAAAGCAGCCAGAGCTGATTTAAACATTTGCTTTTACAAGTGCACAGCAGGATGATTTCAGATGTCAGCAAGTTATTTCAAACAGCAATTCTTTCAAGATCTCTGCAAGCAGGGACTTGATTCCTTCATGAGCAAAACAACTCGTCACTTGTGATGTCCAAGTTGTTTTGGTTCATTTGCTGATCACTGCCTGTGTAGGCCGAGATCTCCCAAAGGCAGAGGCTGAGGCAGCAGCAGAGGCTGCTGGATCACCTGGCCCAGGTGGGGTCTGGAGTGGGGTGGGAGAGAAGCCAGGTCAGCAGTGCCTCCCTGCTTTCCAGGGAGGATTCACCAAACTTCAGATTCCAAAGACATTTGTCTGGATGGGGCAATAATCTGACCTTGTGTGGCAAATCTAATTTGGTAGTCACTTCCTTCACTGACTCTTAGTGAGATACTCAAGAGTGAATATAAATAATGCAACTCTCCTCAAGTTATTGATTGCATTTATGTAACTGATGATGAGCAGCTTTAGCACCACCACAGCAGAATGAGGGTGTTCCTCAGCAGCCCCCCAGTCAAATGGCACAGCTCTATAAACTGCTGTGCAAACTTGAAACAAAGATGAATGGTTATGAGTTAATGCTGGAGTATGTATTTAATCTTTGTAATGAATGACTTTGTGCATCTTCTCGCAGAGATCTAAAAAAAAAAAAAAATTCTGAAAGAAAAAATTACTTCATTTATTTTTGTGATGTTTCTGTGACAAGTTATGCAACACACAGATGCATCACTGATCACAAAAATTTATATGATGCACTGCTAATTATATATATAATTTTTTTTAAGAAAGTGGTGGGAGTTTGCTACCAGAAATAATCTCCTAGAAATGCATGGAAATACTGATAGAATATTGATCATGAAGGCATTAATTTATAGAAAAATTCAACAAGCAAATTTACCAGCAATGTAATGTAATTCCTGCTTTAGGCATCTGGGCACCTTTGAGGCTTAGAGGTTTGTTTTATATTGTTTTGCCTTTTTTTCCAGTCCACTCCTTGTTATTGGTTTCTCGTTTTCTTGTGACAACAAATGTGCAAATAATGTCTTACTTTTTTTTAGAGCACAAGAAGAGATGAACATTCTGTACAAACAATTTATTAGATTGTTTGGTGTTAATAGACTGGTTAACGTAAAGTATATAATTTTAGGGAGATGACAAAAAATCCCTTATTATGTAGATGGACTCACTGGATAAAGAAGTGGGATGTTTGGATAAGATAAAAGAGTATTCCTTGATTATTGTGGTTACATTTCTCCTGAAGACTTAAATCATGACATAGTTAATAAGATGTCTGATGGCTACTTAGCTCAGAATAAAGCTGTGTGGATATATTTTTTTTTTTCTCCTGGTAGGCAAAATTTTTAGCTGCTTTGGGAAGCATAATTACAGAGACAACTGCCAATCCAGAAATAAAGTCATAAGACATAGGGGGTTTTTGCCTTTTTTAGGGGCTTGGAATCAGTCAATGAGATCAGTGAATAAGTGTCGTAATCATCAAAATTTAATAAAGACTGGAAGGGTTTCTCAATCTATCAACAAAATTCAATAACCAATTGAAGGAGGAAATCAATGTGAAATCCTAAAAAGCCCCTTTCTTCTTCCTCACAGAATTCCAGCTTTCTCTCTGAAGCTCTTTTTCCTGTACCTGCAACAAAAACTGAAGAGCTGGATCCCTCCTTCAGCCTGCACGAGACCATTGCAAAGGTAAGAGAAATGGAGATCTCATTTATACATACTTTCCTCTTGAGTTTGCTAATAATTTTGAATTATAATCTATTTCCCCGCGAATCCTTTCAATATAATTAAAAATTGTGGAGTTCCCTTCACTGGGATCCCCATTGGGAATACTCTTTCCATTGGTCAACTTGTGTGATCAAAGCAGTGTCACGTGCAAATGCTTCATTTGAAACTATAACTTGTTATTCTTATTTTTCACTGCATATCACTCACCATCTGCTTTGCTTGTATGACCACTCAGGCTGGGAAAAGCTTGTGTTGATTTGAAGCCCTTTATCTCCATTAGGGAAATAGGATTTTAGTGTTTTCTTAGGTTTTTTCACTGTATAGGAGTCGATACTAAATAACAGTATAAAAGTTTCAGTGTAATTTTTTACATGAGGGTTGGTGTAAGTGCTAATAATCAGCTGACTGTGCCTTGTGCTCTCTGATGTCAGTGGGTACCCTAATTTCATAGGCACTGAAAAGGAGGAGATTGCTGAATGTGGCAGAAAAAAATGGACGAGAGATATACAGCTATTAAACAGATAGATCTGTAATCTGAGTGCTTAGAAGATCTAATTTGTCAGAACAATTCATATTAAGATCTTGGCACTGAAAAGGTGGATTTAGGGTGGATTTCTGTGAGAGCCATGCTGATCTGAAGCGTTCGAAGAAAGAGAAATCTCTAAGTTTCCCAGTGGCAAAGAACTGAAACATTGAGTAGTGTGATGCAATACAAAACTCGGTGGTATCTTAAGTGAGATTTGCAGACCTTATAATTTCAATATAATAATGTATATAATATCAAGTATTAAAATGGAGGATTGTGTGCTTGTGTGGCAGAGAAGGGATTTTCCCACCTGACGAGATGTCAGATAAAACTCCCTTTTTATCAAATGCACACTCAGAAAACTATGTGCTATTTTTAAATAAATTTCATCAGTGTTGCTCAGCACAGTGTTTCATGGTAACCAGTCAATTCAGTGATTAACCATCTTGAAAATACTTTCTTACTGTCTGCTACTTTCCACTGTCTGCTCACCAGAGCACCTCATAAGACTGGGATCATGCAGTTCTGAATGCTGGAATGGCAGAGCCCTAACAGGGGATGCCACTGAAGCCACTTATCCAGGACCATGAAATAATCTCATGCTGATTTTTACTCTGTCAGGCACCAAAGTCATGAAAGGCACACCAGAAGTGACATAATTAGTTTTATGATGAGTTATGGGTGCTGACAGATAACTCTTGAGAAAATTATTAGTGAACCTGATTATTCTACACTCCAATTATGGAATTGCATAAAGTAGAACTACTCTAATGCAATTAACTTCTAAACATTAAACAAAACAGCAAGAGGGAGGAGTGTTTCCATTTCTAAAGGAAATAAGGGGGTTTTATGTAACATACTATGATATTTCTATTTTTTAAAAATATAAACAGTTCCAAGGAGGTGACAGGCAGGTTCTCTTCCTGAAGCAAATGGAATGAAATGTATGCAAATGTAACAAAGAGACTGCTGGACTGTTGGTAAATGAAATTCACATTTTGACCACAGATAAGGTGCAGCACAAGAATGTTGACTTGAGGCATTTTCTAGCAGGACCATACTGGTCTGTTCCTTTGAAGCATGGAAGGGATATATATCCCCATTTACCTGTGTTTAGTCCCATTAATTTTCTAATACAGGGAACATTCTTTCAAATTGGCAATGCAGTGACATCCATAACGTTGGTAGTTTCTTTCTCTGTAATCTTTCTAAAAGTGAGAATCTGTGGTTTGGTGTAAGCTACCTCTGCCAAGTATTTTAATCTTCCTGCATGGTGTCTGCAAATGAGCTTGGTTTTGTTTGTTTATTTGTTTGGGTTTGGGGTGGTTTTTTGTTTTTGTTGGGGTTTTTTTGCATGCCAAGATAACACAACGTATCTAAATTAACATGAAGGTCTCAAACTCTTAAAATCCCCAAGACTTTTGGGATTTTGCTGATTTTGAATCAGTAGAATAGTACTGTGAACAGAAAGTCTGTGTGGCAGAGTTTTATCAGAGCCATTTCTAACAGTGTATTATTCCTGGTGTAGCTATTTCAACAGAGTGCATTCATATTCCTGTGTTATTCCTGCTGTAGTGTGCCCTTTTGGGAATCAGATCATTCTTGAAAAGGTTGTGCCTGGGCATGCCAATAGCTTCTGCATTGAGGGATCTCTATGTCTCTACATTCCATTGAGGTATTTTCTGTTTTCATTTAGAAATTGCCTCCATGTAGAGACAGAGGATTTGGCAAAATTGTTTGAGCAGCAGAGACACAATATTACTCCAGTCAGAGATGCAGCACCTAAAGTGTTAAAGAGTTTGTTTGGTGTGTGCAGAACTCATCTCATTGAGCAAACAGAAGTCTAATGCATCTGAAAATATCTCATATCCTAGAAAACCCTTTGTCCTTGCAAGGCCCAGGCAGAAATATGGCAGCCTTCCCCCACGTCACTGTGTGGAGTGCAGTCTGAAATTTCTCCTATGTGCTCTGATTTCCATCGCCAAAATGTGGCACCAAAATTTGGAGTGTCCATTTTCACAGGTAATTTCTCCAGTTAGCTTTCTTCAGTGATGTATTCTGTCCAATATAATTTTTAAAATTCCTCTCTTTGGTTGCATGTGCCAGACTTGGCCATCACCTCTCAGTCTCTTCATCAAAGGCTTGAGTTCTGCACAGACCAGCAGAACTCTCATGTCTCTTTGGAGGTGAATTATATTATGATTTTGTTCTTTTTAAAATGAATTATTCAAGCCCCGAGTTAACAAGCAGGAATATGGACTGAGGTAGGTGACAGATGCTGAATGAGGTTAACAAAGCAGAAGAAAAGGTTTCAGTGTGTGAAGTGAGGACCAAGGTGGGGGCCTGATCAGTATCCGTATTTCACAGTCTACTCTTGATACTGAATTTTTAGATGTGTAGTTTGACCCTGTTGTGAATCTACTAGAAATGTCTGGGCTACCCTTTGTGTGCCCTGTCACACATGAAAACATGGGTTTTGGGCTGAGAAATTGCACCATGACTTGGGGCATCTCTTAATTTTCCTCTTTGTCCTCCCACAGCTGGCAGCAATTCCTGTTATTTTTCAGAGCTCTCATCTGCCCCAAGGTGATGGAGCAGCATAGGTGCGGTGTAATGTCCCAGTTGCTGCAGTCACTCTCTAAGTTAAATAATTTGCCTTTTTTCTCACCAATATCTCATATACTGGCTCTGGGAATCTTACTGGTATTTATGGTTTGATGGTATTTGAGATGTTCAAAGCAGATGTCTGTGGTGGCACTGTGAATACAAACAAAACCCAAACTTTGTGTTTTCCTGCAAAGCAGCACAGGCACCCATATTTCACAGGAATGGTTTGATTTAGCACATATTCTCTTAAGCACACAAGTGAGACTCTCTGTTTTACCTTTAGCCTTCGTGCATGAAAGAACACATAATCCAGTTCAAGCAGAGGGTAAATACAAACCTGCTGAAAACTCCTTCTACCAATGTGTGTTTTATTCTGTGGCTATTGTCAGCAGCAATAAAAGCAAGAGCAAATCTGGTGACATAACCTGGTACAGTAACTTTGTAATTGTAACTAGTAATTAATTCTATTAATTGTGGTGAATAGGAAAGTAACAACATTCAAAAGGAGAAAAAAAAAAAGCTGTCTGGGGATTTTCTCAGTATTAGATATGAGAGAAGTGACTTTTCTGCTAAAGACATGAGGTTTTCTGACAGACAGTCACACTGTGTTTGGCCAGACAGCATATTCTCTATCTGCTCCAGCCTAGTTAGGGGATATATGCTTGGAATTTTTCAGCAGTTCTTTGTTCCTAAAAGCAAGTAGCCTCAAGGACTCTTGCACTTTATACTTGAACTCTGATGGATAAAGACTAGGTAATAAAAATAAGCTGAAATTGCAGAACCCCTGGTAAAAATTTGATGAACCAGCTGTACCATCCAGCACAGCTCTACTTGGTTAAAGTCAGGTATTAAAAAACAGCTCTATTCCCCTACCCTCTGAAATTTTCTATATCTTTTCTGCTGATATGCTAATATGCTTCCTTCAAAATGGAAGAATTATTACAGGACAGAACTAATTACATTTCCTCCTGTGACATACATTCATGAGGTTGTGGGAAGATGTCAAGGCTCTGTTATTACAAGATTGTTTCTGAGCTTTTTTTTTTTTTTGAGTCATTGGAATGTAATGCTTTCAGCTTAGAGAACTCTCACAACTTTGAAAATATCAGAACAACCAGGAGCTGTAGTTTCAATGAATAAGAGAGAAATCAACAAAAAAATATAGCAGCCATTAGCAGCATGGCATGTGTAGAAACCATCCCCATGGATTGTTTGTCAACATTCTTACCTGTTCAGTTCTCTGAGTGAAAACAGAAAATTATTTCTACATTCCTTAAGTATTTTTGATATTGCAGTAAGACTGTATATTCTTTAAAAAAGTTATCATTGCCTTCTTTCAAAATGTTTCTTAACCAGATTGCTCTTCAAAACCATTAGTTCCTGATGTCCTCTTTTAGACCTAAATTGTACTTGGCTACTCTCAAGATTTGTCTGCAAGTGTCAGTAAAAGGAAAAAAAAGCATTGCAACATTTTTCAAACTAGAGCTGAAATTTAAGTGAAGGAAACAAATGTGTCAGCTCCGTCTGATCCAATCAAACCACAGGATAAACACATAAGCTGATACATAATGTATCATCCTACATCTTAGGATAGAAAGCCAAGATTGATGCTGTTTGTACATCTCATGAAACACCCTTTTTATTGCAAATTACAGCAATCTGAATAAGCAAAAGAAGATAGGTAGGAGTGAGAGGAAGCATTGTTTAATCCCTATTTTAGATACGAGAAAATAAAATAGTGTGAGTCAAAAGTGGTACTTACAGTAACTGAGTAACTACTTCATTTCCTCACCTGAATACAGAATGAATTTGTAAAATCTGATTTGTTTGACTCTGTAGACAAAGACTGGAACATTTCAAAGCTGGAGCAAGATTTCTGAAGGTGCAATACTACAAATATTTGGGATTTGCTGAAATTTCAGCTGCTGGCTGTGACCAACTGAACATTTTTTTTTTTTACTCTGTGCTGAGACCTCGTGTGTGCCTGTGTTAATGGGAGTCACCTGCCTTGGGAAGAAGTTACATTTCCCACAGCAATTCCTTCCTTTGCCATGCCTTGTTTTGGTTTAGATCTGACTGCAGTTCTATCTGCATTGGTGACAGGCTCTCAGCAAAGATGTCTGTGACAGGTGTCTTATTTTTTGGGGGAGGGTTTGTCTCCTGGTTGATGATCATGACTGTACAAAGAAGCTACTGTATATTTATTACACAAGTCAAAGATTGTTTTCAGTTTGCCCAATAGTGGCTTTTTACTGTGTAATGAGAAAAATCTATTGTACATCCTTTGCTTTTATTTCAAAAATATAAGTTGCTGTGAGGGATGTCGAACAATTGGACAAGTGCATGCATTTTTTAAGGAGAGTCAACACATATGTTTATAGAATCAGGTAATAATTTGATTTGTATTCAGCCACTGAAATCCAACAAGTTTAAATCTGAAAAAACCAAAAAAAAACCAAACCTGAAGCTTGCTTCTCTAATAGGTAGGAATATGCCTGGGGCTGTTTGAATATTCCCCTGTTTCCCACTACCCCATTCTTCACACATTTAGTTACTGAATTTATCAGACTCTAATTTTATTAATCCATTCTTTAGCACTGGTACTACCGTAGGGCATTTGTTATTGGCACACATGTATTGAATTGGTGGCTTTACAAGGAAGATGAATTTTTCTTTAAAGAAGATGCCAACATTCTAGAGGAATAGTTCCTTTGGGTACTCTAAAAGTACCTTGTCTGTTGTAGCAGCTCTCTGTAGGAGCTCTTTTCTGTCTACAGATCTTTTGACAAAGATGTCAAATCAGACAGTTCTTTCCCCAGTGCATTTCTCTTAAAACATGAAGTTTTTACTAACAATAATGTAGTAACTACATTTTTTCTTTCTTTTTTTTTTTTTAATTTAGTGTATTCCAATTTACATTTGAGTGAATATGAGCTAAAGTCAGTGGAACTTTACTATGTGCTCAAGTGACAAGGAATGGAAATAGCTGCCTCTGTACTAAGAGTTAATTAGCTGGCTTTGCAAACAACTTGCAGAAAGACCTGGGGAAATACAGCTGCTAAAGCTGGATATTTCTTTGTTTGTTTTAGTTTTTAGACCATAGGAATAACTTCCTTTGGGTACAGTTGTACAGTGTTTTCTTGGCATTTTTTTAATATTGTTTCATTACGTAGCTATGATCATATTGCAGATGCTGAAGTTTACAGACACTGAAGTTTGCTTCATGAGCTCAGTCCTGAATTCAAAACTAAATTTTCAAGACTTTGGGTTGTCTTAAGGAATTTTAAAATGACAGATTTCCTTAGGAGACTTAGCTCAATCCACAGTGGTTTTAATCTTGTTCTTTAAGTGTGGACACATATTTTGGCATCAAAGCGATGGCTGAACTTTTCTGCAGCCGTGGTCTTGATGCTGAGCATTTCTTGGGATTGGAGCCATCCAGAGGGGGGAGGATAACACCAAAATTAAACATCTAGACAATGCATAAGAGCTGTGTGTCCTGGAAAAAAGCTCCTAAGAACCAATATAATACGTCCTGAGCTGAGCGATGGGATGCCTGAAGGAACCTGAAAGTATAAATTAAGCACTAAGTAATGTCTGCCCTTATTCAAGTTTAGCCCTTAAATTCTGGACAAGAGCCAAAAGAAACAGCTGAAACTTCAGATTTCAATGTGCAGCACCATGGAATTCTCTACTTGCATTTTACATTTTGTGGCACTAAGAGGAGTGGCTGGGCCTGTTTCAAATCCCTGCTCTTTGATGCCTTCATTGCAGATGTGCTGTGAAAATCTGATCCCAGTGACAGATAATCTTTATTTGAAATTCTCATTCTGAATGTTTTTTTAACTGGTTGTGTATGACAAACCCAATGTATTCTCAGTGATAAAAATCTTCAAGATGTTTTTGTAAAATAATCCTGTGCATGAAATTGTGCTCTGCCCTTGTCCTTTATTTTCTCCTATTCTGTCTCCTAATATGTTGATGTGCAGGCAGTTCAACTGGGTATAAATGAAAAGCACAATTAAATGTTTTTAAATAGATCTCCTGAAATGAAGGATTGCAAAATTAGCATGAAGTCTGTCTTTTCAAATACAATTGGACAACATGAAGAAATTCTGTCAAATGTAGAAGTTGTGAGCCAAAATTACTGTATACTTTTAAAAAATTTATGATGACTCAAAAAACAACATAAATGAAGTTATTACAAAATCCCAGCAAGAACAGCTTGTTTGTAGAGCTGGTTTTGTTACCAGTGTAGCCAAAAAGAGAGTACTGCCAGTTTGCTGAGACACTCAGGTATTAAAGCCTTCAGGACTCATACGCTCAAGTACAATCCCATTTTCCATTTTGAGTTCAACAGAATAGATTCAAGCTTGTTGGTTTAATGAGATTTAATTAACCAACAGGAGTGATGACCCCACCCACCAGCAGTTCCTTGGGCCAGGGGTTGGGTTTTGTCTGTAGCAAACTAACCATAAACCAAAGCAATATAAAAGATATAACTTCCTACAGTGGAAATGGTATTTCTGTTTCATAAGCAGAGATCATATGCTGGCTATGAAGCTATTTTTTATTTTAATATCTTCTTGTAAAACTAATGGCTAGGAGTTTCATAAATTGCAGCCTAATTCCAACCATGCACATATAATATTGATTTTAAAAGGTACAGGATCTGGATCATCTATTGAAATAATTTTAGTTCAAAATTTAAACTAATATTAGAAAGTACTGCATTTCGACCTAAAGTGTTTCATGACAAGAATCCAGCAGCCAATAAATGAAAAACAACATTTCAGAAGGGTAGAAGGGAAGAAAGATAGAAGTTGCTCTGGGGTAATGGAATAGTGTCTTCTAGTATGCTGCAGCCTTTTCCTCATCTAAAAGTGATATGACTGTGGAAATAGAGAGAAATTTCTTCAAAATCAGGTTATCAATAAAACTGTATGTCCTGAATGGTGCTTACTTTGAGAAGTCATTCATAAAAAAAGTAGTTTTTTGTTAGTTATGTGATAATTCTTCAATCTCAGAGAGTGCTTATCTTTTCCTTAGATGAAAGAATAGCCCATTTATTTTGCTGCTGAGATATATCAGTAATAGGTGTACATGGATATTGCATAATATTCTGAGACAGTGCCAAAATTCTATTTAATCTGTTCTAAATTACCACAGACAAGCAGTAAAATAATCTCCACATTGCTACAATCAGAAGTGATCCATCCACACTTGGGTGCTAACTTCTTTAGAACAATCAAACTCTGAATGGGTAACATTTATTTTCTTGTGACAAAACAGTTCTAATTCCCAAATGGCCAAATAAATAGCAACACATTTGCACCTGAGTTTTTTTTTTAATTTATTCAAAGCAAAGTAAAGTAAAGTTATTCTTCTACTGGCTTATTTGAGCTGTGTATACACACAGACTTCATGAAATTGAAATACTTGGAAAAAGATATTACTAAAGATTATCTACTCACTGATATTTTCTATATTTTTATGAGAGGTGTTAAATGTAACACAAGTTTGTTTTTCATTGATTTAGAGAGTTCTGACAGTTGTAGGCTCTGGCAAACTGGCAGACTTTTAATCACAGCTTTGCAAAACATTCAAGGCAACAAAAAATTCACTGCCTTCTTAATTAGCTGATTTTTGCAACATATCATAATTATAAGGGGTGTATTGCTATTTTTTCAAATAACAGCTTTAAAAAACAAAGGTGAAGAAAGCGTAATTTTAATTTTTTTTTTCATTTCCTCTTTAAGGTGTTTACTTGAGATACCATTTTGTGGAATCTATTTTTAATAACTTCGTGGCATCTGACAAGGTGCCAGCATTTCTTATCTTTCAGATTTCACTTTTTAAAAACACTGATTAGTGCCCTCTGTTAGATAAATGCACCTGACATAAAGAGATGAGCCAAATAATTCAATTATAGTCCTGGTTCTGTGTACTTCAGTGAAGTTTACTCTGGCTTCACCCTGTACAGGAACCAATGGTTGACATGAAGGGTTCATATGAAAATTATTTGTCAGTCTTTCAGCTGCTCATGAAGTGTTTGAGCCTCCAAGTGCAGGTGCACTCCTGGATTTTCAGGTACAAACTGCGAGGCAGCAGCTGCAGATCCAACTCTTTATATTTCAAAACAAAATGTGTAGCTTTGGCTCTGTGAATGCCAGACCTGTTGGGAATTCAATTATAAACCATATTCTGGATCCTTGGTAATCCCCCAGCACTGTGCTGTGCTTGAGACAGGAATTCAGTCCCAAGTCTTAAATGGATGCAGAGGAGCACTCTGCAGACAAAAGGCTAAATACTTAGATTTATGCAGCTGAAAAACTTGATTAGACTCAGTGGAATAAGTGCTCTGCTACACAAGTTTTAAGTGTCATTAAAAAGCAAAATTGATTGAATCAACCTGGAGAAAAAGTTCCTTTTTCTTGTCTTTATTTTCACTTCAAAAAGGAGAACATTCCCTTGTATGGGCAAAGCTTGGGGCTCAGCACACCATGCCCTTTCATTTTTGGGTACTGCTCTTTCATGAGATGATTTGGCAAAAGAGTTTTTAATAGAAAGCCTATATGTAATATAAGGAATTATATAAATAGTGTTCAACAATTTATATAAGCACTCAAGAAAATGTAGCAACTTTCACTGTTACATATCTTGTTTTTAATATAATTTATTGACCTTACCATGGAGGAACATTTTTGAAATTTGTCAGTTCAACTTTTTCCCTGCTTTTTAGAAGTGTCTTAGGAAGGGTAAACAATTCTTAAAATAACAAGAACCACTTTCCTCCACCTGTCGTTGCTGCATCACTTCTGATTCCCTGCCTCTTCCCTTCCTGTCACCTGGATCCCATCAAACCCTGAGCTGAACGCCAAGTTTTAACACCTGCTGTTGGAATTGGATTTTCAAGAGGCTTTGAAGCGAATATAATAATTAAGATTATCAGATGTCTCCATCAGGTGAAGGTTGCTGGGTCTGTGGTTCCCCCGTTCCCCTGAGCAGTGAGCAGGGTGAGGTTTGATCTGACTCAAGAGGAACCATTTGGGTTTGCTGTTGGTTTTGCTCGAGGCTTTGTTTTGTTTCCAGCTCTCAGATCTGATTTCCATTGGAGCTTTGGTGCCTGTGGGAAGAGGAGAGTGAGATGGGGAGCGTGGCACAGGGGTTGTTCCAGTGGCAGCAGAATTCCTGCTAGGCTTTGAAATTTGAACTGAAAGGGTGTTGAAAACTGGCCTGAGGAGGATTTGTTCTTTGCATGCCAGTTCTATGGCAAGTTCATTCCTAGATCTGCTTAAAATTCATGCCTTAAATTTAAATAGTCCTTTCTGCATATGTTGTTGATGTTATTCCAGTAGAATTGTAGAAGAACCATGGCTAAACATGCCGCATAATGACAAATTGCTGTTTTTACAAAAAAACCAAAACCCAACAACTCAGGTGCTTTATGGATGGAGTATGATTTATTTTGAACTTTGAAGGAGAACATGAGAAACAGATTACAAAGCCTTTTATGAAACTCATTATTACATCTGGACTTCCTGAACTCACTGTAGAAATTCTTATTGGAATTTATAGACTTCATGTGTAAGGGCTGTGTGTGTAATTTTAAAATCTGATACTAATGTCTGAGCCCCAAAACTGTGATTTAGAAATAAATCTACTGCTTTACTGGCAAAGTGCACAGGAAAAATAAAAAACTAATCAAAACTTTATTTAGGTTTTATTGGTAAGATTTACATATATGTTATGGTTTGTATAAATCTGTTGTGGGGTTTGTAAATAGGCTTTCAGATTAGTAAATCCATTTGGACAATATTTGCTGAAAACCTAAGGGATATGCATTACTTGGCATTTAGGGAAGTGTATGCTTTAGGGAAATTCCTAAAAATGCTTTTCTGTTTTAGTTCTGGCAACCTTTATGGTGAGTTATTGAAAACTGAGCTCTGTGAAAGCAGATTTGCATCTCCCAGTTTTATTAGGGAGCCACTGGTTTTATTTACCACTAATAAACTGGTTTCATTATGCAGCTTTAGTGTTGCTCAGTAGCTAAAGAAAAATTAGTTCCTGTGCTGTATGTTTAAGAAAGCTCCTTTTCAGAGTTAAACACAAATCTAGTCAAGCTTGACTTGCAGCATGGTTTGCTGTTTAGTTACTCAGACTCCAGTCTTTTTGATCTGTGCTTTTCAATTTTTGCAAACTGTGTGACTTGCCACAAGCTGTAGTTAAATAATCACAGTTTATCTAATTGGGGAAATTGTATTAATAAATGAAAGACAAATTAGTGTATTTTTTTTTTTAACAGAAAGCTGTTTGTTCAAGGGCACATGGTTTTGGTTAGAAAGGCAGCACCAGATCATTTCTTTGTACCTGATAATCTGGCTATAGAAAGAGATTGCACTATACAGCCATTTAATTTTTGCTTTCCCATTCTGGGTACTCAAGACAAGGGCTGTCACCAGGAGGACAAAGCTGGTGGAAGGGCTGGAGCACAGGTCCTGTGAGGAGCAGAGAGCTTTGGGGTTGTCTTGTTGGGAGAAAAGGAGGCTGAAGGGCAGGCTCCAGTGACAGGACTGTGGGAATGGTGCTGAGCTGTGCCAGGGCAGGTTAGACTGGATACAGAAGGCATTTCTTTACCAGGAGGGTGGTCAGACATTGGAACAGGCTTCCTAGGGGGGTGCTTGCTCCCCAAGCCTGGCAGTGTTCAAAAGGCTTCTGTGCAATGCCCTCAACAGCACTCTGCAACCTGGTCAGCCTTGGGTTGGCCAGGCAGTCACTGAATGATCCTTGCAGGTCCTTCCAAACAATTCCATTCTGAAACAATTCCATTCTGCTCCCTCCCAGGCTTTCTCTTTAACACTATTCACAAGCCTGGAAAGGTCTGACAATGAGTTTTACAGCAGCTCTGGTGAAGTCTCATGGTTTATAATCTGGTTGCCCAGCACATGTTTTTAATAATTGACTCTGGAAATTCACCTGTTGCAAACATCAGCACTAAGAAGATTATACAAAGCAAAAGGGTTGAACTCTTAGTGAGAAACACATTTTGTAGATCTGCTTCATCAGTGGCTTTTATTTGAAATGGCAGCAAATTGAAATGCAGTTAGTTTGCCATGCCATGTCAGAGGTCGCATGGCATGAGGTGAAAGCACAGTGATGCAAAATTCCTGAATTTCTGCATTCCTCCACAGCTGGTTCATGGGAGCTTCCTTCTGATCCTACAGCAGTGCTCTGCCCTCAATCAACACTTTTATCTTGGCATAAAATCTAATAATTCATGCAGTCTCCAGTATTAACAGTAGCCATTCCTAACAGCTCTATTGCAATATAAAAGTGCAACATGATAATGAATAAAAGATTATAAAATTATATGGGCACATTAAGACAGGTATGTGTGGTGGAATGCAAGATCTGACATGAGGAGCTGTTTAGCAACTGTTGCAGATACAATAAAAGCAGAGCTGCATGAACTAATGTGAGTAACAGGAGTGTGTCTTTACCACATGACTGGAAAGGAAGGATTAAATTTTAATTTAAATGAACACAGCCTGCAGAATATCCTGAGTTAAATCACAAGAATTTTGGAATCAATGATTTTCACATAGCCTAGAATGCTTTAAGATTGAATATCTGGTCTCCCTGGTCAGCTCAAATTTGAATACTATTTATCTTTTGTGAAACTGTGATCCTAGAAAAAGCACTTCTCAGCTAGGAAAAGAGCCCATAATGAGAAATACATGATGGGCTCATTGACTGAACCCCTCCTTAGAGCACAGTTTGATTCTGGGGTAATTGCAAGGCGAGGTTGGGCCTTTACATAAATATCATCTTTTTTTTAAGTGATGAAGAAAATGGGCCCACAAAAGACTCTGTCTTGACTGACATGAGCAATATTCTTCTGAACTTGGAGTTCCAGCCAGTGCATCACTTTTGATTGACATTTCTAAGGGAAATGTTAAGCTTTTTTCTTCCTTTTTTCTTGAGATAAACTGAACAAACTTGCAGCTGACAGGATCTCATATGAGATCCTAATGAGGCAAAGAGAATGAAACATTTCTTTTTATGCTGAAGTGCCAAAACTGTAATGACATTGTATCATGGTTTTCAAAAAAAATCCAAAAGATAAAAAATCTTGCTTGTAACTCAATAGATATTTTGCATAATGTAGTGGACTGAATGCTGAATGTTCAGGAAACGAGTTAATCAAAACTCCTCTGTCTCATCTCTTTTTTCCTTTTTCCTTGTGAGGTTGGGAATCTTCCATTGTGTTCCCTTTCTCTTGCAGGAAGAAATCTCTGTCCACAGTAAAATCTCACAGGAGAGGGGAGAACTAATTATTTGGCAATATGGAACTATTTCTAATTGTCTTCTAAGTAACAATTTTTTTTTTCCAGATAAAGAATGCTATAGATATTTTTTCAAGTGTTTATCTAAACCAGCCTATCTAAGAAACTCTGTGTTCTAAATGCTTAATGTATATCACTTGGTTTTAAAATGAGCATTATCCTAAATTAGTAATGTATTTTCTGTTTGAAACAGCCCTACTATATCAATGAAACCCACATTAAAAATAGCTAAATGTGAAAAAAACTAAGTAGTCCAAATACAAAGTAGATTTTACTAAAGTATCAAATTTTCAAAAAAAATTAAATTATGAATTTCACTTACTTCAAAACATCATTCACTGAAAAACAATTTTGGTTCACTTAAAAAAAAATTCCCATCAGTTATTGAAAATTTCTGTTCTAAATTTCCCATTTTGCCTTGCTATGTAAACAAGCAGTGCATTGCTGGCATGATTGTTCTTTACCCCACTAAGAATTTTGCTATATTTCTTTGAAAGGCTCCTCTTCTGCAGATTTTCTGTTGAAAATTGGATCACTCCTGCTTATGTCTAGAGCTTTCAAAGGATGAAACCCCAAACAGAAATATTGCAGCATTCTTCTCTACTGTGTCAGAAGGAAAAAAAAAAATCACAAAACACAGTCACAGCAGCAAAGAAGCGAGCAAGAGTGTGTCAGCTGAATGAGATTAGGTTGGGATTGGATATTAGGAAGACATTTCTTTACTGTGAGGGCGGGGAGCCCTGGCACAGGGTGCCCAGAGAAGCTGTGGCTGCCCCTGGATCCCTGGAAGTGTCCCAGGCCAGGTAGGATGGGGTTTGGAGCAGCCTGAGCCAGTGAAAGGTGTCCCTGCCATGGCAGGGGGTGCTACAAGATGAACCCTGTAATATATTTTATTATAGTCTACCTTAGAGAGGTTATTTTTTTCCAAATTACAGTGTGTAGTTAACAGATAAGATGAATTTCTAATGAATTCTAACTGAATTTTCAGATGTTGTTTCCTGTTATCTGGCACATTTTTTAATTGACCTGTATTTGCTGGAAAAGACCAGGATATTCTAGAGCTGGTTGTTTTTCTGAGTTAAACAGAAGCAAACAAAAATAAACCTTAAGATGCTTGGCTATGGCCAGTGTCTTAACCCACAGCAAGTGCTTTTATCTCGTCACACCATTAGAGTTACTAAAAATTATCATCTCTCCTTGGGTGTCACAAAAGAAATTCAGCTTGTTTTTTTTTTTATTAAAGCAAAACTCTGAAACATGCAATTTTTCTGCTCTTGGTGCCTCTACAGCCACCATTATTCCAGGCCACAGTGCAGGAGAGTGAGGCTGTTAAAGGTGCTTGGCTGGTGCCCTTCAGCCCCATAAATAAATGTTCTGCTGGCAGGTGTGTCTGGGAATGGGAGAGCCTTGGCTTTGGTCTTACTCAGCACTTGTGTCCTGACACGAGAAATTAATTTCTTGCTTGCCTAAGAAAACAGGCTCTTACATTGGCAGAAGCATCCAAATTCTGACATTTGTGAAAAAATTCTGAAATTCTGAAAGCTTTGGGCAGTTGTGTTCCATTTATGTAACAGAACACAGCGGCTACATGGGCATATTTTTAAAAACTGAGCTCTAGTTCCAAAATAAAGAAATATAAATTTGCGTCCCATTTAGTATCCTATGCATTCAGCCTGTCCAGAAACAGGTGATACTGTTGTTAATGATCTACTTTTCATCTTCCATTTCTAGGCACAGTCAATTGCTGGTAGGTTTTTCTGGTGGACTTGTAGGAACAGAGATCAATACTTGCAAATTCATACAAAGTTTTTAAAATAGCAAGCCCTTAGAAAATATTACATTGCATAAAGTTGCTTCCCAATATATTCTGATTTGGATCAGAAACCAAAGCAAGGAAGTGAGAGTCATGGTGAGGAGCACAAAAAAAGGAGATGTGTGGGTTTGATCAAAACGTTCAATTTTTTCTTTTTTCTCCCTGCTTGTAGTTCAGCTACGTTCTTTTTTTCTGTTCTAGCATTTGGAGGGGAGAAAAGCAGAAATTATAGCAAGAATTGTGTATTTTTCAGTATTGGGTTCTCAGTTGTCCTCTATAGAGATATTTTATCCAGTAGCCTAGTCCTGGGTTGGGGATAATTTTGTTACACAGTAAGAAACTGTTAAACAAACCTAGGGGGCACGCAGCTGGGTGGGTTTTGGTTTTTGCTCTTTTTTAGATGTCGTCAAGAAACATTTTTTAAAGGCTTGTAGTCTCTTTCTTCATATTTTATCATGTTCATTGCGTTACTGTTGGAAGCAGGATGATTCTATTTGCTGCTTGTGCTTTCTTTGCCTTAGTTAATATTAGGGCTTACATCTAAATTAAGTAATGTGAGCAAATATGAAATAAAAAACTTGTATTGAATCAGGAATGAATACATCCTTAGTGTCTCACTCAAAAAAGCTGTGACATATGCTGCTGAAATATGTTTCATTTAATTAAAAACCTTCAAGTTTTCTGCTTGAATTGCTTCACTGATGTAGATCATAGAAGTAGAGCTGGTCTTGTGGGAATACTGTAGGAACAACAAAAACTACTTCTTTGTCTTAAAATGCACCCTTTACTTGTCATGACTTTCTAATATCTCATTGGAAGGTATTTATATTTTCATGTCCTCTATCTTATTTAAGAAAAGGGGATTTCAGTGGAACATTTTAAAGCTTTAGAGCTTTTATAGGGAAAGGACATAATTGGCTAAATTACCATTGTCACAGTCCTCACTGCAGTACAGCATTAGTCTACAAACTTGGGCAGTGATCATTGGCTGGATACACATCCTAAACACACCAGGAAAGGCAATTCACTATCACACATGAATTAGACTAAAATCACTGCCCTTACTGCTGGAAACTGAATCTCCAGATTGATGTTTGAGGAATCTATGCAGCACTTTAGGTATTACAACCTGGTTGAAGTGCTGTCTTTTTATATGCTTGCCTACAGCATCTCACAGCAGCTATAAATGTCTGTGACACTGCAAAACATCTCCTCTGTCAGGCCAGGAGTTGGGCCAAGGCTGCCTTGTAAGCAGAACTCTCAAGAAGCTGCTGATGAGCATTTTCCATATTCTTATTCCCCTTTATTTCTTCCTACTTGCATATTGTCAGGTGTAATCAGTTAAAGGTGTGTAAATTGCTTTCAGAGGATTGAAATATATAATACCTTGCATGATCACGTTTGTCTTGAGTACATTGCCTGCAAATTGTGTTCCAGACCCTCAGATACTCTCACCTTAATTTTTAACAGCAACTTCAAAGGGACATAACACATGGGGAATCCTCCTCCAGAACAGCCCTACACTGTGAACGATTGTTTTAATTGAATTTCTGAATTTCCCTGTAATTTTTTAAATTTTTTTTTATTTGTGGTGTGTTTGTCCACAGCCTTTTTCAGGTACTCCATGCATTTCTCTTGGAGGCTGTTGGCAGGGAATTAACCTGAGGAGAGCTCTACTTTAGAGCTCAGCTTTTTCTCCATCAGAGCACAGGTCTTGTGTGTCACTCATAGGAGAAATATGGAAGCAGTCATGAAAAATTGGAAAGTAAACAGAAAGAAATACAGTCATTTGATTTACAGGCTGACACTTGTCATTTTCATGAGGAGGCAAAGAAAACAGTGCATTTCCAAAGGTTGTAAGAGTTGAAGAGAGTACTTTTTAAAAATTTCTATTCTCAGCTTGGACAGTTCCCTAAATTTTCATAGAAACTATAGTAAACACATTCTTGTCATTAAGCTAACTATTTCTACCAACTTTTGAGTTTTATTTGAACATGTGAAGCAATACAACCTTTTTGGAGGGAAACTAAGCAATGTTTTTCCAACGTGATTTTTAGTTCTTATTCATTCATTGAAATCTTTCTTAATTAGAAGAAGAAAAAAAAAATAAAGACCATTTATTCTTCTCATTCTCTTTGCATGAGCATCTCAAAGCTACTTGAACTTAAGCTAAGTAACTCATTAGTAAAGTTCTATGAACTTCTGATTTTTGGATGTATGTTTTTTCTGTATTTTCTGGTGAGTATATATACTGTTGTAAAATCCTGCAGTTTCCTCTGATCCATAATTGTGTTTCTTGGACTATTTTTACCATAATTTCCTTAGTTGAAGTGGACTTTCAAGCTTCCATTCTTGTATGACTAGGTAGGTAATAAAATTATTGAAGTGTGACTTTGAGAATGAGCAACTAATAACTTTAAATTTACTGTCTGCTCCAATAATTGTAGTTTTCAAAGTATCTCAAAAGGCAGCCTAGGAATCTTGCTTTTAGTGTCCATGTAAGGCAATACTTGAGATGATCTTGAGCCATGTGGTTTTAATAGGAAGATTTTTTAATGTTAAGAAAGAAGCTCTTTCTCACTTTGGTTGGTTTAGTCCACTGAGTTGTGTTGTTTTTCTTTCTAGTCTTAGTGGTTTTAATTCACAGAAAGTAACGAAGAAAAAAATGCAAAACACATCCTTTATACTGCTAAACAGCCACAGTAATATGTTTAGAAAACGTATTGAGCTGCCTAATCCAAAGCTCATGGAAACTGAATGCAGGTTGATAGCAGTGGGAATTAATTAGGCTTGGCTAACTTTTCTTTTAACCCTTGTGTGTTAAATAAGATGACTTCCTGAGAAGCAGATAGTGAGGGAAGGGCTGACAATACCAGAGCTAAGGGCCAAGGTTGCCTGGTGTCCACTCACATCTTTGAACCAATAATTTCATTTGAAAGGTTATTTCAAAGCTCAGCATCCATTTTCAAAGGGACTGGTGGCACTGGCAGATGAGCAGTGTGGGATCTTGCTGACTCCATCCCTTTCCGTTACCAGCTTTATTCAGTACCTGGCGTGCTAACCTGGGGAGGAGAAACACATTCTCCAGTTAGCATCCCCAGCAATACAAAAGGATTCTTTTTAGTGGACTAAAACCCAAAATTAGTTCTAGATTTTTTGTTGGTATTTTTTTCCAAGTCAAGTTTCAGTCACACTGAGCAGTAAGACACAA
The DNA here is from genome assembly GCF_012460135.2 of Molothrus ater. Classification (NCBI taxonomy): domain Eukaryota; kingdom Metazoa; phylum Chordata; class Aves; order Passeriformes; family Icteridae; genus Molothrus; species Molothrus ater. The sequence goes on along the minus strand of NC_050487.2, from coordinate 19,968,796 downwards.
GCCTGGTAAGAGTTCTGCTGACCTTCAGTGTTGAGAATAATGCTTGTAGGTAGTGCAGATGGCTTCACTTAGGTTTTTTATTTGCATTAGTCTAGACAGACTTTGTGACATGCTGCTGACTTTCTTTTCCCTCGAATTGGATTCAGAATGAAAATAAAATACCATGGATGAGATGCTGTGAACCATTATGATAACTCATGCTAATTGAGGTTAGATTTCAGGATTTATGAATTATCTCTGCTCATTAGATTAAGCTAAAGAACTTTGAGGTCATTTAGTCCATTTGTGCTGGTACAATATACTCACTTCCTTTCTTCCTAGGTTGTATTTAACTACAAAGAGAAAAGTCTTGTGCTGTTTTATTTGATGAACTGTTCCACAATCCAAAATGACTTCTCACAAAGTTTTTCCTTCTCTTGTTCCACTGAAATAGTTTTCCCTTAATTACATCACTTTTGGTTGTTTCTTTTAATTTTTCCTTGGAAACTTGAATTTCCTGTCACTACTGTGTTCTGAATTTCTTTAGTAAAAGAATTCTTTATTTTGAGATCAAAGAATTCTGATATACATTAGCACTTTAATTATAAGCTACAGAATGATAACTGAATGAATAGGGTAAAGGCTTTTTTAGACTAGCAGGGCTGACAATTAAAAAGGCTTTTTGCATGACTTGCAGCATAGCCTATTCTCTTTTTTTTTTTTTTTGTTAAATATGGCTATTATTGTAAATGAAGATTAATAATCACTAATAGCTACTGGGCTCTTTTAATGTAATATTCTTCACAAATAAACCCCTCAGCTTAGATGGTACTGGTGCCTCCCTTCACATCCCCTCTTTTGTAAATGTCAGTTGTTACTTAAGCAGAGTAAGCAGAAAATTAACTCTGTCTTCAGTCAAGTTTAACCTCTGTCTCAGGGACATGAGAGTTTTGTGCAGAGAGTTGCTGCAGGACTGGAGGTAAAATAAACACTAACAAATCAGCATAATATAGTGGTTTAATCTAATATTGTGTCTGGAGTCTGCTGCTCTTGGAATGGAAAATTTAAACATTTGGGAATGGACAGACACAGTGATGCCTCCAGACTCCCTTGGGACAGCCCTGCTGCCTGTGACCCTCAGCAGGACCCAGCTAGCAGTGCTTAAAAACTGCCAGATTTGGCATCCTTTCCAGTTTCCTTGTTCAAATATCTTGAGAGGTCAGTATTGATAAAGTGAAATGGAGTTTAAGTGGTGTTAGGAAACTTGGAGTTTGTTACTTGTTACTCGCTCATTTTGCCTAATGACTGAAATCTAAAATCTGTCATTTTCTAAAACTTGTCTGTAGGTGAAAACTAATTCTTTTTCTTTAAACACAGTGTTAAATATGCATTATGATCAATTCCTCATTCCAAAAACATCCCATATAATTATTATTGGATGAAACTTGGATGAATATATTGTTCATTAGGGTTCAGCATCTTGCAGCATTATCCTATACCCAAAAGATCAGAAGAGTTCCTGGAAGGCTTTTTAGTTATTCTGAAAATACAAGTGAAAAACTTGTAAAATGTGTTTCTAATGTATGATGTGGACATAGTGCAATATCTTCTAGAAATTTCACTCTGATATCAAAATTCTTTTGAAGATTATTTTTATTGAGTTTAAGGCTATTCAGAGTACATCAAATGCCTTTCCAAATGCTCAGATTCAGAGTACATACACATGGCCTTTCTACTGGCTTGGGGAGGGGGAATGCTCAGATTTTAGAAAGTCTTTATGTATTTTAAAGTATGAAAATTAATATTATATGTAATTGCATCTGTCTTCAATTTTAACATATGGAAGAGCTTTGAGATAAGTTTTTCTCTGATCTGTGAATTGAAGTGCACTTACACACATACATGCCTGTATCACTTTGGATGCTCCCACTAATTTATTTGTTCACTCTGGGTCAGTGCCATATTCCACAGCACTTTTTCAGTTTAGGGGGAATTATGCAAAATTTAGAATTCTACATAATATGGGGGAAGTTATGTTGAATGCACAGGTTACAATATGCTAAAGGACATTTTAGGATTCTGATACATCTTCATCCTAGAGAATTCTTTTAATTCCATCCTTTTTTCCCTGACCTCATGATCCAACCATTTCTCTGCATTGTAATTGTCTCTCGTCTTGACATATTTGCCTTGCATGCCTTTTCTCCTCCTGTAATCCATTTATAGGGTTATATCAAAATGATGTTCCTCAGCTGTTCTTTTAATCTCCTCCTCTTCCAGACATTGCCCAGGCTCCTGTTGATGGTCTGCAGCACATTCCAACTTGGTTTTTTTCTAAATAGTTTACTTTTTCCAGACTCCATCTCTTTCACTCTCCAGACTCCTCAAATACTTCCTTTTCATCTTACCTTTCACTAAAGTGATCAGATCTTCACCCTTGTTGTCTTTATATTTGGAATACCAAGTAGTAACATTTCCTGCATTATTGGAAGATTATCTTCTCTTAAAATGTTCTTCTCTGTGTAATATTTACTGTTTTCATCAGATCATGCTGCCTTTGTCCCTTTAACACAGAACCCACCTAAAGATACAGTGAAATGAAAGGGCCATCATAATTTAATGATTTTAGTAACAGGTGTGTGATTATAGACCCAGATGTGCCAATAAATCTCAATTTTACCTTCAGATACTTGGAGCTTTACAGCTAGGGTTCCTTATGAATTTCAAGGGCCATTCTGTGACCTGAGTTTCCTTTCTCTGTTTATATAAATACTCTGTAATGGCAAAGATTATTTATTTTGTCTTCAATCAGTTTTTTTCAGGGACAAGTTAGAAAGATGAGGGAATTTCTTTTTCAGGTGAAATGGCTGTCTCAGGAACATGCCAGCTAATTATAAAATACTTCAGCAAGTTCATCAAACTGACCTGGGATTTCCTGAGACCCAAAGGGTTTGTCAGACTTGGCATTTCCCCCAAGCCTGAGGGGAGGTTGCTCAGCCCAAACGCATTCATCTTTAATTGCTGTTTTCTTTTTAAAGTAAAACAAGCAACCTTACCCCACCTTTATTTGTGAAGTTATACTGTTTAATTATAGATCTCTTTTTGAGGTTTCAATTTCAAATTATTACTGTAAGTCAACTGATTACTTCTTGTTCTAGTTACATTGAGGATTGAATGTTCCGATACAAAAAACCATGGGAAAAAATTCACAGAAATTCCACCTTGGAGTTCTGATACTTGTGAGAAGCTTAAATACATTTCTGGCTTGGTAAATCCTATGCAAGCAAATCCAAGAGCAGAATCTAACCCTAATTGAAGTAATTGCCTAGGGAGGAAACTGAGCCTGTTTGTGAAAGTTGCAGCAGATACTGGTGTCTGTGGGTAGCCCCAGTGAATTCTCCCCTGAGGTGGAATGTGCCTTTAATGTTGATGGGTCTTTTCTGTGAGCTCTGCACTGCAGCACGCTGTGTTTTCAGCCTCCTTGGGGTCATCCTCAGCTCTGTGGGTCACTGGTGTCTCTCCCTCAGGGCCAGTCTGTCGTGTTTAATGAACTGTCACTGCTCCAATCCTGACTGATTAGAGCGACCTAAAGGGAACAATTTGTTGTACCTTTGCATCAAGAGATGGCAAGAGAGAAAAGAGCAGTGTTTTCTCTGTATAACTATTAAATATCCCAGCTTTTCTGAGTTTGAGGGGATAGGAAGATTTCAATATGTAATGTCATTAATCTTTCCATAATGCTTGTTCTGTTGAGTGTGCTGAATTCACTGTCCAAGTTTGACAAGTTCCTCAAGGAACTATTTCCTAAACCCATCATGGATGACTTTCCTTAGTTGTTTCAACTCCTAAATTCAGTTTCTTTCTTTCACTGTCCCTGGTTCTCCCTAAATTCTGTCTAAGGACTGGCTGCTGCCTAACATATATTTTCTTTCAGTATGGTCACTAAGAAGACATAATTGCAAATAAAATTTGGGCTATCCAGAGACTCCTCTAATAGCATTTCCTCATCCTCATCTCACAATCTCCACAGTCAGGTCTGACACATTTTGAAGGTCATGCAATGCAAGATTTCAGGATGGTGGTATATTAATGCATCTCAGTCCTGATATCGTGATCATTAATGTTGAAAAAGTGTATAAATGAAATTGAGACAGATGGAAAAAAGTAGAAAAAATGTATTGTCACAATAATGGAAGAAAAATAATAATGAACATCAAGGAGAATGACTGTTCAGTGCTGAAGCAGATTATATGCATTATTTTAATTAAGAGTGCTTAATAGTACATATGGTTTCCCTTGAATAATAATTGCATGCTGATGAAGTATGATTAGAGACTTTTTTTTTTTGGAGTTCAATTAATCAAATCCATTTCTGTAAAAGGAGAGTGATTAAAAAGATGATATCAAGGTCTAAACTGAAGGCTGTGGCTGAAGCTTCCTATTGCAGATTTCTTTATTATCACTCTCCTCTGATAACTATTATCTAGCTTTTAACAATGCCACAAGTTTCAGACTGAGTCCTGTAGATTGAGCAGAAGAAGTGGCTTTGCAGATCAAACAGAAACTTGGGAAGTCCTTGGGTGTCCTTGGGTATGTGATCCTGGGGTTGTTCCCAGCCTGGGAAGACTCTTGGTTCATGCATGTGTCTTGAAGCGTGTGAGGAGATGCTCTGATTATCAGGCCTCTAAGGCACCATACTGTTTTCTGGGCTGATCTGTTTCTGTAGAGTGCTTGTGAACCTGGGTGATTAAATGCAGACTTGCACTGCTGCTTCTTTTCTCTGTTAGTCATTACTGTCTGCCTTGGAAGGCTCCGAGACCAGCAGGGCCCAGCCAACTGTCTGGCAACTGTTAACAAAATTATCAATTATCTTCTTGAGTCCCATCATCTTGTGCTTTCATCATCCTGTGAGTAAGGAGGGCTGCTCGTGCTAACATCCCGATTGGTGCCCTAAACACACGCACAAGGCAGGGAAAGGGAATGATGCTCATTATCTGGGAGCAGACACAGGGAAGGCTGTCCAGTAGCATGGGAGATGATGGTGTCCAGGCTCTCAATCACAGCCTGGTTTGTGTTCTCATACCAGTCCACACCAGTCCACAGCAATCTGCACTGACGCCTCTTGTCTGTTGTTCTGAGGGGACTTTTACTTTCTTTGCTTCAAACTTCCCTTTATAACAAGGAAAAAATGCATTTTTTTGTGGTTAAGCATGTGCACTGATAGCTAACTGCATGTTTTACCCTGCAAATAGCTTTATTACACATGCAAGTAAAGAAAATTTTGGTTTCAGGTAATTAACATCAGTCCAAGATGCAATTTCTGTACATGATCATTGTCATTGGAGATCTTTCACTTTGATCTATGGAGATAAATTTTGCTTCATATTTCATTATATATTTCTCTTTGTACCAGAGCAATAGGTAAATCTGTTTCCTCAGGACTGTGTGTAGCCAGCTTAAGGCAGCTAAAAATCCTTCTTTCGAAAGGATCCAGCACTGCTTCCCTCTCCTCTTCCACACCTGAAGAGGGGCAGAGAATGAAAGAATCTAAGAGGTCATTTCCAGTGCAGTGATGGTGCCTGAGTTTTTGGAAATGCTATGTGCAAATCATTCTGCTTTAAAGCAAACTTTTCAGTATTTGTCCACTTCAGAGACCGCCAGAACAACCTGGCTTTAACATTGGAGCTAAAAAAGAATTAACACTGGAGCTAATTTTTAAGTTCTGTATAAGAAATCCACCATGAGGTTTTGTGAAGATTCAAAGATTTGTATTGTTATAGTGTGGCTTCCTCAGCCAGAGCTCAAGAAGAGCAGAAGACCATTCTGCTGCATCCTTTTGCATGCTCATAACCATGCACACTGGGGAAAAGTCTGACTAACTCTTTTTCCTAAGATTTTAATCTAGTGGCTCTTCTAGAAGTTAATTCAACACCGTCCTTGCATGCAGATACCATGAGGATTTGACATGCATGGATATTAAATAGATTAGAAAATCATCATTTTAAGATTATTGCTGCTTACATTTATGTGCTCCATAGTTGACTCCATGGCTTCTGTGCAGACAGAAAGTGGCTCTGCCTCAGTTCCAAACAAACTGGGCTGAGCACAGGTTCATGTGCACAGTGCCAAGCCTAACTCAATAAAACCATTATCTTGAAGGGAGTTCAGCATCCCTGTTCTCTGCCCCTGCAGAAACAAGAGCCTGAGAACTGCCAAAAATGGGCCAGGCTCTGACTGTGTGAGGAGCAGCATGATGTGGATAGAAGGTAGGAATGGAAAGAAACTCTGGATAATATCAAGGAGTAATAACCCAGGGCATAGGGAATCATTCTTCACTATAAATTAACGCAATTCAAAATATTTTTTAGTAGAATTGTATAAAATCCTGAGTTGGAAGGGATCTACAAGGATCATCAAAGTCCAACTCCTGGGACAGGCCCATCAATCACACCATGATATTAGAAAATTCACATAAAGGCATTTAGACACATAAAAAATTATATATATCTCCATATACTTATACATATAATCTGAAAAGCAGTAATTTCTACCAGTACACAAAAAGCAAAGCAGAGATAAGTAGGAGTTTCTTTTTTGTGCAAGAAACTGAAAGTAGTGGGGTCGATGATCACTCCCAGCTGTGAATGAAATCCATACAAAATGTAATTTAATTGTTCTAAGTGCTGTATATAACTAAATTGGCCACCAAATTAGATTTGAAGCAAATTATTCATTTAAGAGGATACTTTTGACCTTAATTTATCAGGGCCTCAGAACCTCATCATGAATCATGCAGAAAACATAGTGTATGATCATGTAAATAGAGATCTGTATTCCAGAGCCAGCCCAAGCTACCATAGTCCTGGATTATCTTAATATGTAATCTTGGGGATGCCCAGTGCTGTGTGCCACCCTAATACAAAACAGTCAAGTGCTGCTTGCTGTGCACAGGATACCTGAAGAGAGGGAAAGTCCATATTTTATTCGCAATCACTTTTATTTCCTAATCAATATTTTCTGTGCTAAGAGTAAATAAAACAATATTAAATTATATGGAGGTGGGGGGGGGGGGTTGTTGAAATGAAGTGTTTAATATTTGCAAGAACTCACATTTTCCTTGTTCAGAAATAGATATTTCTGATGAATTGCTGTGCTCTGGTTCACCTACTGTAGCACAGACTCTCCATAGTCCTTTCTCAGAGAGCCCTCTACTGTCCTAAAGTACAGCATGTGCCTTTCAGTGTCTGATACCCCAAAATAGCATTTGATCTGAGGTGTGAATGCATGCCCTGGTGCCAAGGTAGATTTCAATAAAGGGGAAAAAAAACCAAAAACAACAACAAACACATGGTATTACTGAATATTTAAGAAATCTGAATTTTTGAAGTTTGACAACTTTAATGCAAAATGAATGTGTTTATGGGCAGATTTCTATTTCTCTGCCTAACCATGGGAATGTGGTTTTCAGAGACATAGAGGCTCAAAGAACTGGTTGTTTTCTCATGTTCCTGCCTCTAATTTTTCTTGTGTGAATCAGTTAACTTTTTTGAAAGGTGATGAATATAAAAAAAAACCCTGCTGTGTAGACTGATTCTAAAGGAAAATTTTCCACAGTAAATTGAGATCCCACTATTAAAAATGCTCATTAATTTATCATGAGTGTCACGACTGCTGCCATTCATCTGGTAACACTAGGTGCTGAAATTGTTATTGCCAGGGAATCAGAGATTTCATTTAAATAGACTCAATTTCTCATGTTTAATTAAGGAAGTTCAGTGGATAGGGGGAACCAGAAGAAGCATGTTCATGAAATTTGCCTGTATTAATAAAAATATTTCTTCAGTTTTGCAGGGGGGAGAAAGTGGGGAAGGCTGATTGGTTTAACATTTGAGATTACTAATACTGTGGTTCTGAGAGGGGATCTTAATATATGCAGATATTAATTCCTTCTTTACATGGGTGTGGAGGCTGAAGCTGTTGTTTATGATTGGTTTAATGTCAGAAGATCTCTGCAGGTCACTCTGCTCATCAGTGTGTGTGGGAAGAGAGAGCCTTCATGCAAAAGATGAGCACCTGAGATTAAATAGTGCAACAGCCAGCCACCAAAGTTAAACCTTTCCACTCACCTTAAGGAAGGAACAAGATGAAAAAAGTCCTATTTTCAACAGTGTCATTGATCCCTCTAAACAGCACAGAATTTTGCCTTGTTCCTTCCCCATCCATGACCCCGGGGGTAATGTGTGAAGGGAGAGGTGCCAGGTGTGAGGCCAAATGTGACTTGAAAAAAATAGAGCTGATATCAGAGGAAGGTGAGGCTCAGAGCTGCTTATTCCCAAGGATTGTTTGGGTCTGTAGCAGGCTTAGGGACGGGGGGATGTTGATTCTGTAGCTGAGAATCTGCACAGCCCTACCACACTACCATGTCACATTCCCTCTCCTCTCACATGGTTTGTCATGGTTTGGGTAGATAAGCTGCCACATGTGGGCTGGTTTCCTCTGGAAGTGCACAGATGTCAGTAAAGTGTTGTTAACAGGCATAGAATAAAATTTAAAAAGTATGTTGCAGAGGCATAGGGCTTGAAATGCAGAGGAGTTGGTGCTGCACAACTCAGGTTTCAAGTATCTGCGCCTAATTCTTTCCAGCAGGTAAAACTGGAGCACAACACTGCTGAAGACATTGTTTACAGAAGGATAAACATGACAGTTTACCTGATTTTTTAAGTTATGTTGTTTGTAACTTGGCATATGAAGAGATCTGAGATGTCTGTTTAGATTTTAACACTCCTAATGTAACTAAAAATGTCCTAAAGGCTCAGCACTTCCACCCACTGAGGTTTGCATAGCACAGGCTGGATATGGCACAGTTTCAAATTCCACTGAACAAAAAACCCCAAAAAACCCCCCAAGATTGGTGTGTAAACTTCTGTGTCAAAGAAATTCCTGCACGCTGGTGTTTATTCTAGCAGATTGATCTCTCTCACGCATAATATTTTCATATCTTCATATCCACTAAATATGCTTCTATTTTATCCATCTTGCAAGTTTCTGCTGCTGTGGCAGAATGGAGGATGGGTGGCTGTGCCTGCCTTGTCAAGGAAAACCAGCCAGCACTTGAGGCATGTCCCTGCAAGGCAGGCTCAGGAGCAGCATGCCCCCAAAGCAAAACTGAATTGTGAAACAGAGACTCTGTGGAGCCTTTCACATTTATCTACCCTGGGCTTAAAGTATTCATATTTTTTAAAAAATTAAATTTGTGTGCCAGCAGACATCCTTTATGTTGCTAGCAGGCAGCTTGGATGTTTGAGGAAGAAAGTTGTGTTGAACACTGAGTTTTACTCCCTGAGAAAACAGCTGTGACATACAAAAAACCCCAACCTGTGATGAATCCCCCCAAACTCCACTTTATTTCATTTCCTTATTTGCATTGTAAAACAGCTAAACTGGTAATGTATATTTATAATTTATATAGAGGAACATATTGTGTGCATTTAATCCAGGTATTTTTTTTATGTCACAGTCTTTTAGAAAGTGTTGTGGATCCATCTGATGTTCCTGAAAATTGGATTTTATAGCCAAATTAGGTTCATAGATAGGTAGCATTGCAAGAATGCATAGTTCCTGAAGGAATCATTTGTAAAACTCTGGAAGAGAAAAGAACCTACAATGTAATTTGGAAATGTCACATGACCCTGAATCATCTTTAACACCAGCATCTTTTTAAGTTTGTGATTTTTCCTTTTATCTTTTGGGACCTACACAGTGTCAGAGAAGTAAAGCAGGGACAGCAGTTATTTCCATCCTACGAAGATGTTATGCCTTTAGGTAAAAGACCTTGAAATAATGTTACTTTGGTATAAACCTACTTTAAATATTCAGATTTGTTTTGCAGTATGCATTCAATCACAGAATGGTTTGAGTTGGAAGGTATCTTAAAACATCTTTGAGCTTTGCCATGGGCAGGGACACCTTCCACTATCCCAGGTTGCTCCAAGCCCTGTCCAGCCTGGCCTTGGACACTTGAGGGATCCAGGGGCAGCCCCAGCTGCTCTGGGCGACCTCTGCCAGGGAAGGCCTCCCCACCCTCAAAGGGAACAAAGAAGTACAACTCTACAATTATTGTCACATTTTATATTAATACTTATTTTTAAAGTAATTGGAAGTTCATCAAATAAATTTTCATTTACTGAAAAACACCTTTCCCACAGCTGAGTGCATTGTTAGTCATTATTTTTTCTTTTTAAAATAGAAAGAAAATCATTATGGGATGAATTAGCATTTGAGCTCTAAGATCTTTTCTTCGACTTGATAATTGTATAAGTGTTACATCAGTTATTGTGTATTGTATGTGTATTATGTATTAATGCTGTCTGAGAAGTTGTCATTAGTGTTTTAACCACTTCAGTATGGGAATAGAATCAATCATGCTGCTTTAGCTTTTCACTTCATGAGAAAATTGTTGTCTTTACTCTTAGCTAAATTATTCTTGCATTTAATAATTCAGTAGTCAGTCTGATGCATTTTTCACCTGGGAAAAGGGGCCAAAGCTTGTCTTTATTTTCCATGTATATTCAGTGTTGTGCTCGGGGGAATGGTATATCCAAAAATAAGAATATAAATAAGAAATCAGTAGCCTTTTCTGTCTTGCTGCTTTATGTGGGTTTGATATATGCTCCTGCAGCATTATTACTTACTCTGTTCAAATCAATGCTCTGAGCTTTCCTTTACATGATTGATTCCTTCCAGATTAGCCCACGAAGAACGTGATTTAATAAACACCACTGCTACCTGTTTGCTAGCACACAGATGTCTGCAGTGCTAGACAGAGACTGTAAAATTTCTAAAAGTGCTTCAGTCAGTCATAAGATTTGGATGGTATCACTTTATTTAAGTAGGAAAAAGAAAACAGATTTGGTCTGCTAGAGTTGAAAGCAAACTAAAATTCCTTGGAAGAAACAGAAACAAGGCAAGAATTCATTAAAATGAAGGCAGACTCTGCAGGAGATAATGATATAAAGGCAAGTTGCTTACTAGGGTTTTGTCCTCTTTAAATGCCACTTTCCTGCTTCACAAAAGAAGCATTTTTCCCTTGCTTTTGTGTTCTTAAAAATTGTGGTAGCAGATTGTAAAGTATCAGCAACAACATTATAACTGCTGATGTCACTTCCTAAAATACCTATGGATATGTATTTGTATTACCATTTAGTGAAAGTTTTAGCAGAAATTGGCTGTCAAGGAAGAATTTAAATGTTCTGTAGTGCTGTCCTGGGGGTCAGTGGGTGTGGGGTCCATGTAGAATACCTGCTTTTTCATTAGGATGTTATTTCAGTGTCACAGTTGCTTATCTGTAGCAACTCACAGGGTGCTCATGTTCTGGGCAGTGTATCTTGCAAGAGTTCCATGCAGGACGTGGAAGGATGTTGTGTGCCATTTGGATATTGAGGACCAGATTTTTTTCAGTTGCTTCTGGCTGGATTATATGGACCTGGTTTAGTACAGTCTTGTACAGTTTTTAGTTTGCCCTAACATTTTCATTTTTATCTTTCCATAATACCTCTCTGTTGTCTCTAAGACCAGTGGTTTTTAGTGCTTTCCAGACAAGTTTTGTGTATAATTACAAATAGATAATGTAATGGCCTTTGAGCCTTGATGGTCTGAGGAATTGGGAAGTTCTTCATAAGATGTTACTGTGTAATACTTTAACACAGCTGTTCAGACATAGTATTTCTTATCATTAAGCTCACTCTTAGTTCTTTGTTTTTCCTGATAATAGCCTGACATAACATTATTCCTCACTAAATTTTCTCTCTCTATATAAGGCAGAGTTTTTTCCTTCATGCCTTCTGTGATATTGTTTTCTCTGGAGGGAAATCTCCATAGCTTCCCGGTGCATCTCTGCTCAGATGTGGGCTGCAGTCTGATACACACCATATTCCCTCAGTCTCTGTGCCCAAACCAGTCTGTGGCCAGGTCATTTCTTCTGTGTTTTCTGAGAAATCTTGTGAGGTTCTATTAATTTTTCTCCAGGAAACTTGTATTTCTGATATTACCTTGCTTTCATCCACTTTCCTGGGAGATGGTTTTCCTTTTCAATTGCTGTACTATTGTTTTTAATATTACTGAGGCTTGTTGTCTTTTCTTGCTACTTTCTATTGTAAAATTAAAATGCTACTTTTGGCACAGAAACTATCATATTGCTTTTGAAGGATAGATATTATTCTTGCTCCGCCAGCACCTTGGGAAGAATTGTACAATATGATTCTATTCAGTCCACATTTTTATCAACATGGTCACCATCACCTGCAGCCATCATTCCATTTTAGAGCACAGCCTCGCAGGTATTTTTTCCCTTTTTGCAATATCAATTTATAAAGAAGATGAATGAAAGTTTCTTGCATGTTTTTGTCAGTGTGTTTTTATAGCTCCCACGAACAGTGATGGACTTGGCAGCCTGGAGACTGAAATCCTCTGTTTAATCACAGCTAGGTCTAGTTCAGCAGAAAGATGTATTTCTATACACAGCCCCTGTAGCATGTCTAAGCCTCGAGCTGGGGAACTGACCTTCTGTAAAGAGAAAAAAGCTCTCAGGCCTCTCAGCCCCTGCCTTATCTGGGAGCTGTTGAAAAAGAAGCATTCATGCCATTGAGTTTTTGTGACAGGTGCTGACATCTAGTCTGGAGTGGACTGAGAGCTCTCTCTGGGGAATTTCTTTCCCTGAGTTCCTGAGAGAAAGCAGATTCTATCCAGCCTGGGAGTTGTACATCTGCGTGCATCGAGTTGTCACATAACACTTCTAAAGGCAGTGGCTTTTCAGGCCAGCTTGCATTTAGCCCTAGGCTTGATCTTCTGATCATTAATGTCTGTGATTCTTTATTTTGGTTGTGAAAACTCTCAAAATCCAATAGCTGAGACCAGAGAACTAAGTAAAACTGTAAACTTTATTCTCCTGTTTAGAGTATTGAGATATTTTGTTTTAAAACAAAGCAAAAATGTCCTCCAGAGAATCCTGCAACATTCTAAGCCCAGAGAAGACACACTGCACAGAATTGTTGTACGTGGTCATAAATTGTATTCTCTGACCATTTTGTGATGTTGTACAGAAAGGCAATGGTCCTGGTCGTATTCCTTTTCATAAATATGTGCTTATTTCTCTGAAAATCCAATGTTAAGAAAAAACTTGCTATTCCAGAAGAAGTGCTGGCTATTAAATCTGCTGGAAATATTTTGACTGGGTTTTGGGTCTTTTTGTATTTTTCAGCTAACAGGACAAGTGACTTTGCAAATTGCCACTGATCCAGTTTTGCCGTTTAATGCCCTCGACATCGCGTTAGAAGTTCAGAACAGTCTGAAAGGTAATTTTCATTAGAGGAATATTGTTCTCCATTATTACAGGGGGGAAAAAAGCATCATCTATCCCTGATACATATTTTCAATACTTGAATCATAGCCAGTGATTTTACTAGTTATATAGGGCCATTATATAATGCTGAATAAAACCCAGTTTTGGTGCTAAAGAAAGCCACAAAGTTTTTAGATTTCTCTCGATGTTACTTTGTCAATTAAGCAGCAAGGGTTAGTGTAGTGTCCTAAGACCTCTGAAAAAAATTTCTCTTTATAGGTTTATGAAACTCTCAAGTTGATCTGTTAAATAGAGAAGTCATTTCTATAAAATCACACCCAAACTTCACATATCCTTCAGCAGATTGCGAGATTATATCTCAAATGTAAAGACTTTTTGCAATCTTCAGGTGCTACCCCTGCATTTCATTCACTCCCTACACTATAAAGCACCATTTTTCTGTAAAACATACTCATAGAAGTACGATACCTTTTCTGTAATCTTTGCCATCCATCATTGTGAAGATGTAGGAGTCAGGAGGCAAGTATTGGTCTGGAACCAGTGAGCATCTAAAAAGACAAGTAATTTTAGCTCTCTTGTGCCACATAAACATTGGTTTAGTTCAGCCTAAACACAGCAGGGGATGATCATCAAATGAAGTGTGGCTCAGCTGGTATTCCTTCAACTGAACATGAGATATCTTCTATTGTTCTTCCTTTTTCTTTATTTTGAGTAACAGGAAACATTGATTTAAACTGACTTTTTTTCCCTCAACTTCAGTTAGATCATTTATCTCTACCACTTCAGGGGAGAGAAAATTATTTCCTAGGCTGTAGGGCCAGCAGGATAAATTTTCTCCCAGCTGTTCCCTTTGGAGTTTTGTTTAATGATTTTTCTCATGGCTTTCATGTCTTGTCTGTCTGTGACTTGTATAAAAGAACAGTTTATGTTCATTTTGGAAAACATTAAGACAATGGTCCTTTTTCAGTTACTTAAATGAGAAGTTGTACTTTTTTTATGTGGCTCATGGGTTTATTCATTCTTCAAAAGATTTTATGTTGAACAAACTTTCCAGTTCAAAGTTGGAATGTCTTAGTAAGCTGTTTCCTTCTCCAACTCAATGCAAACTGTAAATGTAGAAAAGATGAAGGTAAATCTGCATGACATGTAAAATATTTGTTCATTAGGCTTAATTTTGTGCCTCTGGGATCTGGTTCAGCCAATTCCTTGAACACAGATTTTATGACCCGTTGGACTTTCTCACACTGAAGTTAAATTCTGTGTAAATATTTGAGTCACTGTTTTTGCAATCTCCTGGATGTACTCACAAAAGGTTGTGTATACCTTGATACTTGTTAATACTGCATTTATTTACATTTCTAAAGGATTAACTCTGTAGTGTGGTGGGTGTCTGTGCAATTAGCTCTGCTAAATTCCATGGGATATTACTCAGCACCTCACAGACCTTTTCTTACATCCAAGATAGTGTGGATGGCAAGTTATGTCATCCCCAGCATGTTCATATGGCTCATGGCCTGTTCTTCAGAAAGATGAGGAAGAGGCTGCTAAGTGACATGTGTTCTCTCCCCTTGCACACACCAGAACTCTTGGAAACAAACTTTGGGTTTATCTGAAAGAAAGGGTTGGGGCTGGAGAGATTTATTTTTCTGCCTCTGCTGATGGTCTGATGTTTAACAGGAGACCTTGTGGTCGTAAATGATGGGAGATGGGGGTTCCAACACTGAAATCCAGGTCCCCAGGGCTGGTCAGGCTGTTGCCTGCCTGTTCACAGATGTGATATTTTAAACAAATTCATAAATAAGAGACTGCTTAGAATATTCTCATTAGCTACACCTTGCAGCTGCATGGGATTTGTGCGTTCCATACATTTAAAATCAAGACCCACTTTAACTTGAATCAAATACATTAATATCTTTCTAGGCCTTGTATCCTGTGAAAATCCAATTAATCTTTTGAGGTAGGCTGCAGACAAGATGTCAAATCTGGTGTGTGAGTGATACAAACAGTGCTTTCAAGCATTCCTGTAGAAGTGCTTTGTATGCATATGCAAGCAAAAATGTACAATCATTTGTAGAGAAGTTTTTTGTATGTATACGAACATTTTTATCCAGAACATATTTGTGTTTTCTGCTGCAAGCTCTTAGCACTGTGCTCCTTGTAGCCTGTCTTTAAAATCTGGTGTATGTTACAGCAAGTTTCTGTAGGGGCTGATGGTGGAGATTCTCCAGCACCTCATTAGGATTAAAAGCATTCCTGTACCTTTGCACCTCACTGTCCCAGCAACAGCAAGTTCAGCTACCCAGTTTACAAAATTAAAGCAGCCAGGTTGGTGTTGTCCCTCACTTGGGTGCTGTTGAAGCTGATGTCATTTATTGATGTCATTTATTATTGCCACTCACTCGGTCTCATGCAAACCTTTCAAAATTGGTGTCTGTGCCCCAGCCCTCAATTGTGCCTGTGCAGCACCAGGCAGGAGAGGTGAGATCCCCACTTGTGGCTGTCAGCACAGGCTGCTGGAGCAAATTGTAGCCATCTCTGATAGCCCCTGGTTGAGAGGGAGAGGCTCATGAAGACAAATTGAGGGTGGATGAGATTTTCTGGTTTTCCAGAAGTGCAAGAGCTGTGATTTAAAGCTCTTTGGCTGGCTCAGTGTCAGCTGTGTGTGGCTTCTTATCAGTTAGGCCCTTTCTTCTCCCAGAATGGATGTTTTACAGATGTTACTGCAGCTGAAGTACTTGGGGTGATAATACCAAGCAGCACTAGCAGAAGTTTAAAATAATCTGGTTTACAATAAGTCATTCCCAGGGAAGTCTGCGTGATTTTCCACAGCCTTGTCTCTACCCATACATTTCAAAACATCAGGCTAAACTCTCTGTCCTTAGAAAAATCAATAGAGAAACCCATCTCTCTCATTTACTTGATGGCTGCATGCTCATTGCCTACAGCTATCTGCTGCTCTTCAGCTTGGCATCATTTTACCTGCTTGACTCTATTTCCCTGATCATTTTGGGTGCTTTTCAGAATTACTCTCTCCTCCTGTCTGTAATATTCAGAAAATTTCACTCTTTACTGTTCCTACCCTTTATTCTTGACTGCAGCAGAGGTGAAAAATGCAACAAATCTGTATATAAGACAGAAAAATCTCTTTTGTCATGAGACACTGGGATCTTGTCTTCAGTATCCATTCAAGGTTATTATGTATTAGTGCCTTTTTTCAGCCTTTAAAAGACAGTCATAGAAAAAGGCATTTTCTATGGATAAACATTTAGTTCTGAAGGGCGAGGATGAGCATCTATTCTGTGTTACAAAGCCTTAAGTTTCAACAGCTCTGTACAAAGTTATTGGTAACTTCATAGAATCATAGAATAGTTTGGTTGGGAAGGGACCTTTTAAAGGTCACCTAGTCCAATGCAGTGGGCAGGGAGATCTTCCAGTAGATCAAGATGCTCAGAGCCTCATCCAAGCTGGAACTGAATGTTTCCAGGATGGGGCACCCACCACCTCCCTGGGCAACCCAGTGTTCCACCATCCTCATTGGAAAAAATCTCTTCCTTACACCTAGCCTAAATCTAATTTTTTGGTTTAAAACCCTTAGCCCTTGTCCTATTTCAAAAGTTTATCACAAAGTTTCTTATGAAGCCCCCTTTCAGTATTAACAGAGCACAATGAAGTCTCCCTGGAGCCTGCTCTTCTCCAGGCTCCTGTATTGACATGCACACAGTAAAATGTCACAACATTCCTCTTTAACATTACTTCTTTGAAAAAAGGCTTGGAGCAGCACCAGATGAGTTTACTTGGGCTATAGCAGTCATGGTAGCAAAATTGAAGCTGATGGCAACATATCCTTTGCACTGTGGATTTGTGCTTCTGCCCCTTTAGGGTGCTTCCTACAAAGCTTTCCCATTCAGATTTTCTACTGCCAGGTCTACTTATCCTGTTTGACAGAGCATGAAAAATTTTCCCTGTGAATACAGCAGCACATGATAGCTGATTCAGAATTTGCAAGCTAATCAAAAGCTGAAGCAATTTCCCTTCTCTCTTACATGCAAACACATGTTCACATACATGGTAAATAAGCATCATGCCTTAAAATGCTGATTTGTCTGTGCTCACTTTCCTGTAAGTACTCATAGGCAAGTATTTTCATAACCGAGGGCACAAAGAGAATTTAAAACTGTCCAGTCTCTACCTGTGCTTTTCATAGGAGCAATCATTTACAGAGGGAAATGCTATTGTATTCAGTGTCTGTAAAAATATCTGTTTGGTGGAACTTGTTTCTGAATAGGATCCAGTTGCATTTAGCAAATGCAATGAAATTCAACAGCGTAATTCCCTGATCAAGAGTGCACATGCTCTTGAGTCACTTTACTGTGTTTGCAATTTTATTTTTGTAGCAACTAAACAACTAGCTTGGATGATTCATCATGATTCACATTGGAGACAAAAGAACAAAGAATACAAAATAAAATAATGTGGCATTGTTTTCTCTTAAAAAAGGTAACACTTGTGCTTGATGTTCTCTGTAAAAGCATCACAAGGTGCTTAAGACATTATTAGTTAATGCAGGGTTTTCTTGAAGAATCATTTGCCCTTCCATTCCCATCTTCTCAGCCTGAGAAAAGCATAAATCAGTTTCCCTTGGTGGTGCAGTTCAGTGTGTGGTGATGCCTGTTCTGTCCTTGGCTGGCTGAGGTAACACTGCCCATCCTTGCAGCTTTTGTACTGAAGCATTGAAAAAGGACCTGGATGTGTGTTTTCTAACAAGTGCAGGCTTAGACTGTAAAACAAAGGGTTGGTTTAAGGGCTGTGGAGAACAACTGAGAGCATTTACAGGATGTTTGTGTTTAAAAGGGTGGTCTGGTTGGCTTCATTTCCCAATACAGAAAGATGGATTTTCCCTTTATCTCACTTTCCCTACTGAAAAGTTAAAGCTGGCATTTGCAATTGTTTATATAAGATTCAGAACAATAAGTTTTATGTTACTTGGACTACAAAGTGCTTTGCTGAAACCAAAGGATTCTTTCTTACAGGGTGGATTTAAACATTTCCATATGGACACAAGTTCCAGGGTAAGGTGTGCATGGTGCCTGCATTATATGCATATGAATGGGAAGTTCTTCAGCTGCACAGGATGTTTGCCAAAGATTTGGAAATTAAGGATAATGATATTTTGCAAATATCTTAAATGTAGCAGGCTTATATGCTTGAAGAATATTTTTATGAGGCATCAACCTAACTTGATCAGAATTTCAATTACTTGAGACTCAGAGAGTTTCCATCCCTTTATATCAAGATGCCAGCACACCTGTTATCCATTCTGCTTAGGGAAAGGTGGATTGGTCAAGTGTCATTAGCAAAGGAACCTTGTCTCAAGCCAGGGCAGACATAAACCATCTTCTCTCACTCCTGTTCCCCCAGAGAGCTTCTGTTCATTGTTGAAATTCATCTTGATATCTCAGGAAATCTGACAGTTTCTCTCACACCAGCATCTTGTCTCTCCGTGTATTCCGGATCATTTCATGTTTTGCTAGATTGGAATGTGCTAGTCAGCTGAATGACAGGAGTATATGGGATCTATGAACTCCTTTTCCTTTGCTGGAATGTGTCCAATAGCAAGTCTCTTTTTCCATATGAGAGGGAGAATATGTTACATTCAGGCGTTTCCTTGGATTTCTTAGCTATACCTGTTTGCTTTTCCATCCATATTATGTGCTCTCCTTTCAGACTCCAACCATGAATAATTTGAGAAATGGGTTGGTGTTTGTCCTGATTTTAACTAGAGTAGAGTTAATTTTCTTCCTAGTAGCTGGTACTGTGTTGTGGATTTAGGATGAGAGGAAGGTTGGTAACTCACTGATGCTCCCGTTGTTGTTCAGTAGTGCTTACCCCAAGGACATTCCAGTTTCCCATGTTTTCCCAGAGAGCAGTTACAGGAAGCTGGGAGGGAGCATGGCCAGGACAGCTGACCTGAACTGACCAAAGGGGTGTTTCATACCAGAGAAATCAGGCTCAGTTTAAGCTGAGGTGGCCAAGGAGGCTGGGGGGGCCCAGGCTGAACATGGTCAGCCCAGTACAATTGCTCATCACTTGTCTGTCTTGGGTTTTATATCTCTCTTTAGGTTCTCTCCCTTTTTGATGCTATATTATTACTGTTGTTATTATGGTCATCATCATTATATATCAATAATCAAACTGTTCTAATTTCAGCCCATTGGTTTTAACTTTTTGATTGTCTCCCCATTCTGCCAGGGAAGCCAGTGGGTGTGAGTGAGCAGCTGCATGGTACTTGCCAGCTGAGGTTAAACCATGTCAGTGTTCCCCAACTACTATTTGTGATTTTTCCATGTGTATCTTAGACAAGGAAAGTGAAAATTCATTGAAGTTGAGTCCTGAACCACTTTCTTGGCTTAATTATCTCAGTCACTAAGGTACAGATCTCCCTGAGGTTTGCACATTCATGTAGAGATCAGACAGCTCCTAGAGCTGCATGGTTTATGTTGATTAAGGCATTATTTGAAAGATCTAAGCATAGTTGGATTTCTTGTCAATAGGTGAAGTGAATCTTGGCCTTAAAGATAATTTCTGCATCCTGGAAATGTTTGTGCTGACTGATACTGCTTTTGACTTTCTATCGGGTTGAGGCTCTGCTTTCTCTCTCCATGTGCTTGTAAAGATGAAGGCAGTCCATGCACACTCTGGGAAAGGAGGCCACACTCTTCACCTGCACTGCAGGTGGGAGGAGGCTGCACATTCACAGTGCTCCAATTCACATTTCTCTTTCTGGACTCTGAACAGGGAAATACTGAAATTGTGGAGTGCTCCTAGGTGATTTTATTCTTTTGCTGTCTGAGTGGGGTTGCTAACAAAGCAATAGTTAACACTCCAAGTTGAAAAGTTTTGAAAATATTGACTGGATTAGAATATGCATTAGGATATCAATTAAAGTTGGCTCATTGGCATATGACTTAAGTGATTAAGAGGAGCAATTTCATATAACCCTCTACAATTGCTGTCAACCTCTAAGATTCTAAAATGTTGAATCAAATTCAATTAAACTCTGCATATTAAAATATTCTATATAGCAATCATTATGGAATCCAAGCACAAGCTTTCAGACTCAAGAGCAACAGCATCAAATGGCATTGAATAAATTCAGTCTCAGAAGGAAATGTTGTAGCTCTTGATTTATAACCATTGCTTCCTGCATGCCTGTTTTTCCAATGCTAGATTTTAAGCTGTACCCCAAAAATCATTCCTCACAGCTTATTAGATCTTAAAGCATCAGAGCCCAAATTGATCTTTGAAGAACAGATCAGAGGTTACACGGAATGATCTACGGCTTCCCTTGACCCGTTCGTGCTGCTCGCAGGGGAAGGAGAGACTCAGGTTTTAATTGGACTATTAATTTTGACTTGGAAGCAAGAGTAATAAGTGGTCTGTGAATCACTGGTGACTGTCTTGCTGTCCCTGCTCCCAGGTGATGAAGCAGGCGTCCCTCAGCTGCTGGCAGTGGCATCACGTCTGAGGGACACGGCAGAGCTGTTCCAGTCGGACGAGATGCGCCCGGCCAATGACCCCCAGGAGCGAGCTCCTGTCAGAGTCAGGATGCTCAATGATGTGCTGCAAGGCTTGGAGAAAAGCTTCCTGCTTCAGCAAGCTCCTCCAGGACTTTACAGGTATGGTACACGGTGTTCCACACGTTCTGCAGCTGAGCTAAATTGGTGTTCACCACTGCTTGGTTCGCAGAGCTGTCTTTAAAAAGAAAACATCAGTGAGTACCCAAAATTAAAGCTATTTTTTTCCTATCACGTCCTTTCTGCAGAAAACATTAATTCACTACGATGCAAGGGGTCATTAGAATGCAGCACTGTAGCACTTCTGTCATGACATTGCTGCTAACAAGACGTATGGTGTGATGGCAGCCCAGGCAGCGTGGCAGAAACGTGTGTCAGATGGTACAGGAAGCTTTCAGAAACAGAAAATATTTTGAAGTTTAATACTGCTTGACAAGCTCCACCTATATTTTATTTAAAACTTTGTACAGTTCATTGAAGATTCAGAATTATACAAGATACTGTGTAGCATTATTTAACATATTTAATTATATAGCAGCATTCTTGGATGCATTTCAGCGAGTCAAAGGCAGTACATTCCAGTTAATGAGGAGGCCTGAGTCAGTTGCTGTTCATAACATCTTGTCTCTGCTTGGAATTATTCTCTGATATGTATTCAGCTGCACTACCCAGGTTGGTTTTAAGATGTCGTAGTCATCCCATCTTTTACTTTCTAAGAAGTCTGCAGGTCTCTATCTCTCACCAGAACCATCTAAAGTAGCAAAACTGCACTTTGATTTCAGTTGATGGGAAAAATTATCCAGTGTCTCATGCAAGTGGATGTGTAAAAGTGGACATCAAAGAGACAAGTGGTAGAGGTGAGGGAGGAAAGCAGAAAGCTCCAGCCACAGGAGGGATTCTTCCACTTATTAGCAATGGTATAAAACAAATGCAGTCATCTTTTTAAAAAAAGCAAAGGGGAAAAAAAAGCAAGGTAGTTATGGGGAGCTCAAAAGTGTCAGGGAATAAAAGCCCTACAGCTGTAATAAAGAAAATAGAATAATTACATTTGGGGAGAGGCTAATTTACTTCCTTCCTGCTGTGACTGGATTTGTAACATAAAGAAATAAGCCAAAATGGGATTAGATAAAGTCTAATATTCCAGGTTTAGCAGTGCTGTCTTGTCTGAACTGGTATGGTGTTGCAAAGGAGCCAAAAACCTGTTTAATAATAATGTAATATTTATGTGTTGCATTGCAACAGCAACATTCAACACTGTTGAATCTGGCCCAGCTCTTGATTTGTAAAAATAAATTATATCAAAATTTAAGATTATAAGGAGAGGGGTTTTGACATCTTCTAATATTTCAGTTCTTGCAGCACTTGCATTATTAAGTTTGTTATTTACCAATGTAATTTCTAGATATGCAAACATAATGTGACAAATTTTTCACCTGCTTTCCACAGTACTTTAGTACAGAGCAAAAGTACTTTCACACTGGCAAAGCAGACATGGTGAAAGTGAAAACGTTGTCCTTGCTGCCCTCCAATTCAATTAAATTTGATACAAGATTTAACAGTGAAGGATTTCAAAGACTAGGAGAAAACATTGGCTTTGACTTTACTCTGAATAAATGTACCTGACATCATCTGGAATATACAACAGTAAAGGACACCTTGTGTGTCATCATTTAGATGTTCATTTAAAAAGAATACATCCTTTGTACAGTGCCAAGGTGTGTAATTGTTACCTTTAATGGCAAATCTACACAGATAAACAGAACCAAGGACACTGTTAAGTTGCTGATGCCCTTTTCTGCCATTTAAAATCTGAAGAACATTTGCTTAATTAAAAAATAAAAAACATCTAAGTCTTGTTTAGATTATTTTTCATTTTTTAGAGATTGAAAGTCCTTCTATTAATTGATGAAGTTATGTGAATGTGTTGATGAAGTTATGTAATTGTGTCCCAAGAACACGAGAAATACTTAAAAAACCTAATACACTTTTTTTTTTTGCTTGTAAAATTTTAAGCTTATTCTTTTTGTCATTCTGTAAAGAAAACAAACCAAAAAATCACTCTCACAGCCAGGACCTTGTATGCCATGTTTCATCCCAGTCAGGAGATTGATAGGCAAGTTATAAACCCCTGAAATAGTGGTTTATAATGGAAATGCTGGCAGCCCTTTAACTATAGCAGCACAAGCAGTACAGCAATAAATACTGTGCTTCATCTGTAAACAGAAATTTAGGATGCAGTTTGCAGCCTTGACCTTCAGGCTCCAACTGTGTTTAGATCATTAAGATTCCATAAATACTGTAATTTACAGCCTTCTGAAGGAAGAATTTGTGTGCACAGTAAAGGACGTATTCTTCATGAAAAAATGATTGCTTCCTGTATACCCATTTGGACTCATATTCTCAACCTCAATCAAAGCACTTGACAAATTTGCTGAAGTTTTAGGCATCATTTTTAGCCTTGTGTTTGTCCTAATTCACAGCTCTCTGGATCTATACTGTGTTTTCTGTCCTAGAACTTGAACTAAAAAGAAAGGTGTTTTTTTCTTTATTGCAGGAGTGTTGCAACCTTCCTGTGCTTCTCCACTACAGGGGAACTGATACCTCTTTTATATATCTTTTTTTTTCTATAGCTTGCACACACATTCCCCTAGCTATAGTCTTTTACTGTATATAGGTCCTTAAAAAAATAAATGCCTCATTCCAGTCAATGTCATGGGGCAATATTTGGGCATAATTGATACATTTTGCATCTATAATGAGAAGTAATATAATCAGACTTACTAGCAGAATTCAAATTGCTAATTTTTTTAATAATTGGATTAGGATATTTGACTAAATTTAAGTAATCATGATTGACATTGGCAGGTTGTTCAATACAGTAGATGCTGTAGTTTTGATGCTCATTCCTCTTACCTGAACTTCCTGACATTGAACTGCAAATTTGACAACAGCACGTTCCCCATGATCTCTATTTCCAGCTGAGCTGGAAATACACAAGTACAGCTTTAATCAGGGTATTTTAGTCTTATCCAGAAATTTAGGCAGAATGAAAAATAATAGGTTGAGGAATATCCTGCTTTGCAAAAGTTACCCTGGGACTTGATTTGGGGTTAGGAGAAAATTGCTGAGTTTTGTTGTACCTGAAGTATTTCTTTGATTCCCAGTGGTAACCCTGGGTAGATTTTCTATTTTCAGAACAAATTTCTAGGCATAAAATAGGATTGCTGTTGGTATTTTTCATTTATTTCTCTTTGTTTCTCATAGCGTAATCACAATACTGATAATTATTTGGATTTATAATTTGCCATTATTTTAATGGAATAATCAGTAGAAATCTGTTTCTCACCGTTAGCCATTTCTTGCTTTCCACTCTTTCAATGTATACTTGTGTGGAACATTTCTGTGTGTTTTCTGATGACCATAGTTTGCTACTAAAAGTAATAATCATAGATTACACACCAGTGGCATCTACAAGGTAAATGTAAGAACAGAGGCTTTGTTACTTTTTGTGAAAAAAAAACCACATTGAAGCATATTGTCCTCTCCATGAGATGGTCAGCCTCACCAGAGCCATAAAAAGATTCCATAAATATTGATCATATCATGCTTTTGCATGCTTTTCCCTCTAGAGCAATACTGACCAAAACACTGGCACCAGTATCAGGGATAGCAACACAGTGTGGATCTTCCTGGTGTTCAGAAATACTGAGTTCAGATCTTGTGTTTGCCTAGGCTCAGTAAGAGGGTTCTCTCTGTTTATTGTATATTTTGTTGTACTTCTTATATTTGCTGATTCCCAGAGCTTCTGCCACCTGTCAGCCTGATGTATCTGCCAGGTCTGTGTGTGCACTCCTTAGGTACTCACAGGGAGCCTCCCCCTGTGTTGAAGGGCAGAGCTCTTCAGTGCACAATAATACTGAAAAAAAACGAGATAACAAAGCAAACTTCATGGAGTATCAGGCATGGCACACTCAGTGCAGGGAGATCTCCAGTCTCAGGGAAAGTGTCACATTTCTTAAGCTCCAGGTCTAACTTTCAGGTATGCTGTTGATACCAGATGAATCCAGTAGTAACCATGCAGAATTTCCTAGAATCCCCTGGGATGCTTCCCCAAAATTTTCAAACCTAAGAGAGTCATTAAAATCACAGCTTGTGTCCTCAGTATTTAAAATTAAAGCCAAAAAGAAGCATACAAGGGCTCAGGCTGTCATTTCTGCTCCAGTTAGGTGCATTTTATTCTTAATAGATCCTGGCCTAAGGATCAGTTATGTCCTGATTGGCAGTTCTTTCAACAGTTTTGTAAAAAAGTCAAAGTCAACATGTGTAAAATCTTTCTTTTAAATGTTTTATCTTAGCCTGCCAAGTTTATCCTGCCTATTAAGGCTCTATGCATCTGCCACCATTATTTATGGAATTTTTACAGGGATGGTTGTGCTTTGTCTAATAGATGTAATTGAGTGCATTGAGTAATAAGTAGGTCAAAAACAAGGATTTTGAAAGCAATCTCTGTCTTCAGCAAAGACCTCCAGCAGTTTTTATTGCTCGTTTGTATCAGTTAAACTTCTTCCTTTTGCTTCTTTTCATCACAGATACCCAAGTGTGGCATTAACACTTCATTGGGTTAAAGAATTACAACAAATGGGTGCATTTTAATGCACTGAACAAAATACTGGCAGCAAGCAAAGATAGATTGTGCAGCCTGAATTTGACATAATGAAATGAAAGAACAGTCAAAAGGTGTTTTCAGTGCCATTCAAAAAAGGCGACTTGCATCACTGCTGAACTCCTGCCACTCAAGTGTGTGTTGTTCACCAGAACAAATATTTTCCTTTCAGATTGAGATTTGTTATGTACATTCCTGACATGTGTATATTCCACAGGATTTATTTCTGCTTTGCTGGTAAACTGCAGCAGATTCTCAGGTTTCAAAATACACATGCCCTAAGACTCTAGTTTCCAGAGACATGTTTAGTAGGAAAATTAAAGAGCTTATTATATCTCCACGTGTAAACAATCTGCTCACTGGATTTACAGAGGATGAGCATTAAAGATGCAAATATCCTGCTAATCTTAAAGAGTAACGTGGGTAAACATGGAGTGCAATGTCACCTGCAAAATAAAACAAAACCCCAGCCCAGAGCTTCTACCCAAGACAGTAGTTCTGTCTCATTGTATAAACCCTGGAGATTTCTTTTTTCATTTTGAATTCTTCATTTATGACTCCAAGTAGAAAACATTCCTGTCTCCTTTGTAGTAAAATTTGAGATGTTTTTTGACTGACCTGAACCAAATGCATGGAGTATTTTTATTGTCCTGCTTTGTATTATGTGGAACAGAGAATGATTTGATACGGTGTCAATGATCCTTAGTGTGGGAAATACTGAAATAATTCATGTTTCGCTGGCAGCAGTAGATAATGTTCTGTCTCTATTATCTGCCATGTGCAATTTGTAAATACAATGCTAGAATTATGTTGGGGGAGAAGGAAAGGATGTAGAATAGTATACCTCAGATTTTACCATTCAGTCAGAATAAATGAATTTCTGTCTTCCAACACAGCAATGATTTCCTACCTGACTTTTGACCCCCATATTTTGCATCTTTCAAAATTTGCAACTCCTTTTCTTCTATGATTTTTTCATGGCTTATAAATGAACAGTGGCATTACTTGTTTCCCTAATCCTTCTCTGGTGTTCCTCAGTTCTGCAGTTGTTGTTCAGCTCCCTTCTCTCTGATAAGCATTTGTCCAAATGTATTTTTTACACCCAAAATGCCTTCCCATTTTCTTCTGCCTTATTCCTTTGAACTTTACAGTGTTTGAGCAGTGTGATTGTGGTCTCTGCAGTTGTAAGCATGGAGCAGCACATTTATCCTAGCACACACCAGTAGCATTTACTAGGCTGATAATGCTCTTACAAATTCCTGCTATGGTTATTATTTTTCTCATGACTGATAACGATGCTGAATTATGCCCTTTCTTAATACTGAGGAGATGCAATAAAGTGAGTGATAGTCATACTCAAAACACCTGATCCATCTGAGTGGCAATTGAGATGTTTTTTTTTCCTTTGGAATCACCGATACATGTAATGGCCACGAATTAATGACTGTATTTGTTGTCTTGTAAATTTTTACTATTTAAAGAGCATTTGCTGCATAAATACTACTGAATTAGCCATCTGCAGAGCTGTAATTATGGCAGACTTTAAAGCTTATTTAAACAGGGAACATGAAAATCTTTTCATTACACCTGCAAAAGCAGAAAACCTCTGTAATCAGGGATTATGTCATGGCTTGAAAACAGATTTCTCACTTCCCTGATATGAAAGGAAACCTGGTTTTACGTTTATTAATTTATTTTTCCTCGATGTACTTCCCATTAATTTTCTTCCATCTTTTTAATTAAGTTTATTTGTATACTTGCAGAGTTCTCTCTGTACAATACATCAGACCCATTATGTTTGTGATCCAGTAAATATTATATTGTAATTTAACCCAGCATTAGTTGTCCTGAAGACAAGACTGTGTCCAGGAAATAATATTCCTCATGCTTCCCTTGAATGTGCATAGTCTTGGCCTTGCAAAAAAAAAAAAGGGGGGGGTTGGGTTGTTTTTTTTTTGTAAAATGCCAAAATGCCACTTATTTTAATATGTGTCCTTACTGGATCTTTTAGCCCATTTCACAGCAGTTGTTGTGCTGACTGTAAAAGCCCTGGCACAGCTGTTCTGTGAGCTCAGTGCAGAGCTCTCATGCCAACCTCCAGCAAGTCTTGTGGTTAGCATGCAACTCCACTCCATGTCCCTTGCTGGCAGATCTTGCTTGGTCTGCACTTATGGTGCTAAATAGGGCAAGAATATTTAGTTCCAGAAAAAAAAAAAAATATGCTGTGATCTCAGGAAGCTATACAAAGTATTAGATTCTGAATAATTTATTAAATCCGACAGAAACTTAATATTTTATACATTATTTTATATTTATTATAAACAGTAGGGCTGGTAACATTTTTTAGATCCGAGAAATATCTGAATCCACATTTTTGATTTTGACAGATAAGAACCACTCATATATGGTTGAAATATTAGCCAAGAACACTTCTTGACTACAGTACAAAAATAAGTGGAATTCATTGGGAAAATAGTTAATATGCAATATTCCCTCACTAACATATTACCCAGGCAATAGAGCTTGGAAATGTGTTGATGAGATCATTAACAGGAAAATTACCTTAACTGGGACTTAAAAGAAGTGTTAATTTTGTGTGTGTACCTGCCACTGCAGGCAATAATGATATAACTTTAGCATTTCTTTAAGGATGTATTATGTATTATGACATACTTTTTTATCCCTCATTAACTCTTATGATAATGACCTGTGGAAATGGTCTCATGTCACGTGGCTCAGAGTTATTTAGGGTGATAAACCCAGTCAGGATCAGAGCTGGAGATCAAGGTCAAGCCAGTTCCTGCATTAAGCACTGGACGTTGCCTGCTGCTTTGTTTGGGAATGGGATTCCTCCTCAGGAAGAGGATGTTTTACATGATTTCTAAATAAAAAGCCCTATGAGGTCATCAGAACATCAGCTGTGAGCCATTTGGAAATAATTTTATTAATTCACTTCCCTCAAGTTCTTCAAAATAGTAGCACATCTGCTTTGAATTTGAGTGTTTCAGACTGAGACATCCTTAAAAGACAGATAGTTTCCTCCAAATCATTCACAGAAGCATATGTTTCTTTCACTTGAAAAGCAAGTGTAGCATAAATCATTCAAAGAACAACATGCTTACATTTGTTACCAGCAATGTAGCTACATTATTTGAATTTAACAAAGAATATTTCATACCAGTTGCTGCCAGCAAATAACATTTTAAAATACAGTTGTATCAATTTTGTTCAATGCATCATCAGTCTTTTAAGTATAAATGTAAGTCCTTGTTCTGAGGAATGACAGAAAAAGTGCTGGTGGATTTTCAAGGAATTTTTACATCTCCATGGGGTATACATCATTCTCCATCAGCTGCATACAGGGTTTGGAAGCTCTGTGGCAAAGTGGGTTCTGTGGCTTCTTCAGGAATTTCTACATAAAGTTGCTTAATTAATTTCTGTGAAACCCTAGAGAAAATTATGCCTAATTAGAGGACTGTTCTTTAGTAGTGATAAAGGGTGACTTGCAACTTCTGAAGAACAAATGCATCCTATTTGTATCTTTTTATTTCACTTCTGTGAAGTCTTTCTGTACTGTTGAAGCTCTAGATTGGATTCTCCTTACCTACTGGTCTTGTTTACTCCAAAGCAAGAAATAAATCAGCTCCTAAACCCAGCAAATTTTCACCAAGAGCAAACCTGTGAGTGCATGGTAATGTTGATGTTAAGCACTGACAAACAGACCCTTTATTTCAGGCTGATTTTACTCAAACTCAGTCTTTAAGCTAGTCAGGCTTCTTAGCTCCATTATTTTTACTTTTAGGCTGTTCCAGAACATCAGTCCTCTTATGATCTGCTACTTGCCAGCTTCCATTTAGTCATGGTTATTATATATTACACTAGACACTGTTTGCTATCAAAAGTCACAAAGATTAGGAAGTGATGTAATTATTGTTTATTTAACAAAAGTGAAAAAGTTTGGCTACAGCTTGTCAAAGACTTAGTATTCCCTTTATTTCTCAGCCATTGCAGAACACTGTCCTATTATCAGAAAATCAAGCTTAGAATTGTTAGCTTTATGTCAGTCTTCTCTGTTGGCAGAAGACATTTAATTATCAAAAGAATAGTTTCCTTACACGTTTCAGAGCAGACATGAAAGTGAATGTTCTCTGTGAATGTTGAGTTTTGGTGATAAAAAAGTCCTCAAGCAACCTTTCTTGGATTCATTTCTGCAATAGACCTTTTGCTCTCTCTTTGGGATTCTGAATGCTCCTACATGTTCTTTGAAATCTGCTATTGGTGCACTCAAGGCCCTCACAAAGATTTAAAGTTGTCAAGGTGCATCAAGCTGAAACTTAGGCAAGAGTTAGGGTTAGGTTAGGCTTTAGTGATCCTTCAGTGAGAGATTAGTGTGTTTCATCCCTTACCTTTAAAAAGTACTGCAATCAAAGAGAACTGTAGGGAAATGAAAGATAATGTGTCTTGTAACTCACTACTCTTCCAGTTTGGCTTCTCTTTTTCCCTTTGTTTATTTGGCAGGCAGTCAAGCCAAGCATTGAGACACTTCACAGAGCTGCCAAATCACAATTAATTTTTAAAGAAACCCTATTTAAAACTGACCTCTCAGAAATGTAGTCAAACCTGGAACAATTACCTCCTTGTGGTCCCATGTCCCAACAGGATTCTGTTCATGCCCACTTACCACAACCTCCATTTGCCATAATTGACTCAATTAGAGGTGTCCTAATGCCTGTCTTTTATGCAAGATAAATTTGTGTCTAGCAGGGAGAGAGTGTGTCTGGTTTACCACTGTCTCATAACGATGCCTTTGAAATGCCTTTCAGTTGGTCAGACTTCATTTGGGTTTGATATCTCGATTACCTGCAGCTTATCAACTGCTGATAACATGCAGATGCATCCCTTTCAGGCAGACACTCACCTCTGAGTGTTCATGATTTTAAATACATCACTTTCTGCAATATAGATTGGTGGAACCATTTGCAGCCTGTAAGGAGAGCACTAAGGGAAGGCAGTTGATGGCTCTGAAAAAGGAGAGGATGTGTAGGAAACAAAAGTTAGAACAAGTAATTACAAACAGAGGATCCTTGAAAATGACATGTTTGGTTTGTGGGGACTTAGGGCAGTGAAGGAGTGGTGATATTTACAGCAGAGTTGGGTGCCACATCCCCATCTTCCCTGGCCATGTGTGTGTTGTTCCATCCCATGGCCCCAGAGACTTCCAGCATTCAGTCCAGCAGGGAATGAGCATTGTAGGAAAAAAAGGGGTTCCTCTGGATCAGCTCTAATGACACGTAATGACAATCACCAGGGCATGTAACTCCTCCTGATAAAAGCTAATCTTACATGGCCAGCAGCAATAATTTTATCATTATAAAACTTCTGCCACAATGCTGCTCTGAAATAAAACAGGTAAGATAACAAAACTGCACGTGGGTGTCAAAAAGATTTAAAAAACAAGAGAGGAAAGGAGAACAGCCATTGGAGATCAAAAGATAAGGATCCCAGAGGAAGGAAGGAAACATTCTGCATGTTCACTGCAAAATTTTCTGAGGTGCAAATTTGTATAAATAAACCAGTATAAATCTTCTTGTGCTGTTTCCAGAGAAGATCTTGTGATATTTTTATATCCTACAGTGAATAACCACTGTATGGAAGTCCCAATATGTAAATATTGTTATGAGAGTGCATTTACTTATTTACCAAAGTAATCATATTTTATGTCTTACAAACATGAATGAAAACAGACTCCTAAATGTAAGAAAAGTGCATTCAAAATTGAACAGGATCAGGAGAAAGGGAAATTCAGAGAATCCTTGTTCTGGTGTGCTTTTTTTTCTTTTCTTTTTTTCCCTGGAGAGTACAAGAAAAAACAAATCAGGGAATTACAAAATTGAGTTTGTGAGGATGCTGAAGTCATAACACATTGTGTTATAACTGGAACAGACAGAGGCTGCCCACAGCATTTATCTCTAAACAATTTTACTGTGATTCCGCCGAGAAAACCCGCACTCATTTCATGTGGGACACTAGAGTTACCATCATGTCCTAATGATTTAATAATTACTTTTCAAAATCTCAAACGTGGGCTGTTAGATGGGAGTCTGTTTGTAAGTGCCTGAATAATTCATCTTGTGTTGTACATTACCTACAGACAAAATTTTCTTGTAAGCTAAAAAATCGTTTTTCGTGACAAGAGTAATGTGCTGATCTTGTTTCATCTTGTACTGTCCAGTTGCTCTAATATTGAAGTTGTGTTAAAGTCAATATATTTCTAGTGTGATCTGTCATTCAAAAATTTGTCAAATTCCTTCTGGTCTGCTGTGTGTGACAGTACCTCCTTATTTGTGGTTATACAGAACAGCATTTAATGGCATTGTTTTGATCAGGAATGCTTCTGTTCCTAGGTCTGCCAAGGATTTATAAAAGTTGTAGTAGAGGCTCTCTTTATAGTTTCTTTACTTTGCTAAGGCTGATTTTTATTTGTTTGTAGCCCTTTTATCTCTTTCAGGGCTACTGCCTGAAGTTATTAATTGGGTTTCCTACCTCAGTGTTCCGGTTTTCCGGTCACTGGGATGTGTCATAGAAACAAGCCCATTGGGGTGAATTATGTGTGTTGTAATTTCATCAGCATCATCAACAATTTATTGCAGTTTTCTGTTTAGGAGTGTCTTTTTGTTTTGTGGGGGTCAGGCTGACTGTGAATTTTATTCATAAGATTAAATAGTTAAAGATGAAGGTAGATACTTAAGCAATTAGGTCAGAGGCTGAAATTGTTGTTTTAGAGGTGTAGGCTACAAAACCAATTTGTGTTGAGGAATGTTTAAGTAATTGAATTTCACAGTGTAAATTAAAGTCTCTTGCTATCATTCTGCCTGTTGTGGGCACATGGTGATACCTTGTGTCAATGAAATGGCTGGGGTTTGTTTTTCAGTCCGTGTGTAATCTTTAATGAAAACGCTGTTCTGACTTGTAAAGGCTTGGAAGTAATAAACTGAACTGACCATTTTTTTCATTTGATGAAGCTTCAACAGAGGTAAGAAGTGAACTTGTATAAATTGGCTCTCATGAACATGCATAAAGAGAGAAATCGTTTTGTGCAACAAAGGGGTGGCATGGCTTGCCAAGCACAGATAAGTAATTGGAAAATACAAGATCCCAGTGAGAACTCCTAGCAGAAAAGTTGAAAAAAACAGGTGCTGTATTATGTTACTTATTCGTATTTGCATGCATAAAAATATAAATGAGGTTCTGTTGTACTATGTAATCAGCTATTCTGCAGTCATATTACTGTTTCAGAAGTAAGATAGTATTTTAAAATTATGGCAGTAGACTGCTTGTCTCATTCATCAAACAACTAAGCTCTCATCAGACTGTAATTTGCCCTGCATTCAGGTGGGGTGAGATAGCAGTTCTTGTTTTTACTTGGATCACATGCCTGTATATTTACTGTGGAATCACCAGTGATTCCAAAATCACAGCCATAGATTTAAACTGTGTCAATACCCTTTCATCTCAGGCTAAACCATCCTTATTAGCTTGTGTGCCTTGCTTAGAGCCCATTTGATGATAGGACATGAGGTCTGTTCCTATTCACCACAAACATTGTCTCAGCAGTCCCAAATGTTCCAATGGTCAGACCATTCTCTCTTTAGAGTAATTTCTGGCACTCTGAGTCAGTGTTGCTCTGCTGATGGTTGCTGTCTTATGATGTTTTTATAAGTTGACCTAAAGGAATAGAGGCATCCTAACAGGGGTTAGGGCACCAGTGTTGCAGGCATTTGGAGTAGAATTCCAGCTCAGTCAAACTCTCCCAGCCACCAGCAAACAGATCTCCCCTGAGGGTAGAAAGAAATGTGATTAGCACTGTCCCTGCTGTTGGAGGTGTTCGAGGGGCTGTGAGCTGCCTTCTTTCTCCCTGTGAACTCCAGGAACTATAGAGGAGAGTTCTTCAAAAGCCTGGCTCTGCTTGCACTGATCTCAGCAGGAGTCCCTGAACTGAGGGAGCAAACTCAATCCCTGCTTTGAAAAATGCAGTATTTCCCATAGCACAGCCTATCCTTAAAAACCGACCAACCAAGAATTTATCTGGCTCTCAACATACACAGTTTTCCTTTACTGTGTCACAGAGGCTGCTTTGGGACAGTCACTTTTGGGTGTGAGCTGCACCACAGACAGAACAGTGGCATCAACTCGAGCTAAGGGAGTTGTCCTGTAGCTGCTGCAGTGCAAGCTGAGGAAGCTGTTGCCACATCTGCCTGTTTCTGCCCTCTTGATGGGGCTTTCTGTCCCCACTGAGCTGTTCTTGCACATACTCCTAACCTGTTTCTGTCTAAATGGTCTATGGCAGTGATGGCCTATTGTTTAAACTGTCCTGCTGCTGCAGGGTTCAATTCCAACCCTTTCCCTTCTCTGTTTAGAGCTCCAATGCATTGCATTGCAGACCCCTTGAACTGTCTGGATGTATTGCTGTCAGGGGAGGAAAAAGTTATCATTCCTTCTGCACACTGCTGGCTTTGGATGTACACCCAATATTGGGGGGTAAAAACATAGAGTGAAAAATTGCCTCGTGAGGACAGGAGTTATTTCCTATCTTTGAAAAAAATGACCTCTCATTCAAAACATTTTTTAAAGCTGGAAAACATAGCAAAAGATGGTGGGCGTTCTGTGGTGTCATTTACTGGTCTACTTTGTTACCTTTCCCCCAGGCAGAGTTGCACTTGGGTGATTCATAGAATAAGATGCACTTCTGTGTTCATCTGTCTTCTGTAAATAAACTTGGCAGTTTTATTACTAATTTGGAGTTGCCATTTGGCCTGTTCTGTCATGCCATTAGGTTACTAACAAAGTGTGGGAGCTGTCCTGTTTCTTGCTGGGTTCTCCACCCAGCTTCTCCCCTGCCCTGATCACCTATCCTGTATTTAAGGAGAAGGTCCTGCACCAAATCACTGTAGCTTTCCTGTTTCAAATTTCATTCACTTCTGTTTGCAATCAAAGGAGCTCCTGGGTGGAGGTTTATGATGTTTATGTGCTCTTCTAATTAGTGTAATGATTACACCTGGTTTTGGATAACATTTATAGCCTGCTTCAAAGAGTCCCATTAAAATCACTGACTAGCTTTGAATTCTGAGCCTTCCCCACCTCATACAAATAACATTTCCAAGGGATCACACAATACTCTTGCATCTGTTTTTCTACAAACCATTAAATTTTTTTGCAGATATGACTGGGAAATACAGGTTTTGTTTCACAAGGGTTTAGCTGTGTGTGCTGTTTCTTTCCTCTAGTATGGGACATTAAAGATGGGTTACTCTTGTTCTGAAACCACAAAGAATTCTTGATGAAGTAAAGTCTCTGCTGAAGGCAAGGAGAGTTTTACCACTGGCATCCATGCAGCTGGAAGTTCACCTCTGAAGAGTGAAATAAATAATGTGAGCAGATAGGAAAAACAAAAACAAAACCAAACCTGTGCTGAGGGTTCACCGCAGTAACCAAACTTTTTTAGAGGGGAATAAATGGAATTCATCTGAGAGACAAAATCCTTCATGAGGGGTGTGATAGGTCTAGGTTTATGCTTCTGAATAAAAGCTTGAATGGTCAGAGGGGAATGTGAGACTTCTTTGATGGATTTAGTAACTGCTCCAATGTAAGTACATGTAGTTCAGTGAATAAATTCAGTTTATAGAGGCATAATAAATATGCATTTGTCTCTCAATCTACCATGGGTCAGCTTTACTGTGCATAAAATGTATCATCTGTAAGCTGTGGCTGATACTTGCAGGGTTTCTTGATGGCATCTGATGGATTATTTTTGACTAAAAATCTTACCATTCTCTCCGTTGTTCTCTTTCAGAAATATTCTTTACAGACTGGATGACAGGACCAGCCAGTTTTCAGTGCTGCTGGAGGCACTGGAGCACTGCAAACTACATCAGTCAAATGAGACCGTTCAGGCAGCTTTGTCAGAGGTGCTGAACAGCATCAATTCAGCTCAGGTTTACTTCAAAGCAGGACTTGATGTGTTTGAGACTGCCTTAGCTGGAAAGAAATGAGAGGATTCTCTGCATTCTAAGACATTTGTTTACAACTTTCTAAACAAAAGTTCAACTTGGACCAGAATTGCTCTGAGGATCAAACCTTTCTCAGCCTTTCCTTCAGCTGGCGCTTAAAGGTACTGCAACACGTCGGTTAAGAAATGTAAAACAGTATTTTGCACTGTTCACAATATATCCCAAATGCCTGTTCCTGAATGTATAAAACCTAAAGAGAGGGAGTAACACTTCAGAGATGATTTTTGGAAGGACATCTGCTGTATTTTTGTATGTAAAATATGTTTTTATGACTAAGAGCTCAATCATGCGAAGTACCAAGCACGTCCTGCGGTGTGCTGAAGCCCTGGTTCTGAGACACCCCAGATGTGCAGCTAGGGGAGATTTCCTCTGTCAGAAAAACATGACTTGAGTTTCTTAATGTTTTCAGCAGCTCATCTTCTTCCTTCCTCCATTCAGAGTAAGGAAGGATGTGGTGTTTCCTTGGGTATCCAGCACCAGAGTGGAAATGCGCAAACACCTTTAAGGGTGCAATGCAACACCTTTACTCCTGTGGAACAATAAATACCTCAGTTCTGGCAATACAGATAAACTTCGATTCTTCCATTTCTGTATGAAAATAAAGAGTTGTTTTCTCTGATGTTTCTTGGAGAGGAAATTTTTGTGATGATTTCAAATTATTTGAAAAGTGTGAATCGGTAATAACACTTGCACAAAAATGCTTTGAATGTTCATGTTAAATGAAAGAATTGCCTAGTCTTTATAAGGCTGGAGGCCTTAAAAATTTTCACTGAACATTACCAAAAAATCCCACTTCAAGGTCTCTAAACTTCCAGAGAGCTGTAAATAAAAGCAAGACTTCCAAGTCCTGGGAAAAGTTTTGGGATTCCATCACTCTTGGCCACACCATCCACTATTCCAGGCTGGATTGTTCCATCAGGCCTCACATCTAGGACCTGGATCATTGTCAGAAAAGCACAAGGAAAACATCCATCCATTCCCCAGGAATTCAAGTGTGGAGGCACAAGCTGGTGAAGCACATTGCAGAGCTAAAATGCAAATCTGCTTTTCCATTGGTAGAAGGCTCTAATCACACCATTGCCTGTTGACCAAAGTAATCTGTGTGTGAAAGGATCAAGAGGTTCAGTGTCCTCTGAGGGGATGCTATACCGATTTGAGAACTCCAGGTCTTAATAATATAAACAGCTGAAATTGTTAAGCCCTATCTGGGCTTCACAGTCTCAAATGATTCTAGGTTTAGAGCTTAAATAATTAATTTTATATAGATACTTAGAATTTAAATATAATTTATTTGATGGAAATGTAAAATGTATTGTTATCCAGTTTGCCATGTAAACATTACAGGAACATTTCAGGTTGGAATAAAAATGGAAAAAGTGTCTGTATTAATGTTTAAAAATTGCCTTCAGGAAAATTTCTGAATGCGCAATTTGATAAAAATTTTTTAAAGTTCACATAGCAAGAAATGAGCTGTTTACAGATCTGGGTTTCTGTTTCCAAAGTCCTTACAAAGGGGTCTCTCCAAGCAATGGCCCAGGACTGGGTACACACAGCTGTGCTGTTACATTTCTTCATGAGTTATGGTTGAGCAGAGGCAGAGCTGTGCAGTTGCTCAGCAGCCTCTGCAGTGGGAATTTGTTCAGCACCAGTCAGTGGGACTGCCTGGACTCATCATTATCTCCTAGCTTTCCTTGGCATCTGATCAGCAAAAATTGATGATTATTCTTTTGCTAATGCTGGCACCAGTTCTGTTTAGTGCAGAGAGAATTTGACTTCTGGAGAGTAATGTTGTTTATGATGTAGGTTCACCCCTTGTCTGTGTCGTTTTTATTATTGTAAGATTGAAATGGTTGGAATATGCACATTTTAATTGTATGGTTTTTTTGGGGACTTGGGGATGTACTGTGCATGTTACAATTGAATTGTATTTGTGACAGGGACCACTCTTCTAACAGCTCATTAAGTGACATAATTTCTTTAGAGTGCT
This sequence comes from Molothrus ater, assembly GCF_012460135.2. NCBI lineage: Eukaryota > Metazoa > Chordata > Aves > Passeriformes > Icteridae > Molothrus > Molothrus ater. Next base: position 19,931,169 of record NC_050487.2, on the reverse strand, counting down.
GCCTCATTGTGGAGCCTTCGATGAGATTCAGTGATAAAGGGCCAGGTTAGGAGACCAAAAGAGAGATTAACACTTTTGTTAACTTGCCAGGTGAATTTAATAACTGTTTCCTTAGAATGTTCCACCACACCCACCTCTAATGCAACCAAAGTGTACTCAGCAAAATCAGTGAAATCTGGTGGAAGCAATATCTCTCATGGATGATTTCTCAACCCTGTAATTCCAAAATAAAATATTTATCTTGTTTTCTCACTAATGTCCTCCTGTAACCGCTTCTAAACTAACAGACTTAAAGTACTCTGCTAGAAAAGCACTGCTATTGTAAATGTCTGTCTATTCTAGACACAATCAGATGTTCTTGTTGGTGAGATGAATCAGATGAGCTATTTAGGGACCTAAATGCATTGATTTCAATGTCTCTCATTGAAGGCTTTTATTTCCATGTTCAGATCTTACATATAAGTGAGTGCTCAATGATAATATTTGTACCATTAGAGCTTTGAAAAAAAAATCACTTTTGAGCAATATCCTTCCATTGATTTTTAAATCCTACATATTGACTTCAAGGAATTTACAGCAAGTTAAGGTCCTAAGTATCTGGTGAGCTTCTAACATGAAGTTTTTGCCCAAACAGCTGTGGAACATCATCTAAAGGAAGGTGTTGGTAAATCATAGCAGCTTACACACAATGACTTCATTCCTGTGTTGTACTGGAATAAACAGAGCACCCTTAAAGGCAGAAATACATTTGCAAATTGCCCAAATGATACTAAAAATGTGTCAGTTTTTCAGCAGCATCAACTGCCAGAGACAGTATAACAAATTCATTGATTGCTCCTTAATCTAGAGTCATGCTCACAGTGACCAGAAAATCCCTGCAGCCTGCAATATTTGTATGTTGAGACAGATGATAATAAAAAGCCAATAAGGTTTTATTAGTATGTATTTTAAAGAGTCCATAAAAAAGCTAAAGCGCAATCAAGGCAGATGAATAAAAAGTACATGGGAGCTGGATTTTGAGTACTAACCTTAAAAAAGGCAGTGAATTGTTTTTATCATCCAAGAAAAATAGTAGCTGTGTGAATATGCAAACACACAAATGCCTTATATCTTCAAAAGGTTGTGCAAATATTAATTTACTTGCAGGTGATATGATACATCTAGAGAAACATAGATGTAAATAATTACGTGAGAAAATTAGCAAACTCTTTGCACTGCCTCCTCCCTTTTAGGAAAGTGTTTCAGTCTAGAGATGTGAAAGGAGGCACTGCAGCTGACCTCAGTTCTTGCAACAGTAGAAGGGGAAAGGTTAAATCTCAGGTATTGCAGAAGGGACCACTGGAGGTCATTTATTCCATCCTTCCTGCACAAGCAGGGTCACCTAAAAACAGCCCCCCAGGAGGGGCTGTGCTCAGGTTACTGTTAAATGCCTTCCAGGGATGGAGATTCCTCAACCTCTCTGGACAATCTGTGCCACCCTCACAGAGAAAGTGTTTCATTATTCCACAGAAACAGTTCCTCCAATTTTATCCCTGTACTTCTGAGTTGTTAAATTATTGTAATTATTTTCATTGTAAACATTCAAAAGGTAACCATCATTTCATCTAGCAAAACCTCTCAGACACCATCTCTAGGATTTCACAGGTATAATATGTTGGGAAGTTTGTACAAGATTTGTCTTTCAAGCCATAAAGTATTTTTATAAGCCATAGAAATGAATGTCTTTGTCTTTTGAGGTGTTTTGTACAGTCCCTGGTCCACAGTCACAGGATTTCTCTATACTTTAGGAGGTTGTCACCTCATCAGCACATATGTGGCTATAAATGCATTTACCCAGACTTTGGGGTCTCACTATGGCTTGTGTTGAGTGGAAAGGAAAGCAAGATAATTGTATGGCTCATTCTGGCTTTCAAAGCTGATAAATGCTATAGAAGTGTCTGGTCTGTGTTCTCCAAGGAGCAGTTCAGATTTGTGGTCAGTGGCAGTGATCTGTGGCACTCAGAAGTGGCACCTCTGTGTGGCCAAACCAGCTCAGTGTGGGAGATGTTCTTTCCCTTTGCCACTCAGTAACATTTCGGCAGTGTCACACCAGTCCCAGAAGAGTGAGTGATAGGAAAAAAAATCTCATTTCAACATGCCTGGGACCTGAGTTTGGAAAACAGTTAGCCTTATACTATTAGTGTTCAAAACAAAGTAAGGGGTCGTGTTTTGGAGCTCTGAATCTACACAATTTGAGATAGGGTTTCCAGCAGCAAAAGTAAATGTCTCAAATATAGAATACAAACATACTTGTGGTCTATTGCATGTTATTATAATGTTAAAAATTACTTGGATAACAATACAGTGATAGTTTTGGGTGGCTTTAACCCTCTGGCTCTTTTTTCTCCCTCTAACACCATCCTCTCCAATCCCCTACATTCACCTTCTCACATCTTTTTTGCAATGTGATGATTTTTCCCATCACTCACCACCTTTTTCTCAGCCATTCCCACTAGTTTTCTGCCTCCATTCTGCTTCCTTATCACTTCTTAAGCTCCCCTTTAATTTGCCAACCACCCCCCCAAGTTAATCCCCCTCTTTTCCCTCTCTGATCTCAGTCATGCCTTTTGTTCCCCATTCAGTTCTCAACTCACCTCCCTCAAGTTTCAATTATTATTCCTGGAGCAGCTGACCATAATAAAGAGCTGAAAGTGGTGGAAAAGTCCTGCTCAGATCCTATGGATAAAGTGTAAGGAGACATCATCTGTTAAATTCAAAGTGTTCACTTCTGAGTACATGTAAGCAGCAGGTTTTCAGTTATAGATTGACTGAATAGAAACAGACTTTTTTTCCTATCTTCTTTTTTCTCTAATGTCTGGACCAGGAAATTCCCTCAAAAGTAGCAGTGTAGAAAGGTGATAATCTTGAAAGTTTTGAAATAAACCTTTGAAGTTTATTTGAATCCAATTCTGAAGTTGGATGAATAAGAAATTCTAGACAAAGAATCAGAATTGGTACTACCTGTCTACGAAATAAAACAGGCAGTGTCTAAGCACAGAATTTCTCTGATCTTGCAGGAGCCATCCAGCATTTTCTCCATGTTGGCTAAATACCAAACTTGTGTGTGTAATTCTGCTGTCCTACAGTGTTTTACATTGTTAAGGATGGCAAGGACTAAAGGCACATGCACAAACCTGTACTTGAACATGCAGATTTGAGCCTAGGAAGTGCCTAAGAATAATGAATACTCATTTGGGAAACAAAGGCTTTTAAAGTATCTAAATTAGACTGCATGTTTACTTAAACTATGGTGCTGTTAAGCCTTTGTTTTTTCCTAATTACAATCCCACTGCTGCTGGTTATTTCTACTCTTGCTCATACAGACTTGTCATAACTGGAGAAAATGTACACCTGCATAGATTTGCAAAAGAGATTATGTTGCACCTCAGCCTTACTGACCTTACTGGACTGTTTTTTCCAACAGGGTTGACTTTACCATAATCACTTACCAGGGTACTATTCCACAGAACCAAGGTCAGCAGAATTTGGCCACTATTCATGGAATTTCCCACACGGTTTGGTATCAAAAGATCAAGTATTTCAGTTTAATCTATTTCATTTAATCTCTCAATATAGATTATTACAAGCAAGAATGTATATCTTTTTTTTTTTTTTAATTGGGAGGAGTCTCTTGGTAAATGTTAAGTAAGCCCACAGGGCAGAATATGAATATGTTTGTACAAGTGATATCATCTAAAATTAACTTTATACCTATTATTTATGTTGGATTAATGCAGACATACTTTTATAAATTTCACAGGTTGGGATTAATACAAGGGCTTAATTTAAGAAATTTAATCAGAATAAAGGTGTGGAACAACAGTTTTGCTGTGTAAATGTATTGTATGCTTCCTCATCTGCCTAATCCATTTGGTTTAAAAAAAATAGGGTTTTATCTAAGCTGCTTCTCTTTGATTTATTTTCCAGCAAGCCTTTGAAAATGAAGTCTTGGTCTTTCTTTTAAATGTGTGCTGCCTTTAACGTTTATGGAGCACTTCTCAAGTGTTCAGACAGTGTAACACCACCTCATCTGATCAACCCTGGATTATTTGATAACGTTGAGTGGAATTTCAAAGCACGGTCTTTGGAAGAAGGTCCTTTCCTGACTGTTACTATATATGCTATTATATACTAGAGTGGCTGCCTTTACCATGCAGAGCTGTAGGTGTGCACTGTGATGCTCTGAGGCACTAATTGAAGAGAATTTTTTAATTTTCTGCCATTTGAGGCTGTGCTCCCCTGACCGTGCTGGTGACAGAGCACTGCAATACCCAGTGCTCTTAGCACAGGAACGTGGCATGTTGAGGGTTTGTCTGAGCTCTCAGTGTATTTCCAGTTTTTAATTAGTGTCCCTTGTAGCCTCACTTTGCTTTTGTGTAGCTCCTGATACCAGTGTGAGTAACCCCAAGAAGAGGTGGACAGGTCTGACTTATTGGTGAACTTGCTACAGAAACTGCTGATGCCCCTATCCTTAAAAAGGTAAATAAAATACTTCCCAAACATTTGGTGTTTTCAGCCTGTACCCTGAGGATTCTGAAATAGTTTTGGATACTGCTTGTTTTTTTTGGTGCAGTCTCATTTCATGTTCTCAGCAGCTGAAACATCGTATAGTGTTTGAATCCACTAGAGGGGAAATAAGAAGATCCTTAATATTTTATACTTAGAGCAAATAAGATGAACACAAATTCCCTGTGTTTTCCATTTGCAGTTTACATGAGTTAATATGCAACATACTCTTATCACACATGCTGTGATTTGGTATTCTGAGACAAATAGAAAATGAATGTGATTCCCTATCCAGAGGAACGATATTGAATTCAGCAAATGTTTCATATTCAAGCATCTTCACTGCTGTGTGAGCAAGCACAAGTTAAGACACTTGAAACAGATACTTTTGGGGGTTTTAGCAAGGTGTGGGAAATAATATTCTTCTGTATAAGGGCAGATTTTAGCATTGCATTCATAGCCAGGTGTGTGGTGATGTATTGTGAGTCCTCATTGCTGTACCTGTGAGATTAATGCTCAGGTGCTGTTATCAGTGTCCGTGCTGGTCTCAACACAAACTGGGCTTTTTTTAGTCAGTAGCACCTTGCAGAGTTTACCTACTCAGATGGAATATTCAAGTATTCCTGCCTTCTGTATGCAAAAGAGCAGCTGTCAAGTTGTGTTACCTTTATCAAGCCTTGACACTGAATTTGAGATGCCTGAGTGACGACTCTGTCATTTCATCTACTTCTACATTTTCACATAGTAAAATCACGTTGCCAAAAATGATAGCTAGTCAATGCAGAATATTAAGTAAGTACTTTTTTTTTTGACCATGAAATAATAGAAACTTGATGCAGTGATTTCTGGAAACCAATAAATAGCATGTTCTGTGGAAATGTGCAATGAAAGGTTGATTTTTATAACACTTTATAGAATGTTGAGTCTGAATAAAACAGCTTATTTGCAAAATTAGTTTACTTTGTATCAATTTGTATTTTTATGACATAGTGCAATAAAAAGAGAGTGTTGGCCATTGATGTAAGTAGATTCTACATACTTTGATTAAGAAGAACATTTTATTTGCTTGTGCTCTGAATATGATTTTTGGAGTTTGTGAGAGTGTTTGTACAGAAGGCACTGTGGGCTGGAATTCAGTAAGAGGCATTTTGTGAAAGCAGAGTGAGTTAGACAATGTCTTTTTGCATTGTTCTACTGTTACCAGAAATTAAACTGGAATATGAAGATGTGTATAATGTACATTGCACCAAATGGCTTAGAATTATATTCATTTGCTTTTTTGTTTGCTTTTCTTTCTTATTTATAATTGGTTCTGCCAGTAAGCTGTAGCATATGCCTCTCAAGCTGCTGATGCAGTAATGGAGATCCCAGGGCATTAAAGCGTAATGGGAAGAAAGAAAAAGGCAAGGAAGGAAAAAAATAAAAAAATAGCTAGACAGAACCTCAGAATCTGGGATGGGATAATTTACTGACAGGTAAACTTTGAATTATCCACACTTTTAGGTGCTGGTCTATAGAAAGGCCAGGTATTCAGGTAATGGGTCTTCCAGGTGGGAAGAAATTGTTCCTGTATTTTTTTGAGAACATAGATTTTGGAAACCAGTCAGAGACTTTGGATCAAACTCACAGTATTCAGGGTAAGACTCCTAAAATATAGAAAGGAAAGCTGCTGAACAGCCTCAGTGTTATCTGAAGAAAGAAAGCAGTCTGTTCTGAAAATCTTGATTGTACGTAATATTCAGATTATATGAAATTGAGATGATCAGGCTTTTTTCCTGGAGTTCAGAGGTCTAGAAATTATAAAGTGGGTTTTAGCTCATGAAAATATGAATTCCATTTTTTGCTTATAGTATAGAGGCTTTTGTGTGCCTAAAATGCACTTGAGAGATGTAATGAAATAGTGCCATTGTAAAAGAATGTGTATTTCCAAATTTTATTTCCAATTTGTGAAGCATTAGGGTTTTGGTTTTGAAACTGCTTTCCTGTTCACCATATGGAAAGGAAAAATAAAAGGAACACCTTGTTAATATGGCTAGATAGTTACCCTCATTTGATAAATTAACTCCCCACAAAGTGCAGCTCTGACTGGAATATCTCATGTAATGCTAAAGACTAATTTGTGAAAAATATTCCTTCAGGATATGTTTTCTTTAAGCCATGTAGACCTGTGCCATGAAAATAAAAGCCACCAATTTTAGGTATCTCCCTGATTTTCAGTTCCTGCTGATAGATCTGTGGAAGTCAATACTAATGAAAAATGGCATTGAAACAAAATGTTTTTTGCCTGGGTACCAATATCTTTCTCTGTGGCTCTGATTAGGAGATCAGACCATTATCCTCTCTCACCAAGGACCTATCTGAGCAGGAATTAAAAAAAAAAACCAACTATATTTAACACATAAGCATTCCAAGTAGTCAAGCTTGGTATAGAACGGAGAATTTCTCAAGAGAATGGAGCTATATGTATCCAATCTTTTTCACTGATTTCTTTAACCTTGCGATTGCCATGGCATTAGGAAATGTATTTCTCATCCAGTCACAGCACAGAGATCCATGTGGGATTCAGGTAGGATCATGTAATTATGAAAGCATTTGCTTTTTACATGAACTGCAGGTTTGGTAACCACGAGAGTGGAGTAATGAATAATTTGATGCTGTCACAGTGAAATGTTTCTGTACCTGGCTGATGAGCACTAAGGGAGCAGAAGCAGGTTCTGGCCAGGCTCTGGTGGGATCAGCAGTGGGTTGGAGGTACCAGAAGTGGGAGGGCACTGGGAGAGGCAGTGTTGGTAGGGCAGTTCTGATGCACTAGAGGGTACAGGATGGAGGACTGGCTCTGGTTCTCTCCCAGACAACTCTGGTGCCAATATCAAAAAGTCAAAACGAGTGAAAAAAGCTTTTGATTTGATAGTGTAAACCTGTGGAGATCATTACATAACACACAGGGAGAAACTTAGGTTTAACAACTGGTCTCAGTCCAGTCTGCATGGATATGTGCAGGTTGTAATGTGAGAGAAGGCCACTGCCCTGTGACTATTCAGGCACTGAAATGTGTAATACTGAAATGTGTAATCAGAAATGAGCTGTTACAGTCCAGACTGGAATAGGGCATCCAGAGAAACAAGGACAAAAAAACCCAGAAGATTGCCATCTGCATCTACCACAAACATGCTGACATTTCTAACCCTAATTCTGTGTTTTTCCTCTGAATAATAAAAGACCTCAGTGCAGGAATTTGTAGGGGTGGATTTGTCTCCAGCTGGGGTGACGGGCAGGTGTTTCTCAGCATGGGACTGTCTATGAAAGATGGTCAAATTATGTGAGTAAGTTTCCACATATGTCATGTGTCACTGCTTTTCCTGAAGTGAAAGATCACTGCTTTAACTGAAATGAAGAAGCAGAACTATGCTGGGGGACCTTGATGTGCAGGTGTTACTTATACAGCGAGTGTGAAAAATTGGAGAATACCCCCACGCATGAAGTTCACTTTTTCAGATTCTAGGAGGATGACCCTCTAATGAGCACTGACTGAGTTCACTTTCAGGACTGTGCCATTCATAAAGCACTTGTCATGCTCTCCTAGCACAACATAATCAGGGCCCTGTGAGTGAGCAATAGCCTTGTACTCATAGCAAGGAAATTTATTATCCTGTAGGAAAAAATGACAACTTCATTATCATTCACTATTATAAAATAGCAGGGAGAGTAGCAGTTGAAATAAAAAGGCATCTTTTAAAATAATTCTTTTTACTGTAAGAAAATCCAATACATAAATTCGTGTCATGTAACATTTTTATTAATTTATGAAGAATTTAACTTGATGTTCCATGGCACACTTCACTGATACTTCATTCTTAGATTTAGTGGTAACAATTTGCAGTGACTGGTTACAATATTGTAGGTTTTTTTAAACCAGTTTTGTACCTCCTAACTGTGCAATTTTAGATTGGCAGAATTCTGCCTCACTTACTTTGCTGGCCATCCAAGGAGTTGGTTCTAGGCTGTGCAATTTGATGCAGCTTTGTAAACTGACTGCAGGTACTTAGTTCTGGTCACAACACAGGGCAAAATACTTGACAGATGATTCATTTCTCATGTTTTGTGCTCTTATTTCCATGAAGCCTTCACCATCCATGTGCAATTACAAACTGGTCAGGATAAGACAAACTCTTTCTTGTCAGAATGATTATATTCACCCAACTTTTCTGTCACCTATTAAAATTTCTGAGAAAAAGGCCTTTTCAGAATACATTAATTTGCTTCCGATTGCATGTGCTGATGCCTGTCACTTTATTATAATTTTATAATAAATGAAAATAAATAACTGACCATGATGGGCAACTCACTAAGCAGACATAGAACAGGTGACCCTGGTGGTGGTTGGAAGGTCCTTCCCAGTACTGGGAGTGTTGGAATTAGTAATGGTAACAGGGAAGGAGAGTTAAGTACATTGGGAAAGAGAAGCCACAAACCATCAGATTTACAGGGCAAGAATGGGAACAGCAGGAAGTGGAGAGGGCTAATGGAACATTGGGGTTTTTTTTTGTTTCCATAATAATATTTTAGTAAGTTTTTTAAATTGCTTTTCTGCACCAGTTTTCTTTGCAGAGAGTTATGGCCAGGCCTCAGCCAACTCTCCAGGGATCTCCAGTCCAGCCCATGTAAGGAACTATTTCCAAGTTTGTAATTACTTTAATAAAGTCTCTTAAGAGGGGCACTGGCTACTGCTGCAAGGCAATCCTTTTTGGAGAAACAGAGAAGGTGTTTGTCATTCCAATACTGTTAGGAATCAATAATGAGTAATCAATATAATGAAGGCTAAGGCAGAAAGTTGTTCTGAACCCATAAGTAAATTTATGAGGGGAAAACTCACTCTTGTAAATTTTACATGAAAATAAATTGGTTGTCTGATTGCCCTGGGGCCCTCAGCTGGTCAGTGTCACAACAGCCCTGTGACTAAAGAGGTTTTCTGTTTTCCTCTGCTGTAGAGAGTGGGACTAAGGCAAAGGGAGATTGCTAAGAAAGAGAAATGCAGGGATGGTTGGGGGCTCCTGCATTCCAGCAGAGAACTGTGACTGCTGGACTCTCTTTCTTATGCCTTTGTCAAAGACAGAGATCTTTTGCCAAGATAGATTTCTCTAGTCAGAGAACAGTTATGTACTGGAGGGGGTTTGTGGTTTTTTTTTTTCCAAGAGGATGTAAAAAGACTTAAGAATTCTCTCCCTGACCAATTGTATGACACTTTGGATAAATCTTTATATGCAATAATACTCAAGGACCTAAGTAATACATCATATTTGATCTGACCCTGCATAAATCATTTATTCATGATATATCATTCATAACTTGATTCATTGACTCATCTTTCGACAAGACAAGGTCAGTAGAAAAAAATGATTAAGCTTTTTGCCTGCAGGAGGAAGAAGCTTAAACAACAAATTCATCTTCACATCTGACCTCATGAAACTTGACAGTGAACATTTTAAAAATAGAAATAGACTTAAAAAGCCAAGTTTTACTCCCAATTACACTAGTTTAAAGTCACAGTCACTCCACTTGCAATAGAGCAAATGGGAAAAGGCTCTACAAGGCAGCAGAATCACTCTGGAGTTTGTACCATCAGGGATGAATTTGACACTGAAAGAGGGCACTTGGACTTCTGAAGTTGAAAATCACGTGCCTGAATATTTTAATGGATCAAAGATGGCAAGTCAGACTCTGTGCCAGTCACATCACTGTAAATCTGGTAAGATGGCATGAAATTTCAGACCAGTCAGAGCCCCCTGGCAGGCCTGGACTACACAGACTCCTTGATTTACAGTTAATGGTTTTGCCTCTGTTATCATTGAAATTTCCTTTCAATATACCTGAAGTGTCCTTGAGAGCAGCACTTTTAGGACAGGTCACTGTTTGGTTAAATAGCACAAGATGCAAGAGAATTTCATTTCCCAGCAGGGTACCCATGGTCCCAGCAGCACCTGATACCTGCCAAGGCTTTCCTCAGAAAAGAGAACAAAATCTTCCTCGTGTTCTATTGCAGCCCTGGCAATATTTGTCGTGGAATAACAATTATAAGAGGAAATACTACCCCACTCCAGGTAAGGTAAAGCAGATCCTTCAAACTAATTTAAATTTTTCCATATGCTTAAGTGTCCTCAGGACACAGCATTATTCAAGTAAGCGTCTATGCCTTTATTCTTAAATTAAGCAAACTAAAGCAATTTGTCAAAATTGATCTTGATTCCATTTGGTAGAATTTTCAGATTCTTTGCAGTTGTCAGAGTGATTGAGGGCCTTTATCAACATGTGGAACTGAAATACATGCAGGGTGCTAATGCAATGAAACCTTTGGAATTCTTTTTCTTTTAAAACAGGTTTTAAACCATCTCTTTTAAACAGAGATGGAAATGCTCAATTATGAAAGTAGCAGAAATCAGTATTTTATATATCAATGTGCCTGCATTGATATATATGCAGCAAAACCAATGCAAGCAAAAACCAATTATACTTTAGGAAAGAAATCAACTTGAAGGTAGCTGGCAGGGGTTTGTTCTCAGAGGGGTTTGGTGAGGCTTCACTTTGGTTTTGGCTTTTTAGATTTCAGACTGTTTTATTACAGAGTAGCCCACAAAATGTTATGATTATGAGTGGGAGCTGCAGACTACTTGAGCAGTGTGTTTCCCCTACATATCCATCTAGAAAACTGTGCTAAATAACCTAGAGCTGTTTGCACATCTCCAGTGCTCAGCAGACTTTAAAATGTCCCATTTCTTTGCTCTCTGATTGTGCTTTAGACAATAGCATAAATCAGAAATACATTAGCTCAAGGCATGTAGTGTTGTTTTCTTATATCACAGTTCTCAAAAGGAACATGAGCTGTATTTTCTTATAGGAATAAACATTTTAATCAATTTAATACTTTTAAAGAGAAATTCGACCGACTGACTAATAAAAGTGCCACACACACACACAAAACACTGTGTTTCTGTTCCATTTAAATTGTGCCAATGCCAATCATGATTACCTCTACACATAGTGACACTAAAGGAAGAGTAGGGCAGTGGCTCCCAGTACTGACACAATCATTTAGCAATTCCTTAAGAATGTGGGATAAGAGAGCAACACACTGATTTGGCCACAGCAGGAAATAGCCAGCAGGACTCCCTCTTGAAGGGAAAGCAGTTTCTCTGAACCCTTGAGCCTTAGATTTGAATGCTGTATGTCTTCCTGCATGACTGTCCCGTTGTAGAGATCCTAAACTCCTCCTGAATTCTGCTTTGTTTCAAGCAGGAGAGAGAAATAATTTGCTCAAAGTTAGGCTGTTTGTTTCTCTGTGTGGCAACTTGTTATGCATGGATTTCTCTTCTGGTGTCATTGAAATTCCTGCAGAAGATTCCTAATAGGCTCCAAGGACATTGTGGATAGACACTGTTCTAGTGACACCTTCCCTTGTTTTTTCTCTTTTTCCCCATTCAAATGAAGTGGTACAATGACATTATCATCCAGCTTGAATGAAATTCCTGATAAAACTCCATTGGGTTTGCCTGAAGAAAACATTTCTGTAATATTGTCTAGTTAAACTTTACTATTATCTCATTATTACTTTCTCCAGCCTAAAGCCTTTCTTTTGATATTCTTTTTGTCAATGCCTGGGAATGTCTTGGTGAAGCAAGGCTGTATTACCTTAGCAAATGTGTGTCTACATTCCAGTTCATTCATATTTTATCCATTGCAGATTATTCCTATTGTGCTCCCTTTCTCCCTGATAAAAATATTTCACTGACTAACTAAAATTAGTTAATTTAGTGCTATTTTTCCATGGTAGGATTTTAGACCAAAGCCCTGTTTGCTTAGAATTGAAGACATTATGCTCCCTAAAAAAATCACCCTTTAAGTTGATACATTTTCTAAGTTGGACACACTTAGCTCTATATTTACTTTATATTAAAAAAAAGCATTCAAATTTGAGCAAATGCCTGTGCTGATAGCCCCAGCCCAGAGATGCATGATGGTTCAAATTCAGGTCTTTTCTGTTGTATTTGACACATAGAGCAAATCAGTTTTACAGGTCAGTATTAAATTTATACAAAGCCAGCACCAAGCACATGTATTAATTGGTTTGAGGTAAAAAAAAAAAAAAAGAAATAAATTATTATTGAGTCCCTCTTTCATATTGCATCTTTTGAATGAGTAGTCCCATGCTATAAAGATGGGAATATATCAATCACCATGTCTGGCTGTATTTCCCAATTGCTGTTAAGAACAAAAACTATTAATACTAAAACATGGTGCTCAACGAATAAGGTCAAATTCATTCTGCAGCTATAGCGACAATATAATTAATGAGAGATCTGTATATAGCAAGAAAGGAGAATATTGACCCATTAATACACATTTAAAATCAAAGACAATTTATCTCCTGGCAATTCTAGCACATGTTGAATGTTTCAATATTTTTTTCCCCTAAATGAAGGACAGAAAAGCCATTTAAAAACTAAAACTGGTTAAATCTATCAATGATACTTGAAAGTCTGAAACTCGGGCAGCATCGTATCTCAAAGCAGAACAGGAAGAGCACAGAGGGATAATTTCTGGAGCAGCTGGAAGGCTACAAAGATCTGTTCAGAATTTCAGGTTGGTCAGTGCTTTATCCTGTGCAGTCAGTGTTATTTCTCCAATGTATGTGTGGGAAAACCAAGCATTAATGTAACACCCAGAGCTGTTAGGGAAAAAACCCTCCCAGATCTACAGTGCACCGTTGTGTTCAGGAGCAAAGAGCTTTTCTGCAGGAGCCAGCGTGGAGTGTGAAGGAGCTCTTGAAAGCAGCAGAAAGGTGCCTGCTGAGCTCTGCCCTCCAGGGCAGAGCCCCCAGTGGGTCCAGGGCACCCCCAGGTAACCATGGAGTTACTGAGCCTCCCCAGAGCCTGGGGAAGGGAGCAGAGCAAAGGGGAGCCCGAAGCAAAGTCCTGTTCCACTCTGGGAATGCTCACAGTTTTTGTTGGGGTGGCTCTTCCACAGGGAAAATGCTTCATTTTTGCTGAGTTGAGGGTCCTCTGCCATGCTTGCCATGGTTGTATTCATTTCTCTCTGTCCTGCAGGTGAAAATATTAACTCTTACAATTTGTTTACTGTTTTGCTGGGCATAAATGTTTGGTTTCCACATTTTTTATCCTAGTTGACTTCATGTTTTGAAAAAATCTGTGTGAGCTCTTGCTACAAGTGGTAAAGAAATCCTTTTCTATACAATTTGTGGACTATCTTAATGAATCACAGAATTCAGTCATTTCACATCCAGTCATTTCTTGAACACTTCCAGGAGTGGTGACTCCACCACCTCCCTGTATTATGAAGCTATCACATTTTTCCACTTTTCTCCCAAAAGGTAATAGACTCATATCCATGATATGGCTGTGCCAAATAAAATAGGGCAAAGTCTCCGTGCCTACCTTGAGTGTGAGTGTTTATAATATTGTTCCTTGTGGTAAGTTCAATAACGCTAACAAAACCTCCATCTGTTTTTAAGAACTGTTCTGTACAATCTCTAACTCAAATAAATAACTAAAAAATCTTTCACATTGCACCAGCAAAAAGAATGTCCCATAACTAAAATACTTGTATTCTGCTAAAGCTATATTGCCACTGTTAGGGGAAGAATGTTTGTAATTTTCTGACATGGTTTATTGAAATTATTTAGGAAGGATATCAATGTTTTTATTGTAACTACATCAATCTTAAAGGTCTCTGAATTCGGAATTTTCAAGAACTCTTCAATCACCTGCAGGGAATCCAGCTGATAACAAATAAGGCATTTTTGTATTTCTTAATCCATGCTGTGAGTTTATTCAGGTGAGAACTTTTTCAACCCGTAATCACAATATAAGGAGAAAGACTCATAATTTGTTTTGGTCTATCTCAGATAAAATGAAAGGGGAAATTAATAGTTTTAATTAATTTCTCCATCATTTTGGGTAGGCAATCAAAAATTATAATCCTCTCTGTTCTTAATTTCATACTGAAATTTCTTTGTCACGTTAAATATTTTCTGACCTGACAAGAATTGAGGTGTGAATGAATGTCAGTGGTAAATGAAACACCAACTGACTTGGGATCAGTTAAGTCATCCAAATTCTGGGGAAGAACTGGTTGATGATGCTGAATTGTAGTTGTTTCCCATTACAAATATGTATATATAGTTCATATAATTAAGTTTTCCATATGTTTTTTCCCATGAAAGTCATCAAAATGTATAAATGCAAGTTTTTGCTTGTTTATTGGTTGGGGCTTTTACTATAATATTAATGTAGTATTAAATTTAATTTAATATTAAAAGTTAGAAAACAGTTTCTCTACTAGGTACCAGAGAAGCCAGAACATTAAGGTAAGAGAAAGAATAAAAGAAAATAGCTTTGTTTGGTTTGGGTTTTTTGTTGTTTTTTCTGATTGTTGTCATGCAATCTATCTAATTTAGCCAGCATACTTTGCTCTCTGGGTTGATCATTACAGAAAAATAGATAAGTACTGCAAAAGTTATATATCTATATATAAAATATGATTTGTTTTATGGAAAATCTATAATATGCTACAGCTCTGTCTGAAATGAACCAAGATTCATAACATACTGAATGCACTCTACTTAAAGCAGGTATAATTTCAAAGTTAAATTGCCATCATTTTTTTCTGTGCTTAATATTGCTTTTTTAGTTTTGACCAGCCTGCAATTAATAGCAAAATGCAGAGAAAATATGAATTCCCATTAAACAAAACTCAGTGGTCTTTACAGGTTTGGTGCAGTCAGTGTAGTGATGATGAAACATATTTGCCATGTATCCTTAAAAACTATCACTCCTTGGTTTCCATCTTTCTGCTGGAACAGTGTCCTTGAAATGGAATCATTTTGTTCCCATGCATTAAATTTATTTTTAGCAAGTTTATTATATAGTACTGATATTTCTGTTGTTGGAAAAATACTTGTGTGACATTTTAAAGCCACATTTTTTTTTCCAAACTGAATAATGACCTATAGGATCTGCGCAAATATTCCAGAACCTTTAAATATTTGTGTTATTTCTAGGAAGAAGCAAAGTTGAAAGGTTTCAAAAGATGGCTTCAATCTGGATTTCTCCTCCAAAAGTCTGGCTGAATTAAATTAAATATTACTTAATTAACTTTAATTTACTTAATTAAATATTAAGTAGCCTTTGCCCAGTACATTGGGAAGGAATGGTGAGTTCTTTATAAAAAGCTGTTAGAAAGATCTGCTTAGTCCTGCAGCTTGGTTAGGTGGCTGATGCCAGGATGGTGCAGGTAAAAGCACCTTGTTATGCCTCTCTCTAGGCATAATTTGTGTAAAAAATGTCTCTAAAATTTTGTGCACAAAATAAATTTAAATAATTTAAACTCTGCAAATTAAATGGAAATCAAGAATCTAAATTCTTTGCCTGGCTGTGAACTTTCCTCGCTAAACAAACAGAAGAACACAGTTTTCTAAAGGGGTCAAGATAGTCTCAGATTAAAAATATTACTAAGTTGCATGCATGAATACATAATCTTATGTTGTGTGAGGGAAGATGGGTAAAGCAATATCTGTGTGAGCAACTAAGTCCAGTAATTAGCTTTCTTTCCATTTGGCAACAAATAGCTGTGCAGTAATATCAGAAGAACATTACTGAAACTAATTTTCAGTAATGTGACTCCTTGATATTACAAATGCATGAAACCCATTAAATAAAGTTAATTGAATTTTAAAAGGCCACTTACAGCTCACACATCAGGTAGTTTTCTGTACCACATCATCAGAAATATTTCTTTGTGAGCGAAAAGCAGAACAAAAACAGAGCCACAAAACCCAAACAACTCCCCCTCTTCCCTAGACTGATTATACTCTACTCCCAAATGTCCTGCTCTTGATGTGCTGGCACTTCTTGTTGGACAAGTCTGTTCCTGATCCCAGTTACACAAAGTGGCATTTCATGGGAGCGTAGGAGAAGAGGATTCCCATGTCAAATAAATCTGGGGAAAAAAAAATCTCACTGTCTGTGTAATGTCGAGAAGAAATTAGAGAGGGATGAAACAAAACCTGATGAAAGTCAAACCATAACCTCATCCTGCAGATAGATGTGAAGACAGTCAGTATTGTACACTAGAACATTGGCTGGTGAGGTTTAGGAGCAGCCTTGGAGTTGCTGTTCCACACAGGAAAGAGCTGAGCAGATATTTGTGCAGAACTGGGGTTTACAGAAGAGCCAACCATGGCACAGCGAAAGTGAACATTGAGTTCTGAGCTCGCCTGGCCCATGGGAGAAACGCAAAGCCCTAAAATACTCTGGGTTGGAAGGGATGAACAAGGCTCATCAAAGTCCTGGCCTGTGGACAGCCCCAAGAACCCCACAACTGCCCCTGTGGGAAGATGGGGAACCTTTCTTCTGCCCTAGGGAAAGGCCAGCTCGTCACTGGTGTCACTATTATCAATTCTTCCCCAAGATCTTGGCTCAGCTGTGAGTCTTGCCAGCGCCCTTGGATTTCAGGAGCTGGGTCAGCATTGTCACAAACCCACAGAACCACAGCTTAACCCAAATAGCTGCTTTTTAAAGGAAATCCTTTGGGAGCCACAAACCAGTTAGAGATGCAATCACTCTTGGGCTGCAAAGGAGATGAGAAAAATTAATAATCAAAGCTGCATAATGAGCAGAATGGCAGCTTATTTATGGAGGGTGCATTTTCATCTCCAGCAAGTGAGGAAGAAATGACTTCTGCGAATACAAATGAGGAAAATAAAATACCTCAAGATCTTTGGGAGGAAATTTTGACTTATCTGATAATGAGCTCGTTTTTAGTGATGAGAATGATAATGATTCCATTACTAATACTGATAACAATAACAATGGCTGTGTGTAAGCTTAGCAACATCAAATGGTTTGCATCTGGTGAAAGAAGAAATTGTTAATATAGAAATAAGAAAGACATGAAAAGATACTTTTTTGTTTTGGAAGCAGTGTAGACACAAAGTCTAACAGCAATAATAAATTAAATGAAAAAATATATAAAATTTGTTGCTGTTATTATAATTTGCAGAAACTAGAATAAAATTGTCAGGTTTAGGAAACTTGAATTCAAGCCCATCCTACTCCCGTCCTGGAGACTGAGTGCCATGATAAATAGTCAGATGGCCAGAAAGATGATTAGATATGCCAGGTTTCAATACCTTCATCACTTGGGGCTGTCTGGAGGGGGGAAAAGAAAACAAGCAAACAAAAAGCCCCAAACACAGACTAAAGACAGTGTTCTTAGTTTTCTAGCACTGGAACTTCCTGCTTCTTGAAGATGATCCAATGACAGTTATTGCAGCCCATCCAGACTGAAACGTGACCCACTTTCCCTTGACAGCAACAGAGCCTTCTCACAGGCACCAGTAGGTATTGGAATGAAACCAAAATTATCAAGAAGATTGATAATGACTGAAGTAATTGGGTTAGTTGATTGTCAAATATACACCTTAAACTGTTTCATAAATCACAAACTGGCAGATTGAGCCTCAAGAGAAGGTTCTACAGAGTCAACATGAGAAGTTATGTTGATACAGAGAATATTATCATCTGCTGACATTTACCTTCCATCCTTTTATCTAAAATCATGCCTCTATTAATTCATAATCTATCATAAGTGAAATATACATCAGAGGACTACACGAGGTAATAAACCCTGCATTGTAATTTCCAGCCAAGGTAGTCAAAGCTACAGTTTTAATGAAGTTCCACTTCCCACTTGGAACTCTGCAGGGAAGGAGTCAGTGATTCCTGTGGCCTTTAATGACAGAAGTTCCTCCTTTGATCAGAGAACCCCACCTCATGCCTCACTTGTAGTTCTCACCAGTAGCATTCAGAGAAGAAATTAATTGAGTTAAACAAGGGCTAAAAAGAGTGTTAATTCCCTGGAATCTTCTGC
The DNA here is from genome assembly GCF_012460135.2 of Molothrus ater. Lineage (NCBI taxonomy): Eukaryota > Metazoa > Chordata > Aves > Passeriformes > Icteridae > Molothrus > Molothrus ater. The sequence continues at coordinate 19,912,683 of NC_050487.2, read as the reverse complement.
TGCTGCCCTCTGTCACCATGGCTGCAAGAATGCCTTGCCCATTATGTGAGTACTGAGTTACTTATTGAGGGAATTTGGTCCTTGCTGAGCAGCTTCCAGGCAAGTCAGGGCTGGCTGGTGAAATAACACAAGTGTAGGACACTTTTTTTTTAAATTAAAAAAAGCCAAACCAAACCACAAACCAGGTCAGGTTGGGTTGTTTTTTTTTTTTTTCCCTAATCTTTCTCCTCATTTGTTCATCCTGGAAGACTGAAAGCAAATTTATAAAAAGAGACCAAGGCATAGCAGAAAATGGTATTTTCCTGCACTAAGTGTTTTCAGCTGCTCTCAAGACATGCTTTGTGTCAATTGTACTTAATATTATACAGCTGTTCTAAGTGGTAGACTATTAAAAAACCCTCTGATTTCTCTTTGTTGTAGTTCCAAGATTTCCTGTCCTGAAGGAAATTGGTTTGCATAGAAATGTGGAAAAAGTAGTCTAACAGTTCAAAGGATTTTTTCCAGAAAAGTAGTCACACTTTTGAAGTAGAATTTCCTGTGAGTGGAAATAAAATTCTTCCTTCCTTTTGTTAAAATATTGGATAGATTCATTGTCAGCCAATGGGTAAAGGTTAGTTGTTACAGTGAGCTTGGCCATCTGCCTCAAAGCATAGCTAAATCTCATCTGAGCCTTTCCTTCACAGTCACAGCATCAGGACACTCTCACTACATCCCTGCACTTGGGGATTTTTAGGAGTGGGTTAGCTTTGAGCTGTGGTCAAACCTCCAGCCCTCCCCTGCTCCCCAGGATGGGGTGGGATCACAGAACTGTGGAATATCCTGAGCTGGAAGGGCCCACAAGGATCAAATCTGCCTCTGGCTCTGCAGAGAACACCCCAAGAATCACTGACACCCTGGGCCTGAGAGCCTTGTCCAAACACTCCTTGGACTCAGTCAGGCTTGGGGCTGTGACCACCTCCCTGGGGAGCTGTTCCAGTGCCCAAACACCCTCTGGGAGGAAAACCTTTTCCTAATGTCCAGCCTAAACCTTCCCTGACACAACTCCAGACCACTCCAGTGGTCACCAGAGAGCAGAAATCAGTGCCTCTCCCTCCTCTTCCCCTCATGAGGAAGCTGCAGACCCTAATGAGGTCTCCCCTCATCACAGGGAAAGTGAGATGAAAAATTTGTGGGCCAAGATAAAGACAGGGAGATCACCTAACTATGATTGTCACACACAAAACAGACTCAACTTGAGAAAAATTAATATACTATCAATTAGAATTGGACAGAGACAATGACAAAAAAGCAAAACCCACTTTCACTCCATATTTTGTAGACTCATCTCTCACCTCCTGTCCTGCCTGTGGACACAGTGGATGGGGAATGGGGGCTGAACTCTGACTCAATGAATGCTCAGTGGCAGCAGAGCTTTGAGAAACACAGTGACTCTTGCAGTTGTTGTATTTCTGTGTTTCTAAATGAGCTCTAATTTTTATCACAATGTCTTTAGCTGGGAATGGCTCTTTCTTCTAAAGAGCATCTATGTGGGTTGATTTCCATAACAGGGGTAAATAGTTTTGCCTAGTTTGACCTATAAATGGAGAAAGAAAGGATTGACCAACATATCAGTGAATAAAGAGACTGTGACTACATGAAATACATAGGAGAGATTTTAAAAACTTACATTGATTAATAGCTTTTATAAATTTAAGCAAGGTAGTACAAAATGCAACTATGATTTATCAATATTTAACTGTGAGATGGATAAAGCATAAGTAATCAATAACAACAGACCATTAGGATTCTGAGGTAATTAAGAGAATGGCAGTGGATGGCAAATGGCTCTAATAGCCTCACGAGAGAGCTCTAATGATAATGGTAATGGGCAGCTGTAGCAAAGTGCTCAGTATCCAGTCACAAAAAAAGGGCCCAGTCATGGTTGTGACAAGCATTCCCAAATCCTGGAGCTGTCCCGGCCCACTGTGGCCCACCAGGAACTGCTGTTGGTCCTCAGTGTCCCACAGCTCAGGGCTCCAAACTCTCATCTCACTGCTCCTGAAGAAGGTCTTTGCTTCCATAGCAGCTTTTTGTAGGGGGATAGAATATAAGTAAATAAAGGTAGTATAGAAAGTAATCTTACCCCCTAAAGAGTTGCAGCTGGGTTAATTATTAAAGATTATGAGCAGGCCTGACTTTAACAGGCCACAAAGTGTAGCTAATAAGAAGAAGAGTGCTATAGAAAAGAGTGGATTGGGTGGTTGAGGGAGCTGCAGTCAGTTGGATACTCTGAGAACAAGGAGGAGTCAGTGGTTGGAGGAGCTGCCCACTCGAAACACCAAGGAGGTATGAAGCTCTTGCACTGAGGAGACAACAATATGAAACCTTTGCAATATAATGACAACAGCTTTTTCCTAACAGTGAGGGGTTTTAATGCTGGTCTGCTTCTGCTGGTCCCACCTTGGTATTTTTTGAGGTTTCTTTCATCCCCTCATGAGTCCATAACCTCTGGCTTTCTCTTCCCTGTTCCTCAGTTTCCCAGGCTGACAGCTCACTGTTTGTGCTGAGACACTTTCCTAGCACAGAGGTTTTTTTATTTCTTTGGGGAAACTACTTTCCTGAAACCACCTCCCATATTTTCCCATTTCAGTGTTCCATATTGGCATTTGAATTTCATATTCCAAAGGCAATATTCTTTTCAAACAGTTCTTTTCCCCCTCATTCTGCAGCTGTCCTAATGATGCTGTTACTGCATTATTTTTCCTATGTGCTATTTATTGTGTTAAATCAGCCATTTGTTAGTTCAGCAGTTCTGCTGTGGTTTGTAGATATTCCCGGGCCTTAAAATTATGCAAAATCAGCAATTTGGTTAGTTCCTGTCTTACCACAAGTAATGCCAAATGTATTTTCATAGGGTTGGCAAAAATTACACCAAGGCCCATCTTGTCTTTAATGATCCCCTCTCTGCTGCTCTGGGACAATATTATGTTAAGGCCTATGCAGCTCATTGGTTCCCTTCACCTGAAATAGCAAATTATGAGGGAGCCTATCAGCCTGTCTTGGCTCACTGGTTCCCTTCCCCTGCTATGGAAAAATGTCTATGCTGTTTTTTTGGATTTTCCCTTGCACGGCCTCCAACAGGAGAGCACTTAAAGAGAATTCACTGGCAAATTCCTCAATTTAGAAAAATCATTTTAGCCTTATTGATCAACAGGAATTTAGCTGCATAGCTTGAAAATGGTTCTTTATCCTCTCTGATAAAATTTTTGGGTTTTTCCCCCAGGGAATGCATTAGTTTTAGAATACTTTTTTGAGCAAATGGCAAAAAATCATGCCTGTACTCACAGTTTCTGATTCTATTGCACACACATATAGTATTGGATGCTGGCATGCTACAATGGCATATTTAGATGGGAAAATAATTAAAATGTACTTTATGTTTTAGCTGATACAGTTACTTTTTGAGATACTCAGAGGGGAAAAAGCTATAAAAAAAACTAGATACAAATTCATCTGTAATTGCTAACTTTGAGAACTTGGCAATTTTTGTAAAGAATGTAGCTGTTTTTGGACACAGGATATACATATAAATTTACTCCTGTTATGGTCTTGTCATTCTTGCTGATGAAACGGTAAGCTTAGTATTAAAACAATATTATACTGGTTTTGAGGTATATTTTTATTACATAAACATGCATTCAAGGTGGCCAAAGTAACTGTAATTTCAACTGGAATCTTATTTTTGTTTGTCTTTAAAAGCCCTTGGAATACTTTATGCCCATTAGGCAGAGGGTTTTTCAGAATAAGTCACAGGGGAAGATTGGCACAACCATTACTTTCTGTATACTTTACTGTTCTTGTAATGAACCTGTTCTACCAAACTCATGAGTACCAAACTGATTTCTATACTTATCATAGAAATGGCAATAAACTAGCTCATATTTTGCAGTTTGAGAGAGTTAACTTGCTCAGAATACATTTTATTATGAGGAAAGCATAGCCTGGACAATTTATGGATTAATAGCAACTGAAAAAAGTTGGTTGTGGTTTAAATGAAGAATGTGTCAGTCCTGCTAAGAAGTAGCACACTTTTACTATGAGGTGGGAAACAAGATATTTGTGAAGAAACTATGTATGTGCACCAAATATTAAATTTTGAAACATTGCTTTATTTTAACATTTTAAGAGGCCTATTTTAGTGTTAAGCATAAACTAGGGCAGGTTGTTTCAAGAAATTTATTGTCTACATCGAAAGATACTGGACAATCTAAATCTCCCTTATACGGCTTAGTGATATCCTGTTTCATTTTAGATACCATTTTAAATACCCAGTGAGTCATTTGTAATAAGTAAGTGTGTGGGGAGTGAAACCATTCCTGACTGGTAGCTTGGAAGCATGCCATGGGTTTTGCCACTAGAGATGTGATCCTGAAGTGTTCTGTAGTGAAATCTCTGATTGAGCCCCCTATCGAAGAGTGTGTCAGTAAATCAAAATCACATCCTGCGAAATCTGTTTTACTGAAAACACTGCAGGATTAAAATAATCAGATTATAAAACATCCAGGTGCTTTGTGGGCTTGTGGGTGACAGCATCAGGTGGTGTCCCCAGCTTTAGCAGCAGGACACCTGCAGCACTTTGGGCATGCATCACTCAGGTCTGTTTTCCAAAACTGTGCTGTGGAAACAGCTCCAAGAGAAACAAGACAAAATAAGGTGTTTGTTTATATGAAAAGCAAGACAAAATAAGGTGTTTGTTTATATGAGAAACAAGACAAGATAAGGTGTTTGTTTATAGGAGAACAAGACAAAATAAGTGACACCCATCACTGGGTGAAGGCTGGGTGTCCTTGGACTTCCTGCCTTGTAAGGATGGATTGATTGATGGCGTTTCTTTCTGACAGAAAGACACAGCAGCCCAAAGTGGCACCAAATACTCTTGGGGTTTTCTCCCTGTGGTCGAGCTGGTATCAGGGATCTGCTGCTTCCCTGTGCTGGGGGTTTTGCCTGTAGAGGGCTGCAGTGCAGTCCCAGAGTTTCTGACAAAACCTGGAGAATTACTGCTAATTAGAATTAAAACAGTTCACAGATGTAGCCTATTTTTTCCCTAAAAATGGTTGAAGGATTTGTTGTTCTTGTGTCCCTCAGTGAAATGTATTTGGCAGAAAGACATTTGAACCTGCAGATATACATGTCTATAATTTGGGGGTGTGCTTCTCACTCTCTCTCTCTCTCTATATATATCTATATATATATAAAAACATGAACATCCAATGCTTTATTGCTTTATTTTGGGATTTTTGTTTTCATGAGTAAGACAGACCTTGAAAAAGCCTGTGAAACCTTTTCAAGTGTTGTTAGGAAGTTTCCAACAAACTTATGACAGATTCTTCAATAAATTTACATTTTAACATCCCATTAAAACCTAATTATTTGTAACAACCAAAGAAGAAAACTCAGAATTGCGAACAGGGAACATTTACAGCTCTGATATAAAATGTTTGTTATTTTTATATAGTTATTTACAACTCTGTTGTGGCTGAATTAATGAGTTAATTTATTACCTGTATATGAGTATTTATTGTTGGTGTCATTATCATGTAACTGTAATTTTAATTAATTCCTTGACAGTGTGTCTGTGATTTCTGTGTGGAACATTAAATGTCAAATTGCTTTTCTTTGTTGCCTCATTTGTAAGTATTAAAGTATTTATGTACAGTACAAAGAAATTAGTAACAATTAATGTAAGAGATCTATTGCATATGCTAAATGCAAGCAGACTGCAAAAACCCACCCTGTTGAAGTTTAGAGTTTGGATTTTTTACAAGTTAGATTGAGCACAGAAAATTTTCAAATGCAAAAAAATAATAACCCATGTATCGTTGCTGGATGTGTGTCTCTTTAATGGTTTCTCTTTGATTTTTGAAGAGCGCATTATAAAAGGATACTTTTTAGAGTGACACTGAGGCAGAGGTGGGCAACTGCAGTCACATTATTGGGGTTTAAGTGATTTTGTACGCTCCTTTTATTTATACTTATATTAGTGAGAATCAGCTCTTCAGACTGAGTTCACCAAGGATTCTCACTTTCTAATTATTTTCAGAGTAAAAATACTATGGGATCCTCAAAACCTGAGCATATAAATCAGAATTTATTTTTTTTTTTCATTTTAAGTACATGTTCTGAGTTTTCCTGCTTTGGTGTCATCTCAGCCTTTCATTTGCAGATTAAACAAGTGACTGAACATGGGGTTTTTTTGTATAAGCCTTTATTTTCTTTTAGTTATGGTATTTTTTTGATCCAGAGCACTACAGATCAAGATGCTGATATTTTATGAAGTCACCAAACCGATGTTGGTACTCTAGTACAGTATATGGCTAAAAAGAGGCTGGTGTTAAAGGGAATAATTAAAAATTTCTTTGGGTTCAGGTATCTCCTGAGATTAATGCAGTGGTATAAATAATTAAAAAATAATTAATGCAGATCTAAATGAAGAGTGTTGAGTCCACACAGTTGCCATGCAGTTACTGCAAGATTCCAGTGTAACTACACACTGAAGTATTTATTTCACTTTTCAAAACTTGTTTCCGAAATCTGAGCCACAGCTCTTTCAGGACTTGCTTATCAAGTGGCAAATTTAATCTACGTGGGTGTGTAAATCCTCACATTTGAGCTTCCATGGATTAGGACTGGTTTGACCAGGAGCACAATGTTGTGGTAGCTCTCAGTTCCCCTCCAGAGCAGGGAACCTTTGTTCTGTGCATGGAGCCTGCAGGGGAAGGACAGATCTGCCCCAAAAAGTTTCCACTCTAAGTAGACCTGACAAATAATAGGAGGAAAGAGCTGTTACTCATATTCCCTTCTTACACCTGGAAAACTGATTCATAGAAGATGTTATGAAAAGCCCATAAAAGTCAGAAAAAGGCTCCCAGTGACTCCAGTGGATCTATGATGTTATATCAGCTAAGCACTTAGGGACATTCTTAAATGATTGTCTCTCTCTGAGGCCTGTTCCACACCAGGTTTGCAGAATAGGCTGGAAACTGTACTTGGTGCCAGTGCTGGATGAATTACCCACAACTGCTGTAATTTTGCCAAACAGTAAATCTATTTATGGAGGCTATTCAGCCTTTCAGCAGTTAGGCAATCCCATATGTATGGGAACACACACCTTGCATTTCAGTTAAAGCTCCCAGATCTGATTTGTAGCCTATGAAAATCAATTCTGTTCTTCAGCAGACTTTGCCTGGTGACCCCAGGGAATTTTAATCATTGATACAAGAATTCCAAAATTGATGTTTAAGAAAGAATTTCTTCCCTGCTACCACAGAAAATACTGGGTTTCTATCATCCTCAGAAATGTCTTACTCATTCTCTCTGAGTAATGCACAGTGAAGGAGGTCATAATCTGGGGCATCTGAAATATCAGTGGTGGTGAGTCTTGCATGCAGCAGCCAAGGGCAGGTTTCTCCCCACCAGTGAACTCTTCAAATCTCCCTTGCAGGGTCTGGATTCAGACTCCTCATCGATGGCACCAAAAGCTCAGCCTGTGCTGGGAAAAGGAAAATCATCTGGGGAGTGGAATAGGAACACTAATAAAATTGGGGTGGTAGCAAGCCATTAAAGAGAGGCTAGCCTGTTCCAGCATGCCAGAACATCAAACTCATGTTCTGCTGTGGTGGGATTTATTAGCATCACACAACGTTATTATTGGTGCAAGGTGACAGAGCTCACGCCATGCGTGACGCACACACACTCACACACCCCATCCTCCTTGTCCCAGAATGTTTATCACCTCATATTTTCATTTGGCCAGGTGAGAATGGTCTGCAGTAGAGAAGTGTGTTTCCAAGGCACCAGTCATATTTGTGATTTTGGCTAGAGATAGCTGTAGGCATGAGAAAGGAAAGGAAATGGAGGTCAAAATGCCATTCCCACAGGGCAAGGGCATGGCTGGTGTTTTGGCAGCCTTGGTGACTGAACAGGGGGAAGAAAAGAGAGACTAACAAAAACCAAGCCAGGGCCACTGGCTCAGATGGATTCAGAGCACTCTGCTCTGTTAAAAATAATTTAATGAGAAAAGCTGTTGGAGAAAGAGCTACATGGTGGACAATGGAGGGGAGCAAAAGTGCTCTTGCACTTGATCAACCTCAAGAGTTCTGTGATAGCTTCACCACCAAACTGACAAGATTTAACATTGAAATAATTCGCCTGACCTTCAAAAATCTTCCATGTCTCCAAAATATGTATTGTGTAGGGGAAAAAATTAATTTAATGCAAACTCTTTACTAAAGCTAGCAGCAAATATTTAACTACCCACTCAAGGCAGGAAATTGCAAGTTTAAGACTGTATCTCTGGACTGTATGTTGTGTTGGATCACAAGTGACACCAAACCTGAGTGTTCTGCAGTCAGATCTGCAATGTGTAAGCACAGCTTCCTGTTCTTCATTTTTTACAGGATGGGAATTTTGCCTCAGTTCATACTGGGTGTTTCTCTGTGCCCTGATCACTGTAGTTGGTCAGAACACCTGCAGCCAAAAGCTCTGTTAACTTGTCTTGGCAACTGTGATTTGCATGTTTCTCTGTTTCTGGCCTGGTTGTTCATTTTGCTGTGTCTTTGAAGTTCACTTAGGCTTGCTGTTAAAAAAAAAAGTGTGATTTTCCCTTTCCCAAATGCTTTATTTTCTCATTGACTGACACAAATCTCCTGTAGTTGTCAATGTTCATTAAAAATCCTTGTCTCTTATTCTGGCCTTGGATAAACATTTGTGAGTTCTGGGTTTTTTTTCTTTCCTGCAGTTCAAGCAATTTTCAGAACATGCCATAATGTTCAGTGGCAATGATAAACCTTTTGCTTCTCACTCTCTGAGGAGGAGCTGGATGAAAGCCCTGTGAACTTGTCTGATTTTTATGGGTGCTGCTGGTATTTAAGGAATCACTGCTACATTTGAACAGAAAATGCCTCAGCTCTTACCTGTTGTGTGTCTGGCAGAATGCAATCTCAGGGACCCAGAAAAAAAGGTCCTTTAAGGTTTGAATATTGCTCAATGCAGTCTCCAAACCTACCCAAGCTTATCTGCATTGCAAACAGCCATTGATAACCACTCGTGCTAATAATGTGGAATATTGGGCTGCTAAAGAAAATGCAGCAGAGGCTGGAAACTTCCAGTCCTACCAATTTAGAGACTATCCCTGCTTTCTATCAGGAAAAGCCATCTGTAAGATGGAAAAAAACCCCACTTTCTATTGGCGTTAGATTAATCAGAACTGGAAAATACAGACTGACATTTTGGATATGAGGAAGGTTGTAGATTTAGAGGAGAGCTGTGTGTTTTGCATCCTGGGGGGTTCCGGTATGGAACAAGCCCTGTGATGCAGGGGTGGGATGCAGCTCCCGAGAGAGGTCCAGGCTGTGTGGGCTCTCCTGGGAGGCTGGGGAAGGCTCCCGAGGAGTGTGCGACAACCAACAGTGCCATCTTGTGAGCACAGCCCACCCTGCACGGCCGGGAGGGAGCTCTGCAGCAATAAAACACACATTTCTGTGCTGCTGCCTTTTGGGAGGGCCCAGGCCTTTCTGAGCAGCTGCTCAAAACGCCAGGATCAGGGATTGTCTCCTTATGTGAACAGAGTCCCGTGCTGGTCACATCCCCTTATCCTGTAGCCAGGGTCAGCTGTTAGCTTATCCTGTACATCAATACCTGCTATCAAATACAGCAGTACCTCCTTCCATCCCCTGTGACCTTTCTTCCTTGCTTTCTTATTGTCATTCAACAAGTAAGAGCATGCAAATCCACCATGAAAGGCATCGTAGCAAATAATAGTCAATCCTACTTTATAAAGAATGATTTATGATATTATTTCTGTTACTCGTTATTGGCTCCATTCCTTGAGATGATGAAGGACCTATCTTTATTAACCTCAGCTAGCTGAAAACATTTCATCTATGAGGTTTTTTTTTTAAGAAATGCATCTTGGTAACTCATGATGGAAGGCATCTGCGCTGACCCCTCAGTTCTGCTGTGACTTTCAATATATTATACTTAATAACAGATAAACATCCTTAGCCAGAAACAGAATCCTGCACTGCAGCTTGATTACATCTGCAAAGAGCAGTGATTGCCCTGACTATTTGAATACAAAAACAGTGAGTGATGGCAAGCAAACACAATCTGTTCAAAGCCCTGCTGATGAAATACTTTCAATGCTCAAACCAAGGGTTTGTTGTTTTTCCAGGGTGGCGTGTGCTGCCCCCAGTGATTGCAGCAGTTGTCCCCAATCTGTGTGGGGAGATAGTGAATACAGGGGCAGTTTCCTCTGGAACACACAGCTGAACTTCTCAAAGTAAAAGTGGGGCAAGAATGGCCTCATAAATGATGGCTGGAACAATATAGTCAAGAGGAACAGCCGCTGTGGATTTCTTCGTGCCAAGGCTGGATGTGGCCTGGAAGATAATGTTTGGACAAATGTAATTATTGTGCTCAGGCAGAATGATTGTGAGTAAAGACCTACCATGATGCACTGCTGTTATTTGCTTTTAAACCCATTTTAAAGAACTAATTGGTACCACTAAATTTGTTTTTAGGGAAAAATCCTTAGTTGTGAACAAAGGTATTATAAAATTTAAAGTAAAAGGCTGAAGCCTTTGATGAGAAATTTATTTCTACCTTTGTTCCATTAGTAGCCTCTATGTTTTGAGGGCTTCTGTGAGTCTTACTGATATTGATTTGATGCTCTGGGTCTGCAACAGGTCAGACTAGATGGATCTCTTGTAGATATCACCTGGGAGGCCACAGCTTGTAGAGTGCAGCATTCAGCTTCAAAGGGTTACTAGAATTTTAATGGGTAGACCTTACAATAGCAGATTTTTGTGGCATAGCCAGAGTCTTCCTCCTTACAAGGCTCATTAATTTAAAGAAAAATAGGAAAAAACCAAACCAAAACCAAAAAATCTAACCTAAGTCAAATCAAACTAAAAGAACCTATTCAATTCTTTCAGATGTCTTCACCATTTTTCTCATGGCAGGACATTGTTACAGAACTGTTCTGTTCTGATGTAGAAAGCAAAGAATTTTCTTTGTTAGTGCATAATTGATTTATATACAAACACATACAGTATATATTGCTGATGCAATACCCAAAGGGAAAGAGAGTAGCAAAACAGACATTTTGGTGTGTTTGTTGTCAGGAAATGTCGTGATTCATCTTTCATGAGCATCTGCAAATATGCATCTGCCAACTCTATTTTACTGAAAGCTTGTTCTCAGCCAAACATATTCTCACCCCAAGAGTACAACATTTTTGATTGACAAGTAGAAAAGGATTAATGATTGCTTGAATGTCTCTACAAATTCCCACACTCCCATTTTCTGCTGCACAATAGGAACAAGGACCATGATTCACTCTCACGGGCACATGGTAGGAATAACTTTGTTGTTTTTCCAGTTCTGTACACATCCTTTTGAAGTGACACAGGGGGAACAAACAAGGCCTTACAGGATGAAGACTAGGGCCCACCATCAGTGGTTAGCTGTGCTTAAAAATTTACTTAATTTTACAGTAATTCCAGAGCATTGCATTCTAATCTGCATGAGGCACTACTAATGCAATGAAATTTATGGAGGTTGGTGTCACTCTTGCTCTGCTATTAAGAGGGTCTGTGGCAGTCCAAAAGTTAAAACTGTGGTAATTATCAGGGCTCATCAGGCAACACAGTTTCCTGTCTCTCTGATTTCATTCAGCTCTTGCTCTCACACCAAGGAACAAAATTTCCATTATAGATGTGCAACGAAATTGCAACCAATGTTTTAACAGGCTGAACACAAAAATTGCACTGGGGCATGAAACTAAAGTTTGATATCTTCTAATAAAGATATACTTTGGTTTTCTATGACTACCCTTCAGTTTGAGACTAAATATTGCAGAGCACATGAAGCTGCTCCTGAGCTTCCTGACAGTTCTGAGCCAGTCTGTTGGTTTTCATTAGGAGCAGGGGAGAGCAGGGAGAGGAACTGTTCTTGTTTATTTTGGCAAATGGAGTTGTCAACATCTTCTGAAATCAGCAAACAGTAAGGCCAAACTGGGGACATTAAACTTCATTTAAGATCATTGAAATAACTTTTGTCCCATGATTAGCATTAAAGGTCAGGCATTTTAACACACAGTGCTCCTCTCTAATCTAGAACTCCAGGTCATTTCAATATAGAAATGAAACCATGCCCTCCAAATTGCAGCTAAATGTGGATAACATGACATCATAGTTTGCCATGAGGATTATTTTTGGGTACTGTGAATGATAAAGCACAGAAAGATCAATTATTTCCAAGTATCATTTTGTAGTGTGAGAAATTAGACTTAAAAAAACAAAAAGAAAAATCAAAAAGCTGTGTTCCAACAGTATTTGTTGACTTTTCCTTCTCCATCCTTAGTGGTAAATTGACAGCATTTCATTAGTTTTTATTGTGTTTCTTTCCTCAACAGCTCTGTTTCTAACTCAATCTCTTTTAGCTGGAGAAAAAAGTTGATTAACCTCATCTTGTTTAATGTTTAATTGTATTTTTATCTTCTCTCTAAAAGTAGCAAACCTATCAGTAAAATGTTTTGGGGTGTGTAAATTCCCTGTTGCTGTCCACAAAAGCCATTTAGAATGATTGTCTCGTTTTTGCTCTTTGTTTTTTTTTGTTTTTATTTTGGGTGTTCGCTTCATTCACCTAGACTAAAACGAAATATTCAGAACAACAAAAAAACAACAAAACTCTGGGTGGTTCATTTCTTTCCTAATGTGGGGTGAATTTCTGAATGTGCTTTCTGTGCTGGAAATACAAAAACCTGTTTTGGCTCACTCCTCCCCACCCTGCTGCCCAGCCCTCTGGGGTGCAGATTAGAGACATGGTCTCCTGTATAAAAAGAATAAGTGAGTTAATAAAGAATAAAGTACATAGGAGGCCAGAGTAAATGGAGCATATAATTTTTTCATGAACTGGTCTCTTAAGTTTCATTTTGCAAGGCATCATGATTTTCTACATATTTATGAAAATATGAGAGAGTGAACTTAATGCTTAATGTGCAATCTACTTAGCAATTTTAAGTAAGGCTGTATCTTGCTTTCCCTGTCAGAAAACCCAGAATCTTCTGCAGGCACTGCCACAAATGATAGCAAGATCTGTTATGAGTTTCTGTAAGACTGCAAACCTTGTCTTGCAGAACATCGTGCCAGTTTGTGCTCTTTGGTAACATGCAAGCAAAAACATTGTCAAACTGATTCTCGGGGATGGAATGTGATGCTTAAAGAATGAAACTTGCTTAAGATTGATATCATTTTGTGCACACATAAAATAAAGTACAACTCTTAAGAGAGACAGATGAATATAAACTTTTGGAAAAGTTATGAGATAGAAGTGTTGGGTTTTTTCCTAACATCCAAATGGTGTTTTCAATCTTGAAAACTCTAAAGCAGTTTATAAAGATAATTAGGCATAAATGTCCCCATTTCACAGCTGTGCAAACAGAGGGAAACAGTTCTGTAACCTACTTACCAAAATCTTACAGAGGTAAGCAAATCTTGAGCCACCAGATTGCAAGCACTGGTTCGTTAACATTGCTTTTTTTGTGCCTGCTTCTTTGTAGCTAAATTAATTAATATTGATATATCAAAGCAGCCAAAGTAGACCTAGATCTCAAGCTCGTAAGATGACCTGTTTCATTTCTGTCTCAAGTTACATTTCCTTGATAAGACATCAGCTTCAGAGCAATTCAATATATTTCAGTTCTGTGCCTTGTTGCGGGCTTTGCATTCCACTGTAAAATTTCCAGTTTCATGCCTGGGAAGTTGTGAAGCAAGAGGTACCTGCCTGTAGCACTGTGAGAGCATCACACCCAGGAATGGTGCAAGGAACCATCCACGTGCTACCCCAAGCAGCAGCTGCAGGAAAGGTGCTTGCACAGGCTTTGCAGTTTCCAAAGCACACAGGCTCCTGCTTTAGCCACATCTCCATGACAACTGCTTCATAATTCGTGCCACATAATATATAATTTTGCTGTAAAAAAAAACAACAAAAAGGCTCCGCCAACATACAACATACTAACAAGGCCACATTCTTGGAAATTAAATGAACATGAAAGAATTTTTAGCAATCAATTGACCATTAAATAAAGCTTAAGGGACATTAGACAGTAAGAATGACAGTATTTATAGCGTTGATGTGATCATGAAATCTCATTCTCTGCTTCTCCACTATTCTCACCATTTCAAATCCCTATAATTGAAACTGATGCAACATTTCAGTCAATAGCTATAAAAGGGAATAAGGAGCACGAAATGGCTCTTTGGCATTTAATGAGTAAATACAATCCCACTGAGCTTTGTATTCCAGAATTTTTTGCTAATCAGTCTTGTTTTAACTGAAGGAGTTGAACTGTCTGAGGCACATCAACAGGTTTGGGGATTGGTAAACAATAGAATGATAGCTAAGATAATGGGAAAAGTGTGTTCTAATGCAGTGCAGAGAATTAAGACTATTAAAATGCCTTTCCCAGTTATTGCTTCAATGCCAAGGTAACCAATCAAATAAAACTGCTGCTGTAAGATTAATAGACATTCTGAAAGGTATGAAAGGCAGTGTAAATTTGGTTCTGTAAGTTTACAAAGATCAAGGTATAAATAAATTGTGAGAGGCAGAAACAGAAACCAAGTTTTTCCTGGCTATGTTCTACTTTAGGAGGCAGAAGAAGGAAACAAGGGTAACAGGGGAAAGCATGTTATGTTCAATGGATTTTGGGCATCCCATTGGTTGTTCTGGTTTAATTTACATCTTCTTGTTTTTAACTGGTAATTTTATTTTAAACATGAAGTCTAAGAAATGCTGGAATGTAGGCCTTGACTCTTTCACTGCATAAAAAGGAGATATGAACCAATCATAAAAATGTTCTGTTGCTTTCATACTGAGTTTTGGACTTGTGTGTTGTAATGTATAGAACATGTATTGATTTCAGAACTGAGGAACAGAAACTACACAAGATATCAATAGGAAGGAATTATCAAATGATAAATTACTTTGGTTGGGTTATAAAATTCAGTTAAAGAAGCACCAAGGCAAAGAAACACATTCTGGAATGAGAAACACAAGTCCAAAATACAAGGATCTCCTCCTGAGACAAGTTACTGACTCAAGTTTACAGGTTTTAGCTACCAAAAAGACAAGCTTAACTCCCCAGTGAGACCTAATTCAGAAAAAATTACTTTACTGGCCAACTGACAGCAGCTGTGCAGAGCTAATCTCAAGCAGGGTGTGCTTAAATCAGAAACACATGATGATTTTGTCTGTTTTCTGAGTATCTTCCCTTACTGCATTTCCTCCAGTGGATGAGAGGAGAAATGAACTAAAGCTTCCAGCAGCAGTTCAAAACAGGGCTGATGTTTCACCCTTTTTTGCAGGGTTCCAGGTGTGCAGTTTTATTTTGATATTTATCTGACTCTGGAGCAGAATTTACATTGCCTGGTTTACAGAGAGGTGAAATTTTGGTTTGAAAGTAGATTAAACCTGGTGCTTGAACCTAAGGAATTGAGGCAATTCTTTATTTCATTTGTACAGGGGTATATACTGATGTATCTTGTGGGGTTTTATTTGTATTGACTGTCATGTTCCTCAATTGCTGGGGCCTGTGCTTCTGCAGAACACTCAGAATTCACCAGCGGGGGAGTGGAAGAAGGGGAACATCTTGTACAGCATAAGGACAGTTTAATTTTCCACAGCTAAAAATGATAAAAACTCCCAGTAGAGTTGAGCTGTATTTTTTCTTTTAAAGAACAACAAAAAATTAAGCTACTCTTGGTAGATTCTGCAATCTAGTCAAACTTCTGCTTTCTGTTTTAACAGCAAGTCACATTAGAAATATTTAAATAAGGATTGAAAGAAGCAGTTGCACACAAATATTGATGCCAATGCAAGAGCAAAGATCAGGTAGCAGCTTGTTGTTAATTCCAGCCAGAGAAGCTGAATGAGGTTGGCCCTTCTAGAGAGGAAACTTCACAGTAATAGCACTGTGAATTAGGGAACTCTTTTCTGGTTTAATTATGTTGATCACTGACAAATATTTCCTTTTTTTCTGACCATGTCATTCCCTCTGTCCCTTTTTCCCCTAACCCTGTGTATTTACTCCTTTCCATCTGTCTGTAATCCATCTAGCTCTGGAATATTTCTTTCCTTGTAGATGAAGTATTTGCTCTGTCAATTCTTCATTTTTCCTCCTTCTTTGAAGACCTACTGCTGTGTTGAACCATCCTCCTACATCCCTGTCTTCAGCTCTCATCCTCCTCTTAGACTTCCAGACTGTGCTGCTGAACATGCTCACATTTGGGTCTTGTACAATGCTAAGTATATCAATGTTCAATAAATATCAGTATGGGAAAGGCACAGTTGCTATAAGAGAAATAAATAGCCCGGGAAAAAAAAAAATCAAGATACGGCTGCCTCTGCAACAGCCACTGGCTGCAGTGACTGTAAAATGGAACTAAGAACTAAATTGTCAGTTTTGGTGTGTGCTAAAGAAACCAAGCAATGTCACACATGCAGATGTTTACTTTCCATTATCCTGGCAACCCCCAGTATATAGATCCTTGTGGTGCAATGTAAACTCCTTTCAAGATGGCATTTAAGAGCTTAATCTGTGCAGAGCACTAAAAAACTGAGGCACAGCGGATTTATTCATTTAAGAGAATTATTCATTTAATTTTTGCCATTTAGTATTTATATTAATTTACCATTCATTTATTCCCTTCATTTTTATTCATTTATTCATTTATCAAATATTCATTTTAATGGTTTTCATTATCACTATAGTAACTGTAGGGACAGTTTTGCAATAATTTCATTCCTTAAATAGGTTTAGTTTTGGAAAATCTATAGAACAGGGTAGGGCCACTTGCTTCTCAGGTTCATTCCCTTTTCTCAGAAGTGTTTGTCTCTTTACTACCCTTGTTTCTTTGCAGTTCTACCTAATTTCTCTTAAATTCCTTTCTATGTTTTATGACAACAGCTTAGCTCAGTGATATTAGACCAAATGCTTGACTGATGTGAAGTACTGAAATCTGAGTGTGTAACTCAGTTCTTTGGACACTGATTTAGTCTGCTTGTTTCTCCATATATTTTTCTTTTATTTTCCCCGTAGAATGACTTTTCCTCAAAAATTCACCTCTTATTTCCTTTTAATGCCAGTTCCATTTCTATGTAAATGAGACCCCTGCAAGCCAGGGAACAATGACCTTCTAAGCAGCAATTGTTTTGAACTACAGCAGAGGAAAGCCTAAACCTCTGAAACATTGGGTTCTGTGCATGAATTTCCATTGCAGCACTGAGAATTCAGGTCTTCTGGTTTTTTCTTCAAAAAAATAATTCTCTAATGTGAAAACAGTGGATGAGTAAAATCTTTCAACTTCACTAAGCATCAGATCGTGCTTTTGATGGAAACAACTGGATCATCTGATACCTTTTGTACAAGGCCAATGCTTTTGAGTTGGAATTCTTGTTTTTTTGTTATAGACTGTTCAGTGCTTATGCAGTTGAGTCCTGGAAGTAGGTAAGCAGTCACCTGAAAGGTTATCTTCCTGTGTGCAGTGAAACCTTATCCTGGGCAGGGATATTCACAGATGAACCCAGCTTGCTCTTGGTGAGGCATTAAGTTGTTTGTGGTTTTTAACCTTCCATCCTCAGTGAGCCCCAAAGTCCTAGAAAACACCTCTGTGACCCCCTTAGTGCTCCTTTGCATCACAGCTTCAAACCAGTGTCAGGATCTTGTCTTCCCATCCAAACCTTTTTCCCCTTAATCAAACACTGCACTTGAAACTTAAAGTTAATTGTCTGTAGACCACCCTAAATTCAAGCCATTTCCATCATGTCATCTCTCACAGCCTATCTCTGCTCTGAGTTTTGTCAGGAACTTTGGTGCTGTGTCAACAACAGAAACACATCTGAAATACTTTCTGATTGGTTGGTTAGTAGCTATATTTAGCACTTGAAATTTTTTAATTATTACTATTTATATCACCAGAATAGAAAGAAAACCCCTATCCTTGTAGAAAGCATCATGAACTGGGTATTCCCTGCAATTCTATATTAAGTAAACCAAACTGCTTCATATATTTGCGTTCAGAAGTTTATCTTTGTTGCCAGAAGAGCTAGAAGTAATTTTCTTTACAATGAGATGTTAAGTTTCTAGAGTGTGTCATGACTCTGCAGCAAAAACCCTTCATACCCTGACTTGAGGCTGCAACTCTAATTTTGAGAACCATTGCTCTGGAGGCTTTTTATCAGCTCCAAAAATGTCTTATCTCTGTTTGCTTTTAACTGCATAATAAGAGGTCATTTGAAATAGGTAATGTCTTCTTAAGGGTTTATAATCTAAAGCCGACAGTTGTCAATGAACATTCATTGACTTCAGGGACTCTGAATCAGGTATTTATTCATAATATGTGGTGTTGGCTTAGTAATTTTAGTAGTATTAAGATATGAGAAATGGACTGCCTATTAAAGCTAGACAGAAATATTCTGGTGGCATTTAATTTGTCAGATAAAGCCTTGGAATTCTTGTGAACGTAAATATTTTTCAGCAGCCTCTTTAAGTAACCTCTGCCTGAGAAAGCAATCCTTTTCCCAGCTCACCTGTCCAGCTCCTCCCAGCTCCTGAGAGTTCTTGTAGCCCTGCAGAGGCAGTCCCAGGGCTGTTGGAGAGCTGCAGCTCCATCTGTGGCCTTACAGCCTGCAGGCACCTCGGGCTCCTCTTCCTGAGGCTGATTTCTCATGATGAGCATGGAAGGTTAGGCCCAGCCACAGCATAAAACATCATTAACATAAATGGACTATTCTTCTTTACGCTCCAAATAATTTTCTTCAAAGTATTAGAACTTCCTAAAAAGGTTGGGTATTTTTTTTAATCATTCAAGGAAACTTGCTTAAAAGAATAATAATCAAAGTGTACATTCAATTAAGAGGAGACATAGTTTGTACTTTCTTTCATCTCATCTTCTCATGCAGTGTTTGAATGAGTTTTATATTTGAGAGTTTCACTGCCCTCCCTCTCAGCAGAGAGTGAAGTCAGTGGGAAGAGATCTGATGTGTGCTTTGTCCCTCTGGTGTGTGCATGTATGTTTTTTCATTAAATCTGAACATTAACCTGATGGCCTTTAGGCACAATACTTTCTGAAAAACTTAGGTGTGCTGATTATTGCTTGCTTTCCAACTCCAGATCCTCTTGCAGACACTTCAGGGACCTCATTAAATTCTGCAGCTGTATTACCCTCCTCCTTTATTAACTTTCTTCAAATATCCTGCCGTGGTCTAATGTCTTCTCTTGTCAGCCTCACTCCACTTCATACACCTGAAGGAGACTTTATTGTTCTTATTTCCTTGCTCTGAAAACTTCATTCATAGCCAGTTTTGACTTCTCAGGATATTTTTTTTTTAGCTCATCCCTCAATTGTATCAGCCTTTGTAGTCCCTTGATAAAACTCTGTGATTTTTAGGCATGACATGAATTTTTTAATCATTGCTTTAATTTCCTGATTTAACTCTAAATAGGGCAAGAAGTACAGCAGAAACATGTCTGGTCTTGTAACTTTTTCCTTTGTCCTAAAAAAAAAAAAAGGAAAGAAAGAAAAAAAAGGAGAACTTGCAGTAACATGAAAAAATACTCTCAAAACCTGGAGAAGTCTTAGCTTTATTTTTAGGAAGCTGTTAGTCCAGTGAGTGAACAGGTGGCTACAAAAGGCAGCCCAATTCACTGGTGTATCCTCAAAGTTGGAGCCTCTGCCTCTTGAGCCTGACCACGAGGGCTTTGCATCAATTCCCTCAAATCCTGCTCCCACTCCAGGCTCTTCTCACCTCCATGGCAAACACTCCTATTGCAAGAAAGGTGAAAGATGCTTTTGTGAGGGATTTCTACTTGTTATATCCAGGCTTACCCACCTATTGACCCGTCCACAGAGACAAATCTCATCCTTAACTTCTTTTACCAGTTTCAAGAGATTTGGTTTTACACATTTCACTGACCATTACTGCTTCACATTATTTCCAATCTCTTTTTGTTAGAGAAAGACTTTGTTGGACCCTACCTCTGTGTCACTCTCAGCAATAAATGAAGATGTAAATACATTTCAGTAAAATTAGGGATACTGGAAAAATTAATGTTAAACTTCTCTTCATTAAAACTTGGGAATTATATAGACAGGAAAATTATTTCAAGAAAGCAGTATAGTAAAGGGATGTAACAATTACCTCATGCAGAGCCAGCTCAAGTCAGCATTTTAAAGAATCTGTATGTCTACTTGCAAGTACTTATGATGCTCAGTGCAATCTGTTAAACCAAGTCAACTGGGCAAGACTAATGCCAAATCAATTGCAGTCACTAATGTCTCATACAACTACAGAGCAAAAATATTCTTAGTTGAGCATAACATTCACTGCAGGCAGCAATACATTCATAATCTGAGCTTCTCAATTTAAGTAGTCTGGTGAAGTACAAGGGAGAATTTATCATGTGTTAGGAATTTCCAGTGCTTGTGTTCCCAAAATTTTCTTATTATTCTAGTTTTATGGTTCATTTCCTTATGGTTGCTAGTGTTCCTACCATGTTGAAATGAAACCTTGGGTCATTGTTAAATATTCAGTGTCTCACTCGTCTAACAGATCTTCATTCTAATCACTTACAAACTGTTCCTGTTGATTTCAGAAAATTTCTTGAATAAATCAGAATTAATTATGGGATGCAGAACTCAGTTTCTCAAATGATTCATGGGGGTTTATTAGGAAAAAAATAGATTCAAATCTGCTGAAATTACTCCTACCTACAGAGAGGTATCAGTGTGATTGTATTTTCACAGATTGATAGAGATCAAGGGAAATGCTTTGCTCTAGGCTTTCCTTAGATCAATTCATGGGACAATTCCAGCTGCCCTGTGTTGTACTCCACCACCACAGTGTCCTCAGCGGTCTGAGATGCAATGATGGCACCAACTCTGTGTTCCTTACCTCTGTATCTGAGCTTTAAACATTAAAACTTGATCATACAATCACAGGATCAATCAAGACCACCTAAGTCCACCCCCCTGCCATGGGCAGGGACACCTTCCACTAGCCCAGGTTGCTCCAAGCCCTGTCCAACCCGGCCTTGAGCAATTCCAGGGATGGGGCAGCCACAGCTTCTCTGGACAGCCTGTGCCAGGGTCTCACCACCCTCACAGAGAAGAATTTCTCCCTAAAAGTTAATCTAAATTTACCCTCTTTCAGTTTAAGTCAAATTCCCCTTATCCTTTCACTACACGCCCAAGAAAGATCCTTCCAAATCCTTTATTTTGCAGAATACCCATGAAGAGATAAACCATTTTAAAATGCAGGAGATGTATAATTGTTACTAATTCTATCAGCTGGGCTCAGAGAATTCGATGCTCATTTTGGCTGCCTGTGCTGGTTAGATGTCACTGCCCTCACAACGTGCCCCATCCTGGCTGTGGGAACCCCAGGGCCAAGAGGCACGGAGGCAGGAAACCTGCAGAACACACAGCACTTGTCAGCTGCAGCCTGTGCTTGCAGCTGGGTGCTTTTTGTCACAGCCCTGCTCGTTCAGGGATGTGTGCACACAGAATTCAGGCACTGGGGATGCATGACTTGGAAAGCACTCACAGAAATCAGACTGAAAACTTGTTTTCTTCAGAGCTGGTTGGTTGTTTGTTTGTTTGTTGACAAGGAGTAAGAGCAAAGGGTGAGAGCTGGGGATGGCTTCAGGCAAGGGCAGAGCCAAAGGAGAGGCCAGTGTGGGGCTGCCTGCTGCGTCAGCTCACAGGGAAAATCAGGGATTGCAGAGCAGGGCCAAGGCAGTGACACCTGCTGAGAACTGCTGCTGCTCCTGAGGAGGGCTTGCTCAATTTGACACTACATATTCCTGCAGTAATTGGTCAAAGAGAATGAAAAGAACCTCTAAACCCACCCCTTAGGGTACAAAATTAGATGTTTCAATCTTTTTCACGGTTGTAAGGGCAAGAATAGAAAGCAGAGTTAACATTCTTTTTCAACAACTCATCTTTACTCTCCCAGGATCCTGGGAAAACACCTGCTGAGTATCCTGGAATTCCCAAAAGATGCTGTACAGAACTGACATCCTTTGCAGCTGTAGGTCCCAGGAAGGTTTTTTCCATATCAGAAAAATTATTTTGTTCAAGGGTTATTTGAAATTTTTCAGAATTGCTTAGTTGTTAAAAAAAAAACCAAACCTAAAAGTGCTGTGGGAGATGGAGAGGGGGATAACATTTCAGCACCTTTTTACTAAGCTTAAACTACACCATCATTATACACATATGATTATTTTGCTGTTTGTTAGTTATGCTGTGGTTTACTTAGGATTTTCCTGTGTAAATAACTCGGTAAATGTGCACTATAACACAAACATTGTGATGTGTGTTTATTTATAAGCTCTCAGAAGTTATAAAATATACTTTGAGTTACTTCTGTATGTGTTTATATCTGTGTCTTTGAACTTACTCTACTGTAAGGCTAAAGGTCAGTGGCCCTCTGTCCCCATGTCCCTGGCAGGAAGGTTGGCCCTGTGGTTTGGGTGACCTCAATCTGTCAGCTCCATCTCAGAAAATGTGTGAGAATGTGTTTAGCTCATCCCCTGGCATTGCACAGTGTGCAAGTTCTGGGCTCTCCAACAGCCTGTCAGGAATTCAGCTGATGCTACGTGTGAATCTCAGAAAGAAAGAGAGAAATGTTGGGCAAAACATTTTGTGCTTAGTGAGAGGCATTTCCTGACAAAACTCTGCTGTGGTGAAAATGTTTTCCATTCTGGTTCTGCTTCTTAAAAAAAAAACTAAATTAGCCACCAACTGCTGCACAGTAAATGGATGTAAATTGTAGTTTACATCAGAGCAGGCTGTGACACAGCAATACCTTTGTTCCCAGGGAACAGAGGAGTTGTGGCCAGAGCAGAGTTTACTCAGACCCCAAGTAATGAGGGTGGCTTTGTCACTGCCGTGCCATCAGTGCTGATCAACAGCTTTGCTGAGCTCCAAAATTCTGGCTGTGAAAGAAAGCAAAGTCTTAACACCTCCCCAATTACTGTCATTCTTATCTTCATTTTTGTAAGATATGATTGTCCTGCACGATTGAGTTCTTTTATTTGTCAGTTGTCAATACAGATTTTGCCCATTATTGTGATGGCAGCTCTCTTCCCTTTTATGTCAATGTAAAGAATAACAGCTTTTCTGAAGTTAAGGAAATTAAATATTTTGTTTTATCAATGCAAGTAAAAAAAAAGGATCAAGCCCTGTATTTGTTTTATTCCTAGCTTTGCTTCCAGCAAAATTTTAGATGCAGTAAATACCATTAAAAATACAAAAATCCATGTTCCAACATTTCCAGCATACAAGACAGCAGCAAAATACAGATTTCTTAGTTTCTTTGTATCTCAGTGTGTATAGAAAATTAGTACAGAGCTCCAGAAAGGTATGAAAGAGCCCTACCCAGGGAGCAAGTGCACAGTGCCAGGCAACTGGTGTTGTACTGTGCCCTATTTTCACAGACAAACAATTTCTCCAACCATAAAATGCATGAAAGTTCAGAAATTTCAAGAGTCCCTGTCGTGCTGTGAGTTGTTTTCTTCTTCTGCTGTTTTTGGTGCTCTTAGTTTCTCCCAGCTGATGCAGGCATAAACCACTTTTTTTTCCCTGAAGGGGCATTTCATTCTCTGAGAGGAATTTCTTTGAATTTCATCGTGATTATGCTAAAAGAAGTGCTACCTGCTCCCATTTTCAGTTTCTCAAGGGTATAACCCATTCAAGGGGAAAGAGCACTTGCTCCTCAGGTACCCAGAAACAGGGTATTTGGCAGCAATAAAGACAAGTTAAACAAAAAACCTCTCACCATATTCCACAGGCTTTGTGCCTTAGATTTCTATGTGTAAATGTAGCTTTGTAGCTTTAATATAAGAATTAATAATTTTCACAAATAAGCAGTATAATGTAAGGCCAGGTATGCAATATAGAAATTTGATACCTTCTTATTGTAAGATTTCTCACTTCTAGAAAATAATACAGGGATTAGAGGAGAGGAAAAAAAAGATGGCATTTCAGCCACTGATACTGGTTTTTTTTCTCCTCCTAAGTCACAACGGTAAATCTAGTTCCCAGAAAGCTCAATCACATCTGGCACTGAACACGTGCCAAAGACCAGAGCACAATCTTTCCTGCACATGGATCTACTGAGATCTGTGTACAGAGTACAACTGAGTTTATGGAAAAATTTATGGCAGCTTTAAAGTAAGTGCCTCCTTAACAAGTGCTCTGGAGTGCCATTCTCTGTTCTGGGTGTGCTGTCAGAAATCTGTCGGTGTCCAAGGCCTGGGCTGGGTATAGTCACTAACAGCAGCTGGATCCAAGTTTATCCTAGGTTGCTGGACAAACACCAGATAAATCTGCAATAACTAAAATTCCCTCTCCTCTACAGCTTCACCCCTCAAAGCAGAACCATAAGAAAATGTTGGGAATGAAGTAAGTTCAGTAAGCCCTGCTGTCATCCTCAGCAACGCCTTTACTCCTAAGCAGTCATTCCTGCATCGCTGACAAACTCTTTTTCCATTTTAGCTTTGGCTTAAAAGTAAAATATGATGGGTTTTTTTTAAACATTTTGGTTGTTGTAGTAAATTCTGTCCTCCTAGTCCTAATAGAGGCTGGCTTGTGACTGGAGCAATTTAATCCCTGAATGTCCCCCTTTAGTTCTTGTCTTTGCCTAAAGGTGAAGATTTCAGTGTGGTGCATGCCCATGTTGAACTATGTGCTAACCCAGCTCCTCCTGCCCAGTGTGTTACATAAATAAAGTGAGGCTTAGAGTCCCAAATCCCTTAGCAGGTGACAGCACAAATCCTTTGAAACTCCTTTTCTAGCTTGTGGCAATGTGTTATGTTTTATGATGAATCCGCTCAGGACTTTGCAAATGGCTTTGAGGGGAAGGACAAGGTATGAATAGAGAAAATATTGGAGATTTTTGGGAGCATTATTAGATGGGCCTTCCATAAAATTCAGTCTCAAAGAGGCTCAGGGGAGGGCCAAGAGCTGCTGTCACTGTGTGCAGGTTGGAGAGGGGAGCCCTTCCTTCAGGGATGATGCACATCCCACCTCGACTGTCAGGACAGTGCAGAGACTGTGCTGGGAATCAGCTGAGCCAAACACAGCAGAAGGGTTTTGTCTAGATTAAAATCAAATCTGCTCTACAGCTCTGCAGCATTCTTCTTCCAAAATCTCTTATTTACAAGCTACATATGGGGAAAAGTCACATTCACTTAGAGAGGAAACTTCCCGGTAGAAGTTCAAAATGTTTGTAAGAACACCACGTTATCCAAACCATGTTTTCATGCTCTAACCAAGACTTGGCTCAACTTCACCTTGCTGAGTGGGATGTTTTTGTTGTTGTTTCCTGGCAAGCCCCCAAAAATGTAATGAATAAATACATAGTCAGGAGTCCAGAATGAGCAAGATTCACAGCTGCATTTCTCCAGTAGTAAAAATCTTGCTACTAATGTATGATGTACTGGTAGTTTGTTGTATTTTTGTCTTGTTTTTCTTAGGTAGGTCTTTGATAGTTAACACCTAAGTATTCACAGCATGGTAATGGGGTTCAAGACAGACATAGAGAAATAAAAGAAAAATGTGTATGTTGGTATGTGCTTTAAATGAGCTCAAAAATCTCTTTATGATCCTGATATCCCTTCTATCATCCTGCAAATGTGCTGGCAAACCATGCAGATGGGCCTCAGAAATTTAATTTTTGTATCACAGAAGAATTTGATTTTAGAATGAGCAAAAGCCTACACAGATATGTAAATTCTTTGCTGTTACAGTGGGGAGATCCAGCCAGATTTCTTTCTTTCCCAAAACTTCCCCTTTAAGGAGATTTCTTGAGCCACAAGTGGGAGGGAGATGAGGAGATCAGCAGTCCTCCATGAGGAACATTGCTTTTCCTTCTGAAAATCTTTACACTGATGTTCACACATGACCAAGTGGAACCATTCCCTGCCTGGGTGCCAGACTGATTGCAAAATGAGCTGATGATAAACTCTTCATTAATTTACTGCAAGGTGAACTTCCTCCCATGCCACAGTGGTGGGAATGTTTCCGTTCCTTTAATGCGTGCTCCAACCTGCATCTTAAACGAACATAAAAACTATCCATTTCCTTCCCACCTGTATACAAGCACATAAAGGAAAACAGTATTAAGCAGTTCATTAATGGCTTTTGCTCTTTGCTGTGTGCTGTGATAACCAACTGCTCCAGTGGCACAGGAGGAGGGACTTTGGGACATTTTCTACAGGGATATATAGAGGGGTTGAGAATTTTTGTAACAATTTTCAACAGAAATGCAATACTTTTTCATAAATATTGCACTGAAAATATTCTAGAAATAGCCTTGCATGACTAAATTATTTTTTTTAAGCTTAGGAAGGTGTTTAGGGCATAGGACGGGAAGAATTTTAATTTTTATTTGATATTTGTGATCCAAAGAGATTTCAATATCCTATTTGATCTGAGAAATTTTTTCTTTCTTTTCAATTGGTCACTACCAATGTCATAGTTGAGTAATAAAACTGGAGCTGCAAAAATGGAAACAATTAGCACCAATAGTGCTGTGCACCTCAGTACATGCCAAACATACATTTTATCTTGCCTTTTACCCATTAAATGGTTCCTCTCTCAGATAAGCCCTGCTAATCTAATGACCTGCTAGATCACACAGTGAATCAGAGGGAGAACTGTGGAAACAAGTTTAAGGGCATGGAGCTACAAATACTCTTGACTATGAGTAACTTTACTCTTGGGAGTATTTCAATTAACTCGAGGAGGGATTGTGTAGGGCAATAAGCTCTGAACTTCATGGAAAGTGTTCTCAGGACTGGTCCCCAAGCATATTCAATTGCAGTCTTCACATAAAATCACATAAATCTGTAGTCAGGGACTTTTAATAAACATATTTTATACCATAAATTACTTTCTGAGGAGGATTTTTAGAGGTATAATTTTACAGCATTGACCTCCAATAGACTCATAAAATTCTATCATGTTAAATGTATATTTAATGGCTTTAAACATTTTATATTAGTGAGCCAGTGGGCCTGGAGGACTCTAGTACTGCAACAACCTATTGCATCAGTGGATATTTAGGGAGATTTAAAAAATGCAGATTATTGACTTTATTATTGATGCAGAGGAGCCACTATATCTTATCAGGCAATTAAATGCCCTTTCATAAAGTGCTCATTGCATGGAGACTGAATTTATGGAAATGATGAAACTTAATGGCTCCAAAGGAGTCATTACATCCGGTCTGAAACCCTTTTTGGGATATTCATATTTATTTTAATATTCATGCTTGTAGTAATGAGAAATTAAGGAATTTTGTAGTAAATTACACATATAAGTAGGTAGATATAGAGGTTGCTATATTAGTTTGAGTAAATCCTAAAGAGAAATGTACTTGCAGCATTTCATCCTGCCATTAAAGGTACAGAGTTAAACCAGTGAAAAGAGATGGCTGTATTTTGATAGCTTTTGTAAATCCAGGATGTGCCAGGTCAAAAATTACAATTTTAATTTTCATTTCTACATTTGATTTATGAACACTCACCCACACTTCATTCCTTTCTACTAGGGCTGTAATTTTGCACAGATTATTCTGACATGTATTTTATAGCTAATGAAGGATTTTGGATGTATCCACACACAATATGGCATTGAACCTGGAAATTGCTCTGCTGTCTTCACTTGAGTCCCTTTATAAATTCAATCCTAAATTCAGCCTTCCAGTGAGGTCCCTCTGGCTGGCAGATTTTCAGTTCTAAGTGTGTGTATTATCCAGACATGTTCTCAGAGATTTAGTTTATTTTTTTCAAAGACCTGGATATTCAAAGTTATTTGATATTGAACACAAAGGAGTAGAAAATATGAGAAGTACACCACAAGAATGCTAGAGTTTGTTTCCTACTTGGGGTAACACATCCCCCTTCTGGAAACGAACCTGTCCCTGTGTTGAAAATTGCCGCATCATAAAAACCCTGTGTTGGCACTCTCATGTGCTGAATCCACCCAGGGAGAGGTCTGTAGGTCATCTATTCTGAATTTTACTGTAGCTCCATTCAGGCTTTGCTCTCCCATCTCTTCCTACTAGGCAAGAGAGGAGAATTCAGGGAATATCATTTTACAATAGCCTGTGTAGCCCCTGGGGAGAGAAAATGTTCAAATTGACTACATAGATGTAGAATTTAAATAAAAACATTTGCTGATTTTCTTGTACTTCAAAACTGGCTTTTTCCTTTGTCTGAGATTGGCAAAATGCAAGCACAGGATTTCACTGTGCTTCCAACAGCACAGTTTTGCCCCTGTTTTCAGTAAATTTTTTCTTAAATATCTTCACATTAGTAAAGCCAGGTTTACCTATGTTACAGGTTTACCTGCGTTACCAAGTTGCCCTGAGATTTTTGTGACCTTTTAGAATGTCCCAAGTCTGTTATGCCTAATGCTGAAGCATAGGTGCCTGTGTACATCCTGTTAGATTTGGAGAAAAACCAGAAAAAAGTCACTAAATAGGGACAGTGCTTCATTAGCCACTAATTTAAGGCAGTGCTTAAGATCAGAGTTAACTTTAGGAATCTCTTTAGTTTCTGTTCAAGTCAAAGATGAGACTTATTCTTAAACTGAAGAATCTTTTCTACTTACAGGCTTCTTTGAGTAAGGTCCTTTGTAGAATAATAATTAAACCACAAATTTTTAAGAAGTCTTCTTTCATCCTTGACTCACTTTCTTACTGCAGGGCTATTTATAAGATAATGCTATCATTTAAAAGAGGTAGTTTCCCTGTTGTTGCTGTGAAGAAGCTTTACAGAGTAGTAAAATTATTTCAGGTCCTTGAAAGTTTGATTTTGACTCTTTCATTTTCATCTTTTTCATGGGTTTTTGTTGTTGTTGTTGGCTTTTTTGGTGGGTTATTTTTGTTTGTTTGGTTTGGTTTGTTTGGGTTTTTTTAATAGAAATTGTTCCAATGCTATAAAATAAATTCTTTTGTAGAAGGAGACTATAGAAAAGCCCCTGAAGTGCTTCACTTTGAGGAGCTTTGTTCATCAAGGTAGAGGGCTTTCCAAACCGCAAGCATTATAATTACCTGGCTTTGCTCTCTTTGAAATCAGTGGCAAAACTCTTGTAGGCTGCAGAGGCAGCAAGAGTGAAAGGAGCTGCTTCCCTTTGGTTTCTTGTTCCATTTTCTGATTAACATCTTAAACTGCATTTTGATCATGCAGCTCCCACTGTCAGGGAATGCATGATGGTCTTTTGTTGATCTTCTGAGGGAACAACAGCTCATCTTGATGCTCAGCCAAGGCATCTCTCCTTTAGCTGTCCCTCTCAGTTCCTGTGTGAGAGCACAGCACAGCCCTGGCTCAGAGTGTCCCCACTCCATCTGGTGACCTGTCAGAAGAGCTTTTAGACCTCTTTCCTTTCACCACCCAGCAATGATTTTTTTTTTCTGCACAAAATGTGTTTTTAACATTTCGTGCTGAATAAGTTTAACAGGTCAGATTCAAAGTAAGATTGCTATCACTGAAAAAGTTACTCTGCACCAGTTTGGCCACAGTGACTGTCCAGAAGAGGTATTCTTAGCCTGCAGAAAGTGTTGTGTCATTTAACTGTCCCAGAGGTCAATGTCACAAAATAAAGCCTACATCATGTTACCTAGCATTTGTTGCAATGAGAACTATGAACAAGTTAACATATATCCATTTGACTATGGAACTGAGCCATTTTGGCATTTATTTCTTTTCATTTTCCTGAACAGATGGTTTTATTCCCACCATGCAATTTTTTCCACTGTTTTCTTCTCATCTAGCTTTCATTAGCTTTTGTTCTCCACGCATTATTCAGGCAAGTGTGCTGCACATAATCCAGGACTGAAATTAATCAGGAGTGGGAGCTGGGTAAATGAATGGCAGATCTGTACTTAAGCTTCTGCCAGAGGTAATGGTGGATAGGTGCAGGGGTCCACTCCTTCTGCTACATTCTGTGACTCTGTTATGTGTGGGTATTAAGCAGAGAGGACCAATATTTCTCTCTCTTTCCTTCCCCTCTCACTCCTGCCTCGTACCTGTGTCACACGACATCCATCAGTCTCACAGAGGCAGTGTCACATGCTTAGTTATTGCTGCCAGAAGTAATACAAAATCAGGCCTGGCTGACATGTAAAAAACAGAGCCTTCTTTATGGCAGGTCAATAAAAGTCACCAACAAAAAAATCTGTGGACTTTTAATGGAGAAAAAACACTGATGAATAGGCATTAATTGAAAATTAGGGCATGAAAAACAAAAAGAGGTAAGAGAAATCAATTGCTATACCTATAAGCCTGAGTTGACAATAAACCAACAGCAACAGCAGCAAGATGCACTGGACCAAAATAACCACAGGTGAAAACAGAGGAAAGTTAGGTGTGAATAAATTAGTTTAACAAAGGCCTACAAACACCAAACAATTCCACAACTGAACATGGGTGGAGTAACTGTAGAAAGAATTGGAAATACTATACAAAAGGAAGTTAAGATTTATGTCCTGCCTCTGGTAGGAGATATGATGATTGACTGTGGGAGCATAAAGAAACAAAAACCATGGTGGCTCTTTCTTTGGGCATAATAGGGTCTGTGCCTGTGTTAATTTTATAATCTTCTGTAAAACCTGGGAGTCTCAGTTCCCTCTTGTGCTGAGCACAGATGGTGCACACTGCAGCCCCACGTTTAGCAGATGGACACGTGGGCATGAAAGGTGATGCAGAGGAGAAAGGTTGATCCCAGTAACCTTGCTGTCAGGTGATCTCATTTGTGATGTGAGTGGGGAGGATTTACTGGGTAACTCTGTGCTTCAATTCTCCTCTTTGCAATGATAAATTATTTTCCCTTTGTGTTGAAAACCATATTCAGGAACTGTACTTCTGCATTCTCTTAAGTTCCTGAAAAACCCTAAATATTTTGTTGGCTCTTCCTGACAAATTAGAGGCAGGCACGGGGCAGCTCATGGCTGAACATGAAAGAGGATATTTAGGAAAGAGTTACAAGGTCATTTACAAAACCTATTCTGTTGTTCCATTTTCTGACATATTAAAACTGGTTATTATTACCCAGATAATGAACAACTTGTGCCATTTTTGCTCTAATCACTGCTGCTTTTTAAGCCTGCACTGTCTGTGCCCAAGTGTGCATGCACCAGGACACCTTGGAGGGGAGGATGCTGTGCCTTTGTGATTGCTGCAGAGCAGCCAGAATTCCTTTCAGTTTGAAATTTTTCAACATGAAATTACAATCATATTCCTGCTCTCCACTGGCATCAACAAAACCCATTAACTGTAATAACAGGACTGATTTTGCTCTTATTAGGCATTTATTAAGAGCTAAGTATCTTGATAAAGCAGAATATGCTGCAACTTGACAGCAGAACTGAAGCATTCTGGAGAGGGCTCTTACCATCCATCCTCCTTCCCTGGTGGTGATGGATGTGCACCATGAAGAGATTAAATCATGTGCTTCACTCAAGTAATAAAATGCTCTGTGCACTTTCTCAGTAGTCAGATTGTTGATTCTGATCAAGTGGAGGACTTGGCTGATCTTGGGATTCAGCTGATATGAAAGTGGAAATATTTGAAACTCAGAATTGACTGCCAACTACATAATTTCATACATTCATCTATAATGGTTAAAATATCGTGTGTTCTTAAATTTATTGCTGCTCTTTGCAATAAAGAGCAGTCCCTGAATTTAAATAGTTGGATTGATTTTTTTTTTCTTTTCACTGCTGTGAAACCTCCAGATTCCAGCTGATGTATCAGGGCAGAATTAACAAATGGAAAAATCACAGATTCATAGTTCAGGTGCCTATAAGCAAATATTTTTCTAGAATAGTTAATATGGTTTTTGTCTGATCTGAAGCTGTTTGATAATTCATGTTGAATCCTGTTTAATTAAAATCTATCTAATTATGCTGCTTGTTTTGTGGGATGAAATTTACACTCCCATTTCCCAGAATTCCCAAATTGCTAAATGAAGCTGCAATATCATCTTCTAGGTACAGCTTTTTCTCTTTCAGAAGAACCTGTCCAACTTATTGTAATGGAGTGTGCTGGTGAATCAGAAACTAGGAATCTCATTTTCTACCTTGGTAGCAAGGAGTCTTTATAGCTATTCAGTCTTGCCTCCTCTTTGTGACTGTCATGCTTAGTGGAATTTCTCTATAGGAAGAATTGAGCCTGACCCCAGTGTGTCTGCAGCAACTGAGATATGTAACAGCATAATGGTCAGGGGCATGCACCTACAGAAGAGGCCTTGTGAGTTTATGACCTCTCAGGAAAAGCAATGCTCTCAACCACTGTTCTGGAATTTATTGTGCAGTTTAGCAAAAAAAAAAAAAAAAAAAAAGTAGCCCTAAAAGCCTCAGATATTATCAGGTAAAATACAGATATAAGCATTAACTGCTGCAATTATTACCTATTGTAATGCCCAGTTTTCAGGTTTCTCTTCCGTTTATTCTGGTTTTTTTGGTCTCAAGAATGTAGAAAGCAGCTGATTGCTGAAAGTTGAAGGGAATTAGACTTTGATTCAGTGTAATTTGCACGCATGTGCTTCCATATAGAGCTGTTATTTTAGCATTTTACTCTTTTAGGTACTTGCTGTATTCTAAAATAAGCAAAGTCCAAAACTATATGGCATTGCACAGAAGGACTCAGATTAATCAATGTATGGATTAAACAACACTGTCAATTAATCTTTAAGTTTGGAATGACTTGGCAAGGGTTTTCAGTATCATTCAAGAAAGAATATGGGGCCCTGCAGTTTTCTTAAAGGAATTCTATACATTTCTAAATATACATGCAGCAGTTTGCTAATCCATGTCCTTGCTTTGCTGTAAATACCTAAAAACTGCATTTCTGGGATATGTTCAGGAGACCTGGGTATGATCAGACAGTGCCAAAGGTGCCAGGTCTGCAATCATTGGGGGCTAGGTAATTCAAGAGCATGCTTGACTCAATACATTTTAATTAGCTCTGGGAAACCAGTATACAGTATAGTGCACTGGTAGATGATAATGTAATACAAGTGCATTTTTCTATGATGAACAGAATGTTCTGCTTTATTCTGAGATCTATTCCATAGGACAGTTGATATGAACTTAGTTTAAAATGGCTATAAAAGCTCTGGAGGCTCTATTCTCCTTAAACCAGAGAAGTTGGAGAGGAGGAATAGAACCTAATATGTCAGGAAAATAGCAGGCAGCACTTATCTGCCTTAGCAAGGAGACAAGTTCCTGAGATTTACATGTAAGGATGAGAAACTCCTTTCAAAACTTTTCTTTAAAATACTGCAGTTTGGGAAATACATAACAATGAAAGCATGTTTACTTTGTGTGGAATTCATGTCATGATGAGGATAATAAGACCCTCCAAGGCAATAATTGCTTCACTGTAGGGTGCTTCTGCATCTAAAATTGCTCAGCATCTGGGTTTTAAATCATTTGTGTTCCTGGTGGGTAAAGCTGCCAGGCAGACAAGTAGCATTTTTAAACTTACACAGCACGACCATGGCATGTGTGCATTTAAGGCTGAGCTTATTATCATCAGGAACTGTTACTTACACCATAGAGACAGTCACCAAATAGATTCTGTATGATACAATCTTAATAAATTCTTTTCATTCACAAGGAAACCATTCAGCTTATGTTAGAGATGTGGTTTGGGTATTCAGCAGACTGTCCAGCAGGAAGGCTTTGTCTGCTGAGCTCAGAAAATGTGCAGTAAATTCCACAACTTATCTGTGCTGTGCTGAGCAGGCCACTAAACGCCGTGCTGAAGATCATGTTACAAGCAGGAAGAGGCTTTGCTGTATTCCTGGAGAATTATGATATTAACATGTAAAGTAGACCTCAGCTTGGTTAGAGCC
This sequence comes from Molothrus ater, assembly GCF_012460135.2. Classification (NCBI taxonomy): domain Eukaryota; kingdom Metazoa; phylum Chordata; class Aves; order Passeriformes; family Icteridae; genus Molothrus; species Molothrus ater. The sequence goes on along the minus strand of NC_050487.2, from coordinate 19,878,715 downwards.
ATTCTGCCTGCAGGAATCACTGAAACTGAACCTGTGCTTCGTTTTTACTGGGGGAGGGTTTGGTGACAAATATTCTGCCTTTGATGTGTCCTTCTCCACTGCAGCTTCTAAATAATTGCATGCAGAGCATTCTTCCAATCCTAACCTAACTGAGTATGTCATGGTGCATATGGGGGATCAGTTGTTGTGGTGCTGATTTTTGAAAATCCTGATTCTAAAAAGAGCACCCTGAGGTGGCTGTTTGGTGGTGGCTGCAAGTCCAACTTGAAAGAGCTGATCTGCACCTTAACTCTCTGAGTTACTGAGGTGTGGGCAGCAGTGAGACTTGCACTGTCCATGCTCTGTCCATCTCAAGTTAAGGCTTACACCTTGTCTTCATGTGTTTATATCCCTAACTCCCAATGTTGGTGTTTTGGGAAGGTTTTCAAATCCTGCTCTTGCCTACATCCATCATGGCCCTGGGACAGGCCAACCTCGTGTGCTGGTGTCTGTGCAGGCTGTGGGTCTCAAATGCAATGCCAATCTACCTCTTCTGAAACTGTGGCTCTGGAGAGACCCTGGCAAAGCTGTGATGTGCCTGACATTTCTTTTTGGCTCCAGTGGCAGCTGTTTTGAGGGGTTTTTTTGGGATATTTTTTAGGGGGGGAGGTTTTTTGGGTTTTGTTTGCCTTTTCTTCATTTTTTCTCTTCCCCCACCCCCAGGTTATTTTAAACTTGGATCAATTCCCTGATCTGATTCACTTCACAGTCACACAAACAGTTGTACTAGCACAACAGAGGGAGCAGCAAGAATTAGCAGAAGGAGCAGTGGCTGCACACAGCAGCTCTTGTACAGGAAGAAAAACACCTTAAAGTCCTTTCTACTGTGTCCATTTGAAGTGCCTTCATTCAGCGTCTGTTACAGGAGCTTTTTTTTGTTGTGGATTTTCCTCTCTTTGTTGCTACACAGGTTTTTTCCCCCAGTACAAGGAGCTGTTTCAACTCTGCCAGTACCTATCTGCCACCTTGTTAGTTGTCTGCTGACTACTGAAGCTCTTAGGAGAGAAGCAAAAATCTCTGTAGACTTCTAAGCCACATTTGCAGGCAACTGGAAATTAGCAGGAAGATAAACCTTGCCTGATCTTCAAAAGGCAAAAAGAGTAATCATTTTCTTGTTAACCACAAGATTCTTGCTTGAAAACTTCTGGTGGTCACACATGCAGAGTGATTAGGGATACCCACTCCACGAGGGGATTTTCCCCTCTGCACTCAAAAGGGGTTTGCCAAGCCAGCCTATGCCAGTGCTTGGTGCTTTCATGCTTTTCTGCTTTCTACAAGGTGGTGTGAATTACTTGATGATCTTGAAGGTGTTAATTATGATTTTGGTCTGTGGTTTGCTTCTTTGCTCATGAGCTTCTTTTTTTTTTTTTTCCATGAAGGGAGATTGAATCACTTGGAAGGTGATTCTGCTCTCTAATGTCATACTTCTCCATGTCAGTAGTCAGTCATGGCAAAAACTTATTAATGTACCTGAAATCATCTTTTTATAATTCTTTTCGTCAGTTTTGGGAAAAGAGAGAAGTTAGTCATAAGAAATGAAAATTTTTTTACATTTATGTTTGCTTGATTTCAGAAAAAGGTTCACAGTTAGGTCCTGACCCTTCTTGAGCCAGTGGCACCTTCAATCATCTCTTATACCACTACAAAGTGAACATCATCCTGCCTTTCTTCTTCTTTCACTTGAGAGTGATACAATGAAGTGGAAGATGTTCATGCACCTGAACTTATGACAAAATGGTTTCGTAAAACATAGATCTGCTGGAAACTTCAGCATTTCTATTGTTCTTTGTTGCCTTCTGCTTTGTAATATTTGGATTCTGGGCAGGATGGGGGTTGCCTGGTAGCTGTGAGATGAAAAAATAATAATTGTGCTAATGCTAATAGTAATGATATAATTTTAATGAAAAGAAAAGAGAGAAATAATACCTGACAGTTGCTCACCTCTCCTGACCAATACCCAGCCAGTCCCAAGCAGTGGTCGATGGCTTCTGGCCATGAGCCCCTTGTTTATACACTTGTTGATGTTGTGTGGTTTGGACTATCCCTTTGGCCAGTTCCAGTCAGCTGGCCTGGCCATGCTCCCTAAAGCCCTCTTGTCCCCCTGCTCACTGTCAGAACATGGGAAACTGGAAAGTCCATGACTTGGGGTAAGCATGGCTCAGCAATAACTCCAACGTCAGTGCATTATCACTCTAAATTCAAAACATAGCCTGTACTTGCTGCTAAGAAGAGAAGTTACTTTATTCCAGCCCAAACCAGCACACATCTGAACTGTGCTTAGAACTGCAATTGAATTGGGCTCTTGGAAATAGCTGTAAGGGTGAGAAAAGTGCTCAGATCCTTGCTCTGTGCCAGCCTAGAGCAGGGAAGCTTTTGTTTGTTTCAGGAGCATGGAGATGCCTTTCTGTTACTTCATGTCCATTAATATGTTCACCAGGAAACCTGAAATCAGAGCTGTAGGAAGTATTTTACTTACCCTTTGGCACAAAATGATAACTTTCAGCAAAGGGGACTTTCATTCAGCCAGATCCAGGAGATTACAGACGTGTACCTGAAGGCAGAGGAGATTGAGTTCTGTAAGGTATATACTGCACAAAAGAGTGCTACAGTCTCCACCAGTTTAGGAAAGTGTCTAGAGACTTTATTCTGCTTTTACCCATATAGGTCTAAGGAAATTAATCAATAAGCAAGGACACAGGGTGAACACATATGGTCTTTGATATTTAATAAATGGATTAACAGAGTCCACCGCTTAATATTCAGCCTCTGCCTTAGGAGTATAAATTAATAAGCATTAGGTTCTCTTTAATGAGGAATTTTTCCTTTTAAAACCTGAATGAATTATCAAAAAGAGCTCTGGCAGAATTTCAAAGACATTTTCTGACCTTCTAGTATTCTGGCCTGCATGAATTTTTAACAAGATGCTATATATCTGGAAGGCCTATTAGAATTTGTCTGCAGGAAATCTATCTGCCCTGCAGCCCCTCACCCCCTTTTTTCCTTTTCTTTTCTTCTTTCTTTCATTCTTTTTTTTGGATAATCAGACAACTAAAGCAGAAAAAGGAAATATATCTGTAATAGCAAGGGAATGTTTAATTTATGGAAATAAAGTTATAAAAAAGAGTCCTTATTCAAGTTAATAAAATTCCACACATGGTTTTTAAATATTAATCATGGCTGGCAAAAATCCTTTATTTATAGTGCAACTTTCATTTATATTCGTTTTTGTATAGTATCAACAATATAAAGTGTTCCAAGATCTGTTTGAAAGTGCATATTCTAAAGTGCATAACATGCATAACTTGCAATTGAATGCATATGGCCATGCTTTTCTTTTTTGCTGGTTTCTATCCCAGAAAACCTTTAAGAACTCTTCCTGGCATCTGAGACTGTTCAGAAAATAAATATAACAGACCAAAGCAGATGTTTTAAGTATTTGTAGATCAATTTTCAGCATAATGAAGAAAGTTTATTGTCATTACTTGCTTTATTTTTTTAATATTTTAAAGGGTTGCTCTGTGACATTTTGAAAAGGCAGAACATTGTGTTTCAAAAAAGGTTTTAGTTATCTATGCAATTTTTTACTGATGATGTTTTGAATTCTAAATACCACTTCAGAGAAAAAAACTCTATCTGTTAATGTAAATGGAACTGTTTCACTTCTTGGCATCACAGCATCAGCTGGGCAGGCTGTGGGTGGGGGATTGCTCTGAGTTCCTGGAGCAGATTCCATGTAGCTCACTTCTGCTCAGTGCCACGAATTAGACCCTTCCTCCTGGAACTACCTGGAAGCTGAAGAATAGAAACCACTGGGAGCAGCCTTTGCTCCCAGACATGGGTGATGTGCTCCATGATCCCCACGTGGATCAGTGCCCGTGTGAACCAGGGGAGAAACAACCACTAGGTTTTAGTAAACAGATTATTAGAAAGTGGTTCCCTTTATCTTGTAAATAATGGCAGGAACCACTAATAGGATTTCCATGTCACTATTTCTTTTATTCCACTAATTTCAGGGGAAAGTTCCAGTCTGAGTTAATCCTTTTGTGCAAAATACCTCCCCTGGATAAACCCACAGGAACTATTGCAGTTGGTGGAATTGTGCATCAGTTGGACCTGAGCCACTGACTGAGCATAAAACTGGGAAATTCAGAGGCTGGTTCACACATTCAAATGCTAACTGGTCCCTTGGGTCTGGAGTTCACTGACATTCCCTGCCCTGGCTCTTGATTAGGGCCACACAAGAGTAGAAAATGATGCTGAAACACATGGCTTAATAAGAGCTGGTTAATTATTTGCTCATATTACTTTGTCAGGACAGCTCAGCCCTGGAACAACTCCACTGTGGCTGATTTTCAATAAGGCAGCATCGAGCTGACACAGAATTTTCTTTCTTTGATAGGACAAGGAGTAATGGTTTAAACTGAAGGGTGGGTCCATTTAGGTTAAAGATAAGAAAGTTTTTTACAGTGAGGGTGGTGAAGCAATACCACAGGTTGCCCAAAGAGGTGGTAGATGCCCCATTCCTGGGAATGTTCAAGGTCAGGTTGGACAGGGCTCTGAGAAGTCCCTACTCCTTGCAGGGAGTTTGGATAAAGAAGCCTTTAAAAGGTCCCTTCCAGCTTGAACCATTCTATCATTCCAGAATTTCTTTGCATGGGGAGAAAGTTTTAGAGATGTGTTGATTTAATAAGGCCTGCAACAGCTCGTGGCAGTACTTTTCTGCCCATGTCAGACATCTGCAAGGACACAAGCAAAGCTGGATGTATCAGTGTTATCAGAGGGCAGTCAGGGGCTGTATCCCTGTTGTACCTTTCACGCTGTTGCCATTGGTTCTCTGTCTCTTATTCATGTCCAATTCTGCACATGCAACAGGCAGCCTTTCTGAGCTCATGGCCCACAGGCAGGCAGCCTGACAGGTCCCTCCCAATTCCCTGGTGGAGGGATGACAGGAAGTGGGATGTCACTCTCTTCAAAATGTTTTCCACTAGAGCGACAGGTGATTCCTGGCATGCAAAAGTGACTCTCATGGGGGCCATTTATGGTTTGGTTTTTTTTGTTGGGAACTCATGGGTCCAAAAAGAAAAAGGCAATTGGACTGACAGGTGAGAGCTGCACAATAACAGGGTAAGGAAACCAGAGAGGATAAGAAAAAAGTCTCAGGCAGGTGGGTGGCAGAAGCCCCAAGGGTGAGTAATGCAAAGGGAAGATCTCTGTCTTAGACTTCTTTAGCTAAACCTGTGGTTGTGTTTTTTAAAGATGTATCACTTGCTGTTTCTTTGCTAAGAAGAAAAATAAGAAGTAAAATAAGTTGGAGACCTTATAAGAAAATAAGACAGAAGTGCTTTGGTGCAGGCTCCACATTCAACACCTAAAGGGTCGAGCAAGTTGAATAATGCTTGTACCCAGTTTGTACAGCCTAACACTGCCCAGAGAGACTGGCCAGCAAACCTTTGCAGAACTCATGCCAGAACTGGGCTATGCTGTGGTCTGGAGGGGTCCTGTGTTCAGTGCAGAGAAACAAAGGAACAGAGTTTGTTTGGACATCAAATCCCCCAAAACAGCACACCTTGGAGTGATGTTGTGCAATCAACGTGAACAATCAATTCTAGTAATAAAGGTTCCCACAGGCCAACTTTTTTTGACCTTTTTATTTCATTTTCAAATGTCCTCATGCTGCAGAGTAAAAGGATGAGTGTGCATGAGGAGATGGACATGGTGACAGTAGAACTGAAGGCAGGATCAGTATGTCCTGGTTTCATCTCAGTGAAGTCTGTTAGGGAAAATAATGATGAGATTTTGAAAGACACCTGGAGATGTTAATCACCCAAATGCCATCAACAGTGCTTGAAAATTACTTCTACATGCCTCAATTTAAATAAAGGGATTGTCAATATCTACTCAATTAAGCTGGGTCTCCCTGATGGTGCTATTGACCACAAGGGAGGGGAGTGTGCTATACTGATGATAAATGGTGAAATAATTAACAAACTGTTGTTCTTCAGACAAACTATTGTATTTCCCCAGAGAGAAAGAAGTATGGGACCTTTTTTAATGGAAGTACTTTCTGAGCATGGTATCAGTGGGTTAGAAATTGGAAAAAAGAATAATTCTGTGAACCATCGTGCTTATCTTTAAGGACATTAAAATAAAAATATACTGTGCCTTATATCTGCAAGCTGCATAGGACTATATTTTCAATTTTTTTTTTTCTGAATAAGCCACTGTACTTGCAAGGACTAATTTACATTTAATGATTTAAATGAACAGGTATCTGCTCAGATGGCAGAGCATACACGAAAAGGAACTAGGGAGTAGAGAGCACTGACATTTGTATACAACATTTCTCAGAGGAAGCCAAGTCTATAGCTGAGCAGAAACAAAATCATGTTTTCAGGTGGCCAGGGCAGCTGGTACCCTTGAATTTGCCTCTGCCTTTGTCCTCTCTGCTGATTTCCTAGCATTTCTTTATATGGCACGACTTCTGATTTATGCCATGTGACCGAGAGCCCAAATGGTTTTTCTGAAGCTTAATGTGACTATGTGGTGGCACGTTTGAAAGAGTAAATAAGGCCAGGTGGAACAAAGAAAGCTGCCCTGCATCTCTTGTCTCAGCTGCTCTTTCTGCAGGGCTGTGGGAAGGAACTTTTCCTGAGAGCAACTTGAGGAGTCCAAGGTGGGGCAGCTTGGGCTGGGCCAAGGTGGGCAGCAGCACCCACCAGGGACTGGAGCTTCCTGGGAAAGTGAGACTTCAGTGAGCCTGGGTGCAAGAGAAGGAGTCAGTGCTGCATGGAAAAGACAGAAGGAGGTTTGTTTAATTTTACTTGTCAGTGGTCTGAATCTCCTGTACTGAGAGCTGTCCTCTTGGGAGATAAAGGCGTAGCTTCAGCTGCTCCCTTGGGGGGTCACACAGCCTGCCCCAGAGCCACCTGAGGGAAGGGTCTGTCAGGTGTTCTGGGCAGTGCTCAGTGGCTCAACCTCCACCTCTGTGCCTCAAGTCACAGTTTGATCATCTGTGGTGAGAGGCTGATTGTCACATCCACCCCAGTGCTTTCCCACACACTTTCCTCAGGAGTTTGATAGTGGCAGAATGCAACTGGCACAGCCTGATCTTGTCCAGAACAGTGAGCCTATGGCCACATGGGTAAATGCTGCTCTCTGAAACTCCCCAGACACTGAATTTCTAGAGTTCATCTGGGCTGTCAGATGAGTGCAGCCATCAGTCGATTTAGATTTCTAGACTAGGAAAATGAGATATTTCTGGAGGTCGTATCAATGAGTATATATTAGAAGAATAAATAGTGACCAGAGGAAATGTTTTAGGTTTTAAATGCAGGCATTGAGTCCAGATGTGTTGTTCAGCCCTCCTGTTTCTCAGTTTGTTCTGAAAATGCTGCAGGAGAACAGTGCAGAGAGGTTCTGCCTCCTGTACACAGAGCAGAAGGGTTCAGTAGGTTTTGTACAATGAAGAGCTCACTAAAGTGCATTCAAACACCTGTAATTACCAAAAAAGCACTTATGGCACAAAGACTTGGATGTGTGTTCATGTAAAACGTCCAAGGGAGTACAAGACAGATTTCTCTGTGTCCTAGTTTATTTCTGTGGCACGTCCTAGGCCATACCACAGTATCTGGAGATGTTTAAGGAAAGATTGGATGTAGCATTTGATACCATGGTCTGGTTGACAAGGTGGTGTTTGGTCACAGTTGGACTCAAAGATCTCAGAGGTCTTTTCCAACCTCAGTGATTTTTCTGTGATCTCTGCTCATTCATTGCTGCCTGGTGTGTTTCTCTGATGGGTTTTGTCTGATGCATCTGTCCAGGCAATCCTAAGCATCTGTAATGGAGTTATCTTGGTGGAAAAGAGAAAATGCCTATTTAAACGTTCACTGAGACATAATATTTGGGGGAAGGGTTTATTTTGTCTGGTAGGATGACTCTTATATGATCTGAGGATGCAATGTATTTTATAGATTTAAAATTAACGATGTATTCTATGAATGCTACAGGAAATTAGGTATACCTGAAGGGAGTTGGTTGCCCTGTATAAATAAGGTTGCATTAACTATGCATGAAAAACCAAAACAAATTAGCAATAATTGGATATCCGTGTTCTTTGTGCATGTAGTAAGAAGAAACAGCAATTTTGTGGTTGGAGAGAGACTGGGAATGAAAACTTACTTCTAATTGTGACTCAATATGTGTTAACTGTGAAGCCATTGAATGTCCCTCAGACAGTGCAAGTCACCATCCTCCCTGCTTTTTCCACCTCTCCAACTATAATTGAGTACTGTGATTTTTTGTTTGTTTTTTTTTTTTAATCTCTCCACAAATAAAGATTTGAATTTCAAAAGGTTTTGCTTTGAAACTGCTATCACCCTCTTTGTTTTTGCTTTTTTGCATATGTTTCGTGATTTTGCTGGCAGGGAAAGTCATAAGCAGCAAGTTTTAACTAATTCAAGACTATTAATAGAGGATGAATTTCAAATTCATATATATGGCATTTCACACTATCTATTCTAAGTCATATGCTCTCCTCTCATGAGCTAATAATGTACTGTGTAATTTATGAGGTATGTCAAATGGGCTACTTCACAGATTTTAAATATCAGCTCATAAATTGTGAATAATCATATTCACAAATATTATTTCTAGAAATTAATTAAAATTAATAATAGATCTGTATACTAATTGTTGACCTCTGGTGGCAAAGACTCTGTATATGGAAAAGGAAACCATTTTTCTCAATGATTTTCTGCACAATTGCTCTAACAGACAATCTGACTACAGACTAGAAGAGCAAGGCTTAAATTAGGTATTGAATATCAAGCACTGGCAAGGTAGGTAGGAAATGGAATTGTTTGTCATCCACTATGATGACGAGAATCTCACTTCTGTAAATTTAGTTCCAGCAGCCAACTGCATTGAAGAAACACTAAATTTTCCATGGAAACATAACTGCTTCCTGGAGCACAGCAGCGCAACAGCTCCATGCTACTTAGACAAATGCAGAAATTCACATATAAATAACTGTACAAGGTCTTTCACCTAAGTAAATCAATATATGACTGTGTAAGTCCTTGAGATTTTTGAAAATTCTGGCCTTGACCAAAAAACCACCCCAAGATTAAAAGTATGCTTGTATATGTTTTCCATCTGAAAACTTAGATATAATTTGAAGATTGGTCTTCTATATCAGAAAACAGCTTTCTTCAGGAAATTGGTTTGCCACTTTACTAAAAGAGTTTAGGCTGCCTTGCCAGGAGGAGCTCTGTTTTTCAGTTTTGTGCAAGGAGTGCCATTTGCATCAAGAGAAAGTATTCCCTTGGCTAAGAATTACCTTTGTGATAGGAATCAATGGAGCAGGGCTTTATAGCTTTGTTTATATCAAGCACAGATGGGATTGAAAAACAGAACTAGACTCTTCTTGCCTAAGACTTTTTATCATCAAAGAGGTTAAATGTGTGAGTGACAGAAAGCATGTTTGCAGGCTCTTGGAGCTGACTTCAGTCTGTCCATGCTTTATTTCCCTTATCTCTAAAACAGGAGCAAAACAGATATTGTGCTGTTTCAAAAGAGTGGGAGCAATGGCTCTGAATTTGTGAGTTATGTGCAGATGCTTTGGTGACTGGAGGTTGAAAGTACAAAGTTCTGCAGAGTTGGTTTCTTGTTCCCTTCATGCCCAGGGGAAGGTGTCCAGGCTTGGGTCTGCTTCTCTGTTAATTTCTCTATTTCTCTTCCTTTGAGCTATCTTTGATAGCTTCCTCCCACTGTCTGTTCATTTTCTGACCCTAAAATATGTCTAGGCAGGTGATTTTTGCACTCTGTGTGGTCTGTAAGCTTCACCTATGCTTGAACATCCTTCCTTATGAATTCTCTTTTGTTCAGTGTAAATCCACCCCGATTGCCCTTGTGTCAGGGGTGGTTTTCCACTGGCTTAAGAATGTGTGTGAGTTTCCCTAACAATTTGCAGGGCAGCTTTCAGGTGAGAGCAGTGGTTGATATAATCCTCAGAAAGAGATGAAAAAGGGTGAAAAAGGGTTCCTGTGTGCCTCCTGTCACTCAGGCCCTGCTCCCCTGCAGCCCCTCTGCTAAATGGTGGCATGGGAAGATTAAAGCACCTAAAACATTCCCATGAAACAGAACCAGATCCTGGTCTGAGCAGGAGGATTTTTGCATGGGGGAACTGGGGTTGTGAGGAGGAAAAGATGGAATCTGAAGGCACACCATAGATGTTGTTATAACCTGGATACAGAGTTCCAAATAGAGAAAAAATATTAACCTGCACTGCTGTTTTAGTCTCTCTGAGCTGTAAGGAGAATTCATTGCTCCCCTGGAACTGAAAGGAGTTCTGAGCACCCCAATTGAGTTGAATTGGTCTCTAACAATATTTATTGATCACAGAGTTCCTTGACAGCGGCCATTAACATCCTCCAGTAATAGCAAAAAATCTTTGGTATTTTTCAGAATTAACCAGAGGATGCACCTTGCTATTATTATGGATATATGGATTGGCTACCCAGCTATTTGGCTTTAGGGATTTTTTAAGGATTGTATAGGTCAGCTGGTAAATGCACTTTGTTAATTTTTGAAAATGAACACGTAGCTCAATATTTTTTCCTTTATGTGGTTGCAAAAACAGGACTTTTTGTTTGTTTATTTTGTCTTTTGCCTTTCTTTTCCTTTTTTTTTTTTTTTAACAGAAAAGCCCTGGGGACCCAGTGAACAAATAAATTATATATTTTTTCTAGTACTGCATAGTTTTATTATGTTTATAATTTGTTAGTCATTCTGTTTCTTACCAGAAGTAGCTGTTGTTTCAGGATTACACAAAATCTATTGGGGATAGAGAAATGAGATATTTACAGAAGCAGACATATTTCTTCAGTTTCTTTACTGGATTAAAGAAGAAAAATGGTGGAATGCACAGGAAAATGAAAAGAAATGTTTATTTTTTCTTGAGATAATATGTTAACACTATTCAGTTATGTGTATTTATCTCCAACCTTTATGACTCAAAAGATTTGAATATAATAAAACTCTGGCGCACCAAAACCACGAGGTAATAAAAACCACCATTGTTCTAATTTAATGTATTTGACAAATTACCTCAAAACCAAAAAGTTGCTTCTTTTATTGTTTTTTCCTTTTTTCCAATGCAGAAAGAGCTCATAACCTTATCAGATTACAATTCCTTAGCATAGCATACTTTATGATTAAAATAGTCTGTGAATCACTTGGGTTTTTAGGTTCAGAATACAATTCAGCCTGATTTCTGTTACACCAGGGCTAAACAGGGACAAAGGCTTCATTTTTCAAGACTTTCAAACTGAATTCAAATGAGACTTCACCTGGTGTCCTGCCCATTTCTGTGGGTGCACTTAAGTGATTTTTACTCTTTGGTGTAGGTTGTTCTGCAATATCTTAATTGGAAAATATCAGTGACAAAATTAGTCCCCTCATATCTAGTAAGAGTTATTCACTCCCTAACAAATGATTCCTCAAGGTTAAGCTTAAAGAAATTAACATGGGCAGACTAAGAGAAAAGAGAAAAAAAATTAAAATCCCATAATAGTAATTGAAACTCTTTTTAGTTGGATTTTAATGTGAAACCTACATTATCTGTAAAGAATCTGTATCAAGTTTGTCCTTGTCCTCCATTATTTGTTTGATTAAAAAGAAAAAAAGAACAAACCAACAAACAAAAGAGAAGTTAACTTTTAAAACTGACACTCAAGCTTACAAATTATTTTTAAAATTGTTCAATTAAATTAAAAAACACTTGGGATAGAAAAGGACACACATTAGGTGTAATAAAAAATCTGCAGAACTTACATGGAACTGTGACAATGACACCAGTGTAGAAAATGCAGTCACCACTGAAATGGCTGAAATTTGGTGACTGCAGTTTGCGCACAGAGGATTAAAAAACAGCTGGTAAAATTTCAGTATTCCAGATAGGCTTCTGCATTCTGACAAGGGTTTGCAACAAACTTTGGGCTATATTAAATCTGACATATCAGATGCCTCAATGAATTAAGAAAACGGGTTTCTAACCTAAATAGAGATGTAAGAACATCTAAAAATGTCCCTATTGAGTGAACTGTCGAACTTAAAATCAAGACCAGATGAAGTCAATCAGCAGGTTAGCTTTTTAATTAAAAAGCTTTCTTTAGTGTTTTCACATGTATCTTGCTAATTTGTCCAGTTTTGCTGTTTTTCTCCTGTGTGCTGGCTATTAGGCTGCACAAATTGAAAGACTTTTCTGCCTATGCAGGTCACATGCAGGGCTGTGGTCAAAATACATCTTTTGTCTGGTCCACTCTTTTGGGATGTTCAAAGTAACTATTCACACCAAGGTAATTGGCAGAACTATGTTTCTGCCCAGCCCTTAGATTTGTGCATGGCTTATCAATAAAAAGTAACTGGGTGAAAAAAATAATTCAAAATAACTACTTTGAACCAGGTTGAATAAAGTATCAGTTGCCTAAAATAGACATCTTCCTAGTGTGATCAGGGAAAAAACACAGTAATAATGAAAACCTCTGACAATAGCTCTTATCTGAGCTGTTTAGATGTGGGCAGCACTCATGACATTGTTCACAGAGGATTTTTTGTGACTGCAGTCACTCCACATCTTAATATAATAGTCCTTGATCCTCTGTTTCTCCTGAAGTGTGTGACAGTCTACCTGGCAGTGCACTTGGTAGAGAGGAGGAAAGAAAAAGATAAACCAGGCACACCAGTGGATGCTTCCCATCTTTCTGGTGTGGTTGTAGCTGAACCTGTGACTCCAGAAGAAAGAGGATGAGAGGGGCAGTGTAGATGAGGAGTTCTGCAATGTACAATCATTTGACTTCATGTTTTTGTTCCCTGGGGTTGCCAAACGTCTCTTGAAGATTTAGGTTTGAAGAAAATGGAAAGAACTGTCATTTCTTTGTCCTACCCTGTTGCCTGTTGGATGACTTAGTTTGGTTGAGTTCCTGAAAGCTAAAAGTCACTTAGACAATTTCTGTCAAGGACATGCTTAATCAGCTGCACTCAGGTAGGAGGTAACAGCAGCTCTCTCTTGGGCTTTGTAGTAACTCTTCGTGTAGATAAGCAACATGGTCCACTGGCCGCTTAAAAGCGTCTCTTGTGTTTGAAGCAAACTCCATGGGCTCTAAGCTGTGTTCAGAGTTACTTTGATAAATGCATATCTTAAATTTTCTCAGCCAGAGAAAAGTTTTTAAAACTGGCAGACCACCTTCCCCAAGCCAGTGAAAGTTTCGTGTCATTTGCCTCTCCTATTTCCATTTTTTTCCACATCCAAGGTAAAAGAATAAAGCCTATTATACTTCAAGAAATGTATTTTGATTCCTTTTATGTTGTCTTCTTTAAATATGATGTTCTATGACAGTATTACTGTAAATCTGAGAGTGATTCTCTTCCCTTTGAAGCTCAGACCTATTCTTCATTTTAATGTGTCTACCAGCTTCACGTGGCCCACTCTGCCAGGTTCCTGTGAAGATGCAGGGCATCTGCTTTTGTGAACTCTGTCATCTTCTTCTCAAATGTAGAGCTGAATACTTCCTGTTCTTGGACTCTTTAGAGTTCAGTTCACAAATTTGTGCTATTTTATTTTCTTTTCATTTTGTTTTTTTTTTTTTTATTTTTTTCTATGCTATGAGTGTCTAGAATTCCATAGTTATAACAAGTGTTAGAGAGTAAGTTTCACATGCAAATAATGGCCTTTTCAGTGGTAAGTGGTTCAATTGCCAGTGTAAAAATAGACACTTCCTCATACCTTTGTGCTGTTTATTGTTCTATATTAGCATCTGTGAAGTGCTGTTTAATGCTCTTCAGCGGTGTGCGTGGCTCAGGAGCACAATGAGCCAGCTCAGGCTGACAGACCTCGCTGTCCTTTCAGCTGAGAAGCCAAGGCTTGGTGCAATATCCCTGAAAGAAGCAATCAGTGGATTTACAGAACAACACAGCACACTGACTTTTACTGCCTGTCCCCAAAACATAATATTAAATTATGTGTTAAAAAGGATATTAGGGGCACGGCTTTGGAAGAATCCAGCTTGTGTCCCGTCCGAATTAGCATATAGATGAGCTGGAGTCTCAGATGAAGCACAACCTAGATGAGTTTTCTAGCACTTTGCTTCTTTGCACATTATCTCTGTCGAAATACAGCTTTGTGAGTACAGCCTTACACACACACACACACACATTTTTGGAGATGTTGCATAGGCAGCAAGGAAAGCAGCAGCAGCCACAAGGGACAGCATTCACCTGTGCTCCCGTGCCTCCTCTGCCTTGTCAAAACAGACCTGACACACGCGTATGCAGCCCTGCATCATCCAAAATGCTTTCCCACTAAGACAAATCTGTAAGGCTAAGTTCCTCCTGTTGTCCCCTGGAACAGCATTTAACCATTCCTAGCATAGAAACTGTGAAGTGCAAAATTTTGAAAACTTTGGTAGAATTTCAAGTGTCCCCAGTCACTTCTACACTTCTACTTCCCCACGACTTCTACAAGTTCAGCTAGGACATTATTCTGTATACCAGTAACCTAGGGCCTGGGTAAGACCTGGAAAATATTGGATAAACTCCTTCCAGTTAAACATGATTGAAACCTGAAGAATTATTTATGAAAACAGTAATTTTGTGTTTGCAGAATAAAAATAAATAGCATGGTTTGGAATTAGGTCTTGCATTACTGACAGAACCTAGAAATGGGGGTTTTGGGCAAAACAATAATTGTCCTTTAGAGAGCTTAAACCTGAACTGTACCTGGCAAAGCCTGTAAATAATGGCATATGGCCCCTTTTCTTTGTTGCAAGTTGCTGCCAGCCTTGATTGTGCATTTTTAGGGGTAAAGGAGAAATGTGTTCCCCTCTGTGAATTTTGGACATAATGCTAACACCAGTGGGGCAAAGATGGCTCTTCAGTGCGACTGGCATCCATAGAAAGAGCTCCTCCTTCAATGAAGCATTTGTTCCCCAATTTCTTTGTAGCTGGAAAGAACAGAACATTTTGGACTCCAGTGGGATCATTATTCAATGGAAATTGAAAATAGGAAAGGGGCTTTTGCAGAAAGGCCTTCTCTTACCTGGCTGTTGAGTGTTCTCTTGCAGGCCAGGTATAAGCAAAAATTCCTCCCCACATGGAACACTGAAGCCTGGGTGCTACCCAGAAAAGAGATATAAGAGAGGAGTAATTATTTTTCTGAGCACTGTTGGCAGGAAGGAAGCTTTTATTACTAGCTTCGCATCATCACAATAAGAGTTTAAAAAGAATTATTAAGTTACTGATGGCAGTGTAATGAATTATTAATACAAGCAGATTACAAAAATGAATGTTTACTTATATTTGAAGTTCTCCTCTTTGAGAATGTGGGTAAATAAAATACCTGTGTAGATTCAAGACTAAACCTGAGGGATCTGCTAAGATATTAGTGCAGACCACTAGGATTGTTTGCAAGAGTCTTACTGGAGTCGGAACTCAGACTGTGTTGGTAGAGGAAAATCTATTTTATTGCAATTACTTTACTTTGTTTACACCAGGGAGGTAAATTTAACTTTGTAGCCATCACTTGCTTCCTTGCAATATATATTGTCAGGTAAAGAAAGACTAGTGCTTTCTGCCTTTCTCTTTTACTTAAAAGTTACAAAACAAACAAAACAAAAACATAACACCAAGGAATGGAAAGATCCAGGTTGTTTTTTTTTGTTTTTGTTTTTGGTTGGTTGGTTGGTTTTGGGTTTTTTGTTTGTTTGTTTTGCATTTAAAAAAATATTTATTTATCACACCTTTCATCAAGGATTTAAAAAGCATCTGTGAGCAGATTCATGTCAATGAAGCTGCATTTTGCTGCCATGTATTTCTCCACAGAGATTCCAGTTGGCTCAAAAAAATGACTGTGCCTCTTAACAGTTGTAGCAGCATAATATTCAAAATAGAATTAAAATCCTAAGACTTTTCTTATCTCATACTGCAAGGCTTGTAAGGTGTGAGGGACCCGGGAGGTTCTCAAGAAAGACTGTTTGAGATTCCTTATTGCTAATCACTTATTGCTAATTTTGACTGAGCAGGACTTGTCACCTTCCTGGCAGATATTTGAACATCCACCCAAGAAAGGTTGGGATATCTGTGTGGGAATTAGCACTGGATAGGAGTTACCATTTGCCTGAGAAACACATCAATTCTCTAAATCACCGAGAATGTTGGTGGAATGAGAATAATGGACATTCTTACCCTGTGAGTTTTTGATTTTTTTTTAAATAGTCAGTTCAGTCCGTGATCCTTGAAGGTATTTAAGTGACTAACAAGTAGTTCAGAGCAATATATTTCACTCATTTGTAAACTTACTTTGATATGGTGAGGGGCAAGTAAAAGCAGACTGAAGGTGACAAAACAGGTGTTACCCACACAAATGTGGACAAGGAGCAAACCTGTCTTTTATGGCTCTCTAAAAAGACAAAATCTTGAAAGGATTTGAGTTATTGCTATTTTCAGCTGTCTTTTTTTTTTTTTTTTCCAGAAGCACATAGCTGAATTCTGAGTATGTAGAAAATATGTCTCTGATTCGGTAAATGCTCTTAAAAATATTGTGTGGTATGAGGACAAAAATAGGAGAAATTAGCAGAAATTTGTTTAAATTGAATTGAGGGTGAGTGAGTGAGGTGCTGCTCTGACCAGTGTCTGCTACACTGACATGTTTTCTCTGAATTTTATCAGGGAGCTTTTTGTGCACTTTTCCATATATAGTTTGCCCTGTAGGTATAAGAAGGTGTTTGTTCCACAAGAAACAATAGCAACTAGAAGTGGAAATTACTGCCAGCTCATCAGATGCAATTGAATAATAATGAAAGCTAATGCAAGACAACATTCAAGGTTATTTTTAAATCTTTGTAAAGGTCAATGTATTCAATGGTATTCAATTCCAACTGCTGAAAGAGTTGCTGTGTTTAAATATGATGCCTTTGTTTAGGAAATAAAAGATTCTTACTAGGAAGGGTGAACAGGACAAAGCTCTATCTGTGTCTTATCACATAATTTAGGGAAACAATTTCAGAAGTATTATTTTGATGATTACTTTCAGTCTCAGAACCTGTGTACTTTTTCCTCCATCTCAAGTAGCAAAGTTCATTACTAAATAAAGAGCAAGGTGCCTCTTTTGTGGACCTTCTCTAGTGAAAAAAGCAAAAGCAGTCTCATGCCCCTGACTGGTGGAACCTCGGGAAGCTCTGGAGATGTCATTAGGCAGTCATTTGGCCACTGTAAAAATATCACCATGTAAATGTTGTAATGTTTGCTGTTTTTTGGAGTCCTGACTTCTGCCCTCCTTTTGCTATTGTGCTTATAGCAGGAGAAAAAGACCCCAGAGCTCAGAACTGGAGAACTAAAGAATAAAAGGAGAGGAAAACAGAGAAACCAAAACACCACAGTGGTGGCATTGACTTTAGACAGCTAAAGGTGTCTGCAGCACCCCCTTGATGTTGCTAATTGTTGAAGAATATTAAAAGTTTGCTTCACAATATCACATCAAAATGCTGCCAGGGCAGTTTAGAGAGTGGAAATGCCAGCATGGAGCCTTGGGCAAATGCAGAGTCCCTTCCCTGTGTGCAGGAGCCCTGTGGCGCTCAGCATCTGTATCGATGGCAGGAACTGTGGGACAGTAAAAAAATGAGATGTTTGCTGATCATACAGCCAAAAACCAGAGAGGGAGAGGAAGGCACAGGAGTATAGATATGGGAATCCATATACTTTAATTTTAGAAATATTTATTCCAGAGTTAATGATATATTTTTATTTTTTTAATTAAGGTAATATTGGAGCTATGATGCCTATGATTTATGAGATAGAAGAATTATCCTGGAGGGAATATCAAACTTTTCTCCTATTCTGATGTTCATATTCTCTGTCAATACATGTGGGGCTACTCATGCAGCATTTCATGTTGTTTACTTGCAATTCCATTTGTTAAAGGCCAAGAAAAATCATGGCAAATGTAACTTAAAAATGTTAAACTCAGGCCAGATAATTCACAAATACTATAAGTTTAACAAAGCTCCTTTTCTATAGGAAAAATGTTTTTACATAAAGATTTAATATGTCTTTGCAAAGTAACACAGGCAAAGAAATGTAATAAACAATTCCTAGAGAAAGCTTTGCATAAATATTTGCCAGACCCTTTTTTTTCCCAATGATAGATAGGTGCTGAAATGCTTTTGGAGTTGTGGACCTTAAGACTATCTAAGAAGCTCTATTCATACAAATGCTGCTCACTAACATTCAAATAAACCATCTGGATAAAGGTTAAGGGCAAAGAGACACAATTCAAGGACAGGTAACAGCTGGATGGTGATGGCCATATCAGGACTGCCATTTTTCCCCCAGCCCTGTCAGGGGAATTGTTCAGAGCTCAGACTGAAGGAAAAGAGGAGCTAAAGGAAGAAGGTTCAGAAACTATCAGCAGAAACAAAAAGCATCCCAGAGGAGACCACTCAGGGGAGAGTTTCACTTCAGTGATGTCTGCTAATGTGTGCGTTGGATTGTGCTGTGCTTTCCTTTAATTGTGTGGGTGTGGCAGAGAAAGCCTTTTTTGTTGTTTTTTAAAATTTACCACTGACAGCTGTTAGATTAATGTGGAGCTGTGCATTTTCAGCAGCAATGCACAGACACCAGAGCTGCATTTGCTTTAGGAGATTTAGAGTCATATTAGTGGCTGTCTCTGGGAACTACTGCTGGAAGGGATGCTGAGTGTGCCACCTTCTGCCACGCAGAGCTGCAGTGGAGAGGAGAGTGCTAGAGACTGTTTGAAAGCTGATGTGACTTCATTGGTTTCAACAATATTACTATCACCAATTAACTCAGGTCCAAAGAGAATTTGTACAGCATTTTTTACGTATTCCTCTGCAGGTTTCTTCCCATATCAAGTACAGCAGTTTGAAAGAACAGCATCATGTCCTTAGAACTTACCAGTAAAGAGAAAATGTTTACAACTTGTCTCTGAACAGCACTGCATGGATGATGGAACACTTCTGAAAGAATATCTGTGAAGGAAATAAACCCATTAATTGAACAGAATTACTGCTCGCCAAAGCTACATGTTTGAGAGGTCTCTACAGTATTCAAATAACTATTGAACCATTTGGCACATCCCTAATAAAAACCTTTATCCA
The DNA here is from genome assembly GCF_012460135.2 of Molothrus ater. Taxonomy (NCBI): domain Eukaryota; kingdom Metazoa; phylum Chordata; class Aves; order Passeriformes; family Icteridae; genus Molothrus; species Molothrus ater. The sequence continues at coordinate 19,859,507 of NC_050487.2, read as the reverse complement.
TTAGCCCCATTGGTGCATGCTTAGGCAAATTAACTCTTTTATATGTAGATCTAAAGAAAATGGTGTGTTATAATTAAATGATTCTTCTGGGGGCAGTAAACCTCTCTTCAAACAGCTTGAATATTAGTGCAGTCGTTTTTCTTTCAGCCCTACTAATCACAGCAAATTTAGCTTGCACAGCCAGAGTCAGGGTGCATGTTACAGGACATTCTGGCAATGGTGATGAACAGATCCCACAAGAGCTGGTGTTTGCTTTATAAGAGGATTCTATCTGAAGTTAATGTAAATGTATCTGGATCCTTGCTGTTCATGAAATCGTGTGGCTGTTTAAGATGTCTGGAACTTGAGATATGTGTAGGTCACAGCCCACCCCATAAAGCCCATTGTATGACTGACTTTGGGTTTGAATGGAAGATCTAGAGGACAAATGGCAACTGGAGCCATCACATTTGAAAACAGAATCCTCCCTCCTCCAAGTCACTCAAGCTGTTCACCCCAGTTTCTAAATTGTTTGAAACTTATTTGACTTAGGTGACATTTTGAACATTCCTTCTGATGGGTGGAAAGGGCACCAGATACTGAATCATAATGGAGCAGACCCATAGTTACCTTGATGAATATTTAGGCCAGGATTTCCTGCCATGGCTACCAATGGCTGGGCCCTGATATTTTGAACTGTACTTCATTTACTGCAAGTGCTGAATATCTGTTTTTCTGAAAACTGGGCTCTATGGACGTGCCCTGTTCTGGTTTTTAGTTGTAAAGCTAAACGCTCCATGTTTAAATGCTGTAATCTCCTGAGACAACACAAAGCTGCTTTCAAAAAATACAAGTGTATGTGTTAGACTTTAGATTTTTGTCTAGGATATAGAAGGCAGTTTTTAGATTATTACCAAATTTATTCTTGGATTTCCACATATCTACTGGATATCTACTGGAATTACCAGGATGAAAGATTTGTTCATACCTCTTTTTATTTGCTGTTTTCTATATTTTCTACTGTCAGGCTTGTGAGTGTGCTCCTGCTGAGGGGGACAGGTGATTGCTTTCAAACAGTTCCCGTGCAGTTGGTTGGTGGCTGCCTCTAGCACAAGCCCCTGTTGTCAACTACATCATTTTATTGGCAATGAGGATCTATTATTGGTTTGTGTTGTTTGTTGTCTTTTGGTTTGTTGGGATTTTGTTTTTGTTTTTGTTTTTTTTTTTGGGGGGGGTGGTTTTTTTGGGTTTTTGTTGTTGTTGTTGTTTTGTTTTTTTTTGTTTTTTTTTGTTTTTTAGGAAAAGAACTTACAGGGACTGCAAATTTTCTGGTTTACTTTAAGGTCCAGCTCTGCCTGCACCTTTCTGTTCTGGGGAATTGTGGACTCCCATGCCAGCCACTTCATCACACAAATATCACTTTCCCCTGGGCTTTCTGAAGTACCTGGTGCCTTGGAGCACCCAGATACACTTGAAATACTTCATTATCTGATGCCTGAGGTCAATAAGTTTGGATGCTGTCAAAGTAGAATCATTAAAATAGGACTTCTATTAGTATGGAATTATAAGTAGGATTAGCAACAAGATGTGATTCAAATGTTATGGACACTGCAGTTTTCAACTGCAAGAAGCAAAGCACTTTTTTTTCTTTTTCCAGATTATGTCTGGAGGATGTAAAAGGGCAAGCAGTTTATCTCACAGGAACATGAGCTGCCTTCAGTTTGCATATGCAGCTTACATTGGTGGGAGTCCCAGTGTATTCTGAGGACTCAGTCCAAACAAACATCTTAAGGGGAAGTGTTCAAATATGAGCCATCGAATTTGTTTGCTGTTCTAAACTGAAAATTAGCACACTTAAAAAGGCTAAATTCAGCATGAATGTAGATCTCTCAGGCCTCACCACCCTCACAGGGAAGAATTTCTACAAATCATCTAATCTAAACCTGCCCTCTGTCACTTTGAAGGCATTTCCCTTTGTCCTATCATCACATGTACTTGTCAAAAGCTCCTTTCTGGCTCTCTTGTCTCCTTTGGGTATTGAAAGGTGCTGAAAGCTTCTCCCAGAGACTTCTTCTCTCCAGGTGAACAAATCCAGCTCTGTCTCCATTGCAGAGGTGTCCCAGCCTTCAGAGCAGCTGATGTTTGTGTGTTCATTTACATTTTGCCATCATAGAACCTTTTTAGAATTTTATTCCCACCTGAGGAGGATGATGTTGCCTTTGCTCCTCATCAGGCACTGATTAACACTGTGCACTGTTTTTTTTTCCAGTCTGACTGGGCTTTCCAAAGGTGCTAAGAGAGACATAATTTCCCAGAAAACATCACTCCTTTCTTCTTTCAAGAAAACAAGGTGAGTCCTTTATTCTCCCTGATTCCACGAGATGAAAATTTATCCGTTACAAATTTGGAGACGCACAGAAATGTTAGAAACGTTATTATTACTCCATAATAGTTTGTTTTAGTGCTCTGTGTTTGTGGGGGTCACCAGTTCACTCCCAGGGAAGCCCAGCTGTGATTCAGAGCAGTTTCCTCAGCTCTCAGCACCGAGGTTGTTTAACCTTGAGGCTGCTGTGCTGTATCAGTGGTGATGCCTCATGTGCAAATGTGCTGCTTTGAAATGCAGAGCCTGCACCTCCTGTGTCCTACCTTGCAGACTGCACTCAGTTTTCTGGAAGGTGAAGCATTATTTTCCACATCTCTCCTGGGATGTATCGAGAGCCTACTGAATTCTGTAAAGACTTGGGATTTAGTTTGCTTACCAGTCTCTAGCTATTATCAGATACCAAAAGAAATACATAATGTAGCACACAGAAAAGAAATGATAGTTCAGCATTATGTAAAAATTACTGCTGTTCCACTTTTTTGAGATGTTCTTTGAATGCCAGAAAAGGTCTTTTGGCATCTTAAGTCTTATGTTTCCTGGTAGTGGGTGCTGTCAGGAATCACAGGTACCAAATTCTAGGGTCACAGGTGTGACTTGAGAATGAGCAATTTCAGACCCAAAGGAGGCTAGAAACTTTTGGGTCATACAGAAGCAGAAAATACTTTTTTTTTTTTTTCCCTTTTCTCATCTCACCAAAGAAATAGTGACCAAATTCTCATGGAAATTAGTATCTCAGGCTCAGGCAGTGGCCAGGATTTATCACTTCACAGTTCACACTGCTCCAGCTGATGACCATGAGCCACAGCAGTTTTAATGTTCTTATAGTGACTTCTATCTGAAAAGCAAGAAACAGCTCTTGTTAATCTGGCTGGAAATTTTCTGAAGGCCTTTGCTCTATTCAAAGAGAAGGTTCATTGAAACTGAAGCATGTGGAAAAAACCCACTGAACCTTTGACAAATTTCTCATGTTAGCTAGGTTTTAGGGTCCTTGAAGCTATTTCATTTCCTACCAGGTACTCCCCAGCTCTGTGGTTTCCTAGTGCCATTGATGCTTGCTGGAGGAATAATTGTTGCACTGGTGGGGAAAGAGGGATTGAACTCTTCAAAAAATCTTTTCTGCAGTTCATAAAAGTAAAAAGTTGTCATAACCTGCCTTCACCTTGACACCCCCAAAATTTTGCAACACATTTATTCTAAATATGAAATTTTCCATATGGGGGGGTTATTCTGGCTCAACTTTAGCTTTCTGCACTAATTACAAAGCCAGTTTGTTGACTTCCTCTAGACTTTTTACTTATAAGCATTTTTCAGGGTAATTAAACTGTGTAAGTAATTCAGCTGGTCCTGTACATAGTCTTATTTACAATGTAATTAGGACCACTGCAAGAAGAGTGCAGGCAATTAGTGATTTAATCCTAGTGAAGAATGCTTTGAGTTTCGGGTTTGGCTCTTTTTGCTTTTAATCCTTCCACACCTCCCTCTCTAAGAATGATGGAAAAGGAACACACAACGTGTTTAAGATTATCTCAAGGTGAGAATTCCAGTTTGGGGAGCATAATTGCTTTGTATTTGCATGGGCTGCAAATGAAATATTTTTTTCCCTGCACTAAGCAGTGTCACCTTGTCTTTCAACAGGTACTTGTGATTCCTGGGTGCTTCTTCTGACTTAGACATTGATTCACTGTCTGGCCTTAGGTAATGTATTATCACACTTTCAATTTTGTGTGCCTGTAGCTACATTCAGACACTAAAATAAGTGACTTAAGGACTGTCAAAAAGAAAGTAATTTATGGAGTTATGTAACAACAGAACGCAATCCCTGTTCTGCAAAAGTTAAGGATATTTAATTTTATACTGATTAGTGCTGTTCACTTAAACATTTGCATAACAGGTCATAGGTAGGGGGATTTGGTATCTAATTTAAAACATCAGATTTTGAATGTTATGTCACTTTGCCTTCATGTGAAAGATTTCCTTTTAAGCCATGTCTCTGATTCCACAATTATCTTTTCCATATTATCCCAATAACCAGCAATTACAATGTCAGTTGAGTGTGTGTGAGTAGAGAAAAGCTGATTACTTAATGAAATGATGCTATGACAGCTGTTTGTAAGAAAAAGGAAACAAAGGCTTATGAAAGGTTCTTCAATGAAAAATGCACAAACATTTATGTTACACTTAATTCTCTTTAATTAACAACCTTTTGGGGAAAAAAGGACACCTGTAGTAAGTACCCTTCTCCACAGATCCCTTGCTTGGGCACTAACAAAAAGCAATAAGTGAGATGTCAAAAATTCCCCTGCTAAGAAAAAACCCCGTGCATGCATTTCTGACATTTCCACAGCAGGGAAGGAGAATTAGAATATGTATGCATTTATATATAGGTGGCTTGCAAGTGACTTTAGTTTTATCCTGAGGGTAAATAAGTGCTGGAGACCAAAGGTGCTGGTGCAGACAGGCAGGATAAGTTTCAGAAGCAAGTCCTTCTGGGATGGAAATAATGATCATTCCTGTGTGAACAACTTCCAGCCACTCCACCTATGATGTACCCATTAGAGTACAAGCACCCTGGACTGCAAATTACATATATGCCCTCCTGTACTTGACATCCCCTTTGCTCCCTTGGTTCATTTTCAAGAATAGCTCAGACTTTTCCCAGCTTCAGTCAAAAATTAATTTATACCTTAAAATTATTAGAAATTTTTTTCGTTAAAAAATACACGACTGGATTTAATACTATGTTTTGTGAAATAGGTTAAATGCAGTTCCTGGTTTCCTGCATATTTAAAATTATGAGCCTTTCTTTTAAATTGCTTATGATGTTTAATAAGCAAATCAAGACCTACTTCAACTCTAATTAAAGCTCAGTGGAAATGCAGAAGGGTAATGGACACAGGACAGGCAATCATCTGGAAATTAAAAAAGTGGTGCTTTGAAGAAAATGTTTAGGACAGATTTTTATTTTCAGAAGGCAGATGCAATTCTTTCTGCTTCATCAGTTATCAAGAATTTTAATAATTAGGTGCAGTATAATTAACCATTAAGTGAAGAAAGTTGTATTTTCATTCCTTGGTTTCAATATTTATTTACTGTAAGAAAGAGTTGTATATTTTAAATTACTGTAGTAGAGCTTATTTACATTCCTGAGCATGAGTGAATTTTGCAAACCTCAATATTATATTTTTGCTGTTTTGTGTGATCTTAATTCCAGCTCCTGTCATAGAAATCCTCTTAGGCTGGATTCAAACTTATGTTATGTCTTTGTGCATTTGGCCAGACCAGCCTGGCTGGAATCCACCTGGCTTCATTTGGCTTGTGCCATTCCCAATAGCTGGGTGTCAGGCCCCTCTAGCTTTTCATAATGTGCTTTTCTGGCACTTCCAGATGGTTCTGAATCCTGGGCTTACTGCTTCTTGTGCCCTTGGATTATTACCTATGCATTTTCCCCTCTATTTCCTTCTTTTTCCCTCTTTTTTACCCCTTTTGTCCTAACTTTTTCACTGACTGGATGATTACAGTAAAAACATGAAGAAACACAGTAGGATGGATTTGCTGCTGGTGTGGCTTCAAAAAGTTCTGTTATTTGTGAATTTGGCTTATGCAGAAACAAAGAAAACAAACAAAAACCTGACTTAGTGCCTGTATGTTACATGTAGAGTATTTTTTTGGTAAATTTAAATAATAGGAAGATACAAGTAAGAATTCAGATGCAGTTTAGTTTCTAAGGATCCTTCCCAGATAGGAGGTTTTCAAACAAATTAGGCCAAATTCTCTCTGTGCTGCTGGAGATTTCAGATGTTGGTGGTTTTGGTTTTGTTTTTTTCTGTTTGGTTTGCTTGTTGTGTCGTGTTTTTTGTTGTTTGTTTTTTATTGCTTTGGGGGTGGTGTTTTTTTAAAATGGTGTTTTTTTAAAATGCTTTTTTCAATTCAGGCTACATAAAGTACATCATGCAGTGAATGACAGGAATATTTTTGCAAGGCATTTGCGTGACTACACATAAAACAAGAATCTTTTAGCACTCCCTTCTCATCAGTATGGTTTCGAAGAAAATGGTTATATTTTATTGGATAGTGGGACAAATAATGACAAAATCCACCCATTTGTTAAGGACATAAAGCAGGATATTCTTGGGGAAAAACATCCACAGCTCTTAAACATTACATTATTAACAAGTAAAAAAAAGATTTGTTAATAAAATAAAATTTATAAGTTCAAGTTAATGCAAAGTTCCTTCTCGAAATAATTTGATAAGTCTTATTTAACCCAGTTTTAGTAACTGCTTTTCTTGTCAAGCCAGTCAAGGAGGATCTGACAGTTAATAATGTGAAAGTTGTGTTAAAATAAACAGGAGGAATTAATGTGAAGTGCATATGCAATTCTGATTGACTTCCTTTTGCTGAAGTTTGTTCACTAAGAATTTTGCTGTAATTCAAGACTGATGCTTTCAGTTTGTCTTATGTTGCAGAAAAGTTGTATTCAGCAGATGGAAGGGCTCTGATGAATGCAGCACTTAGTTTTTCTGCCATCCAATAAAGCTGCAATGACACTGTGTGAATCTGGGAGCTCTCATAATCTGTGGGAAGTCAGGAGAAATTGTATTACAGTAATTGACTTCAGTAGGATCGAGACTTCCTCTAACAATTCCACGGGGCTTTCAGTAGTTTTGCAGTCTATTTTAAGGCATGTGCACACTGGTGGAAGTAGTGCTTCTAATCAAAATGAGCTATATTTTATTCAGACCTTGGAGACCAAGTAGGTAGAGCTAATTGGCTTATAACTGACCTGCTTAAAGGATGTCAAAATTGGCTGTTGGCTGTTCCTTTATAACATTAGTTTGATTGACTAAGAGTCTGGCAGCAAGATATGAAATATTATGAACCCAATTCATTAAAATTGTCCCCATTTTAGATCATTACATATTTTCAGAACAAATGGAACATACTTGCAGTATAAAAGAAATATGGATCTGTAAATTACTAACCCGTCAGCCACCTCCTTCTCCTTCTGTTCCCCTCCCCAGAATAACAAACTCCAGTTGATCACAGGAAAATAAGGGGAGAGCAGTGAGGCATACATTTTTCTCGTGGTACTATGCAAAATAAGTGTCTCTTAAAAAAAAAAGAGGGATATTCTGGGCTTGACTTGCTTCCAAGTTATTTGGTTGCTGTTATACAAGGACTCAGTTCCAGAGCAGTGTGCATGCAGAGCTATCATTACATCAGAATTCTGCCTCCCTCTCATTGGGGAGGATTTGGTCCTTTGGATAATAGTTTTATTTCACCTTTTTGAAGTCACATACTTTTACTCTGCTAGGCTCACAGCTGCTGCTCCTCAGGTGACTGACCTCACCCCAGTGTTGGTAGGATCCAGTTCTGAATGTGTCATGACCAGGGGAGGGTGAGATGAAAGGTGCATGTGCTGTTTGCAGGCTGGAGAAACTGCACTCTAGCCTGTGGGAGGATGGGGAACTGGGAAGTTGCAGTGTCTTGCATGGACATTTTTGTACATTTGTATTTCACACCAGCTCTTAAACCCCTCTATCAGCATAAATGCAGAACCTAGAGGATTATTTTCGTTGTAAAGATCAGTGCTGAAACTTGGTGCTGGGGTGTTACCCCACCTTCTGACCCCTGGGGGTTGCACTCTTGCCAAGTGCTGTTCCTCTGAATGTGGGAGGAGGTGGAGTTCTGCTCATCATTCATTTGCAGGTGGTGATTTTATGCTGGAAATCATCTCATGGAAGTTTGCTTTGGGCTACATTCCAGCTGCTGCATTTTCCAATGTCCTTGGCTGTCTCCTCTCCTCAGGTCCTTGGCTCCATCCTCTCCAAGCTCTGTTGAAAAGCAGCCACAGCCCCTGTGTGCTCCTGGTTTGTTTGGGCACTGCTGTGTCACACCCTGTTTCATGAGGCTGTTTATTTTGTGTGTGCACAGGTGATATCAATGCCTTTTACATTCACCAGCTCCCACGAAGGGTAATTTAAAGCACTTCTAGCCATGGGGCTGTCTAGCAAGTTGTGCAGAGCAGGCTGTGCTCTCTGCAAGGTGTTTCACACGTGCCTTCTGCCACAGAGCTCTGGCTACAGGGCCTGCAACCCCCCAGCTGGGACAGAGACACTGCAGCAGAAGGGATGATCTGCTTTCCACTGGGAGAAACCTTCCATGGTGTGCCTGGGTGCCTTTCCAGACCCCGTGCAGGCAGTGCCTGTGCTGAGGTTTCCAAAGCCCAGGGCAGTCTGTGCTCTCCCTGCATCTCCCCCTGCTGCAGCCATCAGCAGGGTGTGTGCTACAGTGCCTTCAGGAGGTGAAGGTGCAGCAGTCTGTCCTTCAGCCAAAGGCTTCTGGTTTTTTCCCGCAGAATTATGGTGCAGCCAGAGCTAAAATTGCATTAGGGCACGTCTGTTTGCTGCCTACATCTCTTGCACACAACACAAACAAATGATGGTGGTGCTGTTCCATGTGAATGTGAGTTATGCATCTTACCCAAGCCTTTGGAGTTGTTCATTAATATAGATTGTTGTTTGTTCATTTTGGCAAAGCTCAGAAAATCCTACAGGGGCCAAAAGCAACTGAAATCCTCATTACCTCTAACAGCAAATGATGCATTCATCATCTTTAAGCTGAAAAACACAGTCCCTTTTTCTTTCTTCATACACAAAATAGCTTTTTCAGGTTCTGAACTTGAGAACAGGAGGCTCCACATAATGAGAGCCAGTCTTCTGAAAGAGGCAACATGCTAGGGAGGATTTGCCTTTTATGCTTTTGCTTTACTGTCTTTTGTTAATGTTGCATTGCAATTCCAAACATCACAAGTTTCAGGGATGTTGCTTGATGTTCATCTCTGTGTTCCTTAGCAAACACTTTGAAAGTTGATTAATTGAGGATATCATTCTTTGCAACATGCCTCTTCCACAGCAGTTACCCCTGGCATGAGGTAAAATCTCAGTCATGCTCCATTCCCATCCTTCACATTTCAAATCTCTCTTGGTACCTAGATAGCACAGGTAGAAGTCTGGCACCCGCTGCAAGAGCTTTGTAAATATTATGAGGAAAAAATAACACAACTAAAATAGTGATGTCTCTTGACCTTACCTGTGGTAATGTCCAAAAACTTGTTGCATGTGCTCCATTTTCTGAGTTGAAAGGTTTTCCTAATTCTTGTTTTCTGTGGTGATTGGGTAAATTTTAAAAGAAAGCCACAGCAGCCAGCCTGAAGCAGTGCTTATTTTAAAGGAGAAATGATCTCCTGCTCTTCCTTACAGTACATCTGGGGCTTGCTTTTCCCTTGACTTTGGCTTGGAGGAAGCTTTGCCCTGAGCCTTGCAGCTCTGGGGGACAAGGGGAGAGGCTTTGATAGATGGTGATGAGCAGGCATTCCAGGCTGCACATCCTGGTGCCTAAATTAGCTGTAATTATGAAAGCAACATATGATTGTAAGGATATTCTCAGTTCTGTCTAGTACATTCTTTGACAAAGCTGAACCATACTGTCTCCCTGTATTTCATCCAGCCTTTCCAGTGCTTTGTTCTCCTGCTCAAAATTTGGATTCTTTTTGTCATCTAGTCCAGTAAATGCTCCTTTTTTTACATTGTTAACAGGGGGACACTACTGGATACATGATAGAAAGGGCAGTGATTTGTCTCCAGTGTCCCTTCTGTCCATGTAAAGTACTGGTGTTCAACTGCTTCCCTCCGTGTCAAATTTATGTTGTATCCCATGATTCACAGAGACTGAGGACAAAAAATCAGATAAATTCATCTGTTTGAATTTTATCATTTCTTGAACCATTCTTACTGATTTGAATACTTGATACTAATTGATACTAATTATACTAATACTAATTATTATTTCACAATATTTCTCTTGTCTAATCCCTGTCTACCTCTTTCCCTTTCAAATTTTGCTGAAAGCTAATTTAGTTTTATCTTCCCACTTTTTCTCCAGCTCTCTGTACATCCTACCTTAACTGGATTGTCCTCTTTTCATCTGTCTCATGTATTTATGGTTGGAATATGTCCTTTGCTGCACATTAAATCCTTTGGTGCTCCCAAGCCAGCCTTGGCTGTGTGAATTTAGTGGAGGGTTGTGTGGTGGTTGGTGTCATAAGTTATCTTAGCCTGATTTTTCAAGTGTCTGCTCTTGGACTGGTTTATCATTTTCCTGATGTGGTGGTGAATGAGGGTGCCCCAAAGGCTGCTCCTCAGAGCAGGGATTTCCTTCTCTGAAGGCTGTGGCTCACCTGGTGAGGGCTGCACTGCTTCCCTCCAGGGCTGCATTTGGGTGGCAGGGTGGGACATTTGTAGTGGGAGCCTTTGTCAGGGAAAGGTTTCTGTCTCCTGAGCATCTCCAGGGGGCAGGGAGGAACAGGAATGAAACTAGAACCATATTTTAGAGCTGTGAGCAGTCCCTTTTACAGACTCAGGAGAGGTTATGAAGTGAGGATTGTGATCCTGATAGTCCCTGTACAGCTGCTCTCTGTACAGGGTGTGAGCAGCGTTGCTTTCCTACTCCTATGGAGTGATTGCCCCTCCTCAGGAGGAGCTGAGCTTCTTCTGCAGTCATGGAATTTGTTCCTATTTGCAAACTATGGAGGAAGATCAGAACTGAAATTTGAAATTTTATTAATCATCAGGTAATCAAACCTAAATTGGAAAATCCAGAAGTGTAGTCAGGCGTGGCAAGAATCTAATTACACATCTTCTCACAGCTTAGAATAAAATCCCCACAGGATAATTGAACCTTTTTTTCTTTCCCTGTATGTGTTCTTAAATTCAACTAAACTGGCAACAACTCAAAACAGGTCCTTTCAGGTACTCTGCTTGAGTCCTTGACTGTCCCTTGTACAGCACACCACACTGCTGGGGCACAAGTAATTCCCAGTGTGCTCTGTGACTCCTCGTGCACATCCTGAAGGTAATTCAGGAGCCTTCTGTGTGATAATGAGGTTCAGTATCTCAGCTTCAGCCAGCCCATTGTCAGAATGATACCTGTTTTTAGTAACTGGTGGTAAGAGATGATGTGAGGCACTGCACAGCTTTCTTCTCACTGTTCTCAGGTGTAAGAAATATCTACAGCACCCAGATTTATAGGGCAGCTGTGATCAGATAATTTACAACAAAAAGTGCTGTCCTTTCACATATGTTTTCCTTCAATGTCCTCTAACAGTATCATGAGAGACTGTAGTCACAGTAATACAGTATTTTTAAGCTTTTAAAATGCTTTTTTCTTAGCTGAGATAGGGGACACAGTCCTGGCTTATCACATTACAATATTACTAGGCAGTTTAGGTCTGAATGTGGAGCTGATAAAATATTGGACAAAAACACTTGTGCAATCTGGGTGATTCCAATGCAGATACTGAGCTAATGTGAAAAGCTGCTGGGTACTGTGTGCCTTTTTCTGGGGTGCAAATGATGGAATGAGACTTCAGGTTTATGGGGAAACAACATTTTTTATCTGAGATACCATTCATGGATGTGCTATGATTGCATGAAGTGATTGTGGTTCAGTGGGAATTCCTGGTTGTCATCAGTTTTAGTGAAAAGTGTGCAGAATGTCCCTGGAAAGTGCTCTGGAGTGGGAGTCCAGGGTCTGTCCCTCACCCTGCCACGGACCTGCACTGTGGGCACACACAAAATGCTTCAGCTGACTGTGATGCAGGGTCACCCCTGCTCAGTAAAGAGCACCCACATCCCAGGAGAGTGTTTTGGGACCTCTCATGGTTTCACAGGTTGTCAAATGGTCACCAAAGATCTGATCTTTCAGACAATATTGAATTTTTCCTTAATCTCAGTTTCGGTGGTGTTTTAAAGCCTGCTTTCATTGTTTTTCAAACCATACTTTACACTGCTGTTCCTTTTTCATGTGTTCCCTTTTATCCTCTTACCTGACAGGAGGGATATGTGGGAGACAGTTTTATCTGGCACTCATGTCTGTTGAACTAAGCAACCAAGAGAGGCAATAAATAGGCATTTAAAGTGATACTTGGAATTTTCTAAAGACAATATATTGGTCAGAGGTTAGTTTTATGATTTCTGGTTTTGTACAGTACATACTTTGGTCCTTCTGTGCCCACTCTCCCTTCCCACTCAGTCTCCTGCATGCTTCTCCTAAAAGCAAAGTTATTTTCAAAGCTGTTATGATAGCACAAGCTGTCCTTTGTGAATTCATGGTGCTAGTTATTCAGTCCCTACATGAAGAATTTGGGGTTTTCCCCTCTGCTCTTCTGTGCCCTCATTTGGCTGAGATTTGAGTACTTAGGTCCTGCTACAGCCTATGGGGTGATATTTTGTTTGCCCAGGATTTTGTTGTTTGGTTGTGTTTTCCTCCTTACTCCACTGCAAGTATTTTCTGGGAAAGTTGCCCTCACTTTAGTGAGCAACCCTGGCACCTGGGAGTGGCACTGCCTCTCCCCTCTCTGCTGATCCCAGACCCACTGGGGAAATGCCAATGCTGAGTGCCTTCATCTCTGTCAGGCTGAAGGGCGGCTTCATTTAAGTGCAAATTTCTTCCTGAGCAACCTGACCTCAGCTTACCTGGAGCCATAATGTGAACTTTGGCAAGTAAATGTGTACAACTTTTAATAAATCAAAGCACTTGTAAGCCAAAAAATCCCCAGGGATTCAAAATTTTTTTTTCTTTTTCTTTTTTTTTTTTTTAAAGACAGCTTGTTCTTTTTACTCTCTACTGAAATTATCTGGAAAGTTTCAAGGTAATTACATTCAGCATGAAGAGGACACCTGTACAGCTTTTTCTGCTTTTCCTTTCAGGATAGGGACTTGTCTCTTCTCATGTCAGTGAGCCAAACTCTACTTTAGACAAAATGAAACCCCAAGGTCAACTGAATGTGAATTTTTGGTGTCAAACATCAGACACAACACGGCAAAGGCTGATTTCTAGAATCCATATGGCATTATGAGAATATTTCTCTGAAGTGTTCAGTCTGTGTGTTGTGGACACAGAGGTATTGATACCCTCAAATGACAGATACCCTTCTAAAATAATCTGGTGTGACAACCTGCTCAGTGTGAGCCACTAGAATTTGATAAATTTTCCTTTTATCAACCAACATAATTTTTAATTGAGCTAGAAAAGAGGATTTTTCAAGGCATCAAATGATGAAGCCCAATTGTATGCTCAATTTAATAGTCAATTATCCACCAAAAAAAAGTGTTCTTTACATCTAAACATAAAAGATGGATGTTTTTAAAATCTGAGTGTTGTTCTGCCTTTGCCTGAAGAACTCTTTAGAATCAGGAACCCACCCACTCCTCACTTTTATTTTATATATGAAACTGCAGAAGAAATTTTCTTAATATTCCAACTTGTCAGAAAAATTTGTACAGCCCAGGTATGGTGCTACAGGAATAGTATCTGTATCTTGAAGTATAGAATCTTTCTTTGTGTTTCTATTACTACCCCAAGCTTATATTTCCATTTTCATCTCTCAAGGACAATCCATTTTACAGGCACTCCAGCAGCTTGAAGTATTTTGAAGAAAAGAATGGTTATAAAATTTCTGGTGGAAAATTCTAATGCAGTTATAGTTCCTTCACTACTGAAGCCACATACCATTCTAGAGGGATTTGAAAAGAGTAGTATGTTATTTCACTGGCTAGATGTAGAACAGGGCTGTGGATAAATCATTACGCCTTGGCAAGACCAGGGCTTGGCACTCTGGGGTGCAGTAATTTTCTCAGGAGAAGGTGGCAAGGAGCAGAGCACCCACAAATCTGTCCTGACACAACAGAGGCAAAGGCAAAAAGCAGGCAGAGTTAGGGGACATCCTCTGGTTCCATTTGCCCTTTTTTGAGGATCTGTCCCACTAATCTCAGGTTGAGATGGATGTGTGAAATTGCTACAATGCAGTGTCTACAATAAGAATATTCAGCTTTTTTTTTTTTTCATTCTGTTAACCATTTATTGAGAATTCATCTCATTTGATAATTACTGTGAGTTGAATACACCAATAGGGATATTTTATTCCAATGCAGGTGTTATCTCTGCTTAGCTTTGGCTCACCTTTAAAATATCTATAATTAGATTTGGAAAGAGAGTCCTTCATTCTTAAACTTACTGAAAAAAAATGGCATTTTGTTGTACTTCATAGAATAGTAAGACCAATTAAATTCTTCAAGATAATGGTGTTCTGAACTCGCATCTATTTTTGGAACATTAATTATATTCTGCAATGCTTCCTGTGAAAAATCAGAGACAGATACAAGCATTAGTATGTGTTAATTAAATCTGAGTTAATATTTTTGGTCAGGGCTCTGCAGTACATACATAGATGTGTTTGCTGGTTAATATTTCTTGTATTTTTATCCTAGTTGTATTTTCCTATTAATTAAATGGCACATATTGGTTTTTGTACATACTAGAAAGGCTTGATTCAAACAGGTCAAAGTTCATTTCTGACCAGGTTATCCAAGACCAAACTCTGCTTTACACAGAGCAGGAAAAATATGTAGTGGCAATAAAGACAGTCTCTTTTCCAGAAATGTTAAACTGAAGGTCTTGTTGGTTGTTTTTCTGCAATTTTTCATGAAGCTTTGCTGGTTTGTTTGGGTTTTGTTTTAAGCCAAATCTCTAAAACTCTCAGTTTTCATCCCAAACTAAATACACTGTTAGATTGCCCTTTTTTATCTTAAATGTTGCTGAAATTCTTCATCTTCATTTCTTTTTGTAAACATAATTCATGAGTAGGTTTCCTTTTGCAGCACTTGCACCAAGTAAGTCAACGAGGTTTTATATTTGTGCTCTTCATTTCCATTTTTATAAGGACATCATGGAAACCATAGTGTCAGCTGGGAAGCTGAGCATGTAGATGAGACTGTGAGCATGAAATATTCATGCTACATCTCCCTGAAAGCCTTGCATTGATGTAGAAGGGCTTGTTTTCTTTCCCTTTCCCTCATCCCCCATTATTTTGCACGGAAAAATTGGCACCATCTCAAAAAATAAACTGGGTCAGGAAGACGCAGGACATGTGAGTCTTTCTGTTCCTCTGCAGGGCATCGCTTGCAGCAGATTTGGGAGGAGAAACTCCTGAAAATCTGGTTTTTTTAGACTCATCCCCCTGCCCTGTGTTTCAGGAGGAGGCAGCTCAATGGTACTTGTTGCCCTTCACCTGCTCATTTAATCTCCTCTATGTTTTCAGACTGAAATTTTTTTAAAATTTGTCTTGACGTGATTTCTTGCAAAAAATTACAGTTCTGTATGCTTCTGTGATAGTGAGCCATTTCAGTCTGAAATTCTCATGAAAATTTTAACTTTTTGCAAACTGTTGTTCTAGGTAATATTATTGTTTTTTCAGGGATTAATTTATTAACATTTAAAAAAGTAAATCAGCATTGAACCCAAGGATATTCCATTTAAAAATTATAAAAATGGAAATATGTGTCTTTCTTCATTCTCCTGATAGTCTTTAAAAGTCAGTGTTCTTGGTGACTAAATTGTGAATGTGTGCTAGAACATTTTTTTCCCACTGGAAATGAATTAGTCATTTTTTTTTTACCAGGTTTATTTATTTCTTTATACATTCTCATGAGCATTTTTCTGGAATTATAACCCTAGTGTGCTTATATTTGAGACAATGAATGGGAATATTTTGATTTCTAACATATAAATTCATTCATTTATATGTTAGAGATCAAAATATCAATATATAGATTTCCATTATTTGTGAAAAATCTCACAATTTTCAGAGAATCCAAGTAATATGTTGCCTGAAAGACCTCTAGATCTAACTACTGTAGGCAACTAAATTTTTAAGCTATTTTTCCAAATAAGCAAACCAGGTTTTCTTTTACTAGTACTGTGCAGAGCAAAAATAATGAACAAATATAATTATACTAATATACACATATAATTATCATTATATGCACTAATATTATATATTATAATGATATACAATATATAATGACATTATGTTGTCTAATTAATAATTAATAATATTAATGATTAATATTTATTAATAATTTAATAGTAAATTTATATAATTGACTCCTTATTAGAATTATTAAAGATATAGAATTAAACATTAAAATTATATATACTAATTCTATAATATACATACTCTATATATATACTAATTATATACACTAATATGCAAATATAATTATATTTGTGTAATTTACAATAGAGAAGTAATTGAGTAAAAAGGAGGGCTCCATTATAGGCATTTTTGGCAGAATTTGAAAATGAACTTGGGTTTTCTTTGACTCATTTGTCCTTTTTCCTCTTGTGTTTGTTAGATGCTGTCAGTCATTATTTATGAATATATGGAAGTGTGCCACTGAGTTACACAACCTCGAAGTGGAATCAATCCAGAATTTTCCATTGTCTGTTCTTCACTGGACAGCTTGGGACTTAAATTTGGTTATGTCTGATTTCTAAGAAGCAAACTCACCTGAAGATTAAGAGGAGTAATTTTTTCTTGTTTAAAAGCTGTTCCATGGGAGTTTCAGACAGAGTGCAGCTGCTTTCCTTGCCTTCCTGAGCTGGGGAACGTGTTCCTTGCTGCATTTCTGTATTTACTGGATTAAAAGTGATCCCTCTGTCAGGGGCTGCCCAAACAGCCAGGGTGGTAAAGCAGGTGGCACAGGGAGTCCTGTAAAGATGAGAAGTGACATTGGTGCACCAAGGTGTGGGCTGTGAAAAACTGCTTTTCTGGTATTTGCTGATGGCTCAAGATTTATAAAAGAGATAAAGTTTATTAAACAGATCAGCTTTCTACAGTTTCTACCATAATATTCCTGTTCTGTTTATGCCTTTCTCACATTTGTCTGTTTGCAAGAGGAGAATATCTCTAAAACTGTTGGTTATTACTACTGATATTCATATTTTGAAAGTCTGCCCCTTACTCTTATAATGAAAAACCTGTGTTAGTTTCCTCATGCTGTGGTCCTAAAGCTAATTTGGTAGAGCTTACAAGCTGTTTGAACCATATCGAGTCTTGCCTCGTTTTTTCACGGTCACATTTGAAATGATCTGTCAAATAATCAAATATTGCTCACATTAGACCTTAGAGGAGAATAATCTGCACAAACTGTGCAGTTACTGATTGCCATCCCCTCACCTCCAAATAATAAATAATTTACAGCTATCACGTGTTCCTTCTACAGTTGAGTATAGAGGCAAAAAAAGAAACCATCTTCATTTCATCATTAGCTTAATCAAGGCAGTGTATCAGTAACCTGCAGGGAAACTGATTGCTGAGGAGCAGGGGCAGTTGATGGCTGAGTAACAAATGAGTTTTTGAACCTTAGGACTTTTGAATTTTAGTCAATTTTAGCTAAAGTTCCTGAATACTCTTAAGTTCTTTTCTATCAGAAGTTATGGTATTTTGAAAAGACTACATGAGAAAACAGTTTCGAAAATACTCAAACACCATAATTTCCTTGTTCCTTTTCCTTGTTTTTTCCAGTGTGAAACGTGATTTCTTGAGCCTTGCAGGACAGGGTAACCTTCAAATCCAGCATCTTTGACTGGCAAGGGGCTGCAGACCCTCAAGCCCTTTTCTCGGCTGCCCAGCATGGAGGCAGCAGTTCCAGAGTGCTGCTTTTTGTAACAAAATCTCTGGGTCTCCAGCTTTTCACCATGAGGTTGAGAGCCAAAATTCAACATCTGAATAAAGCCAAGGCTTCTGGATGGAAGCTGAAGCAGAGGAGCATGAGCCAGAGGACCCAGACCCAGAGCCCCAGACACCAAATCCACAGGGATGTGGAACTCGAGTCTCCCAGCCAGCCAGGTGATTGTGGCTGTTCTTGCAGAATTCAATGAACAAATTCACATAAACAAAATTTGAATGATCGTGAAGGATTATCTATTTTTTTTTGTTTGGGAGTTGTATGGCTATTTGTAGTTCAGAGGCACAAAAGATGGAATAGCAGAAACTCTTCATGGGTTATAAAAATATATTCACTATCCAAGCAACTTCAGAGTCATGGTTTTTATGTGAATTTTGCCCTTAAATACTTTGCTTCTGGATGATGAAAATAGTAGGCAACTGCAGTCTTCTCTTGGAATTACCCCCTTTCTTCTATAATAATCTGTTTTTCCCACTTTCTTCCAGACATCCTATGGCCATTTTTGTTCTTCTGTCTATCTCCAGGCTTATTTTTTTAATATTTTTTTACTTTCTAGAGTTTTAAAGCCCTCAGGTAAAAAAATATGAAGAAGGCAGATCTGAAATGCTCAAGAGAGTTCAGAGCCTATAAAAAGAGCAGTGAAAAATCAAAATTGGGAAAAAATTACTGAAAAGCACAATGCACAGGACCTAGAGGTTTAAAGAAGGCTTAAAAAGAGACTTTCAAAAACAAATTTTCCCTTTGAGAAGTATTCCATCAAAATGTTTCAGCTTCTTTTATCTCCTGTGTCTTCTGTGAGTTATGTTTTAACACTGAAATAGTCCCTTGAGCATATATAAACTCAAAATGAACAGGGAACTAACTAGAGATGCAGGATTCTCTTTTGTTCTTTAGATGCTCTGGTTATTGGTTATTTTTTCTTCACTGGGATGGATATACTGGATTTTTCTAGTTTAGAGATAGAGGTAATTCTGGAGTAATGGGTGGCAGCTTTTATTTTCCATGACAGAGCTAATTCCTTGCAAATGTTTTGATTGAAAACATTTGAAAGGCTTTTCTCAGCATCAAGTCACAACCATTTGCCTCATGTTATTTAAAGCCAATACTGTAAGAGATCTCAACTCAAGATATAAACAGTATGAGAGTGTCAAAATAGCTAAAGGATTTTGGGGGACAAGCAGCTAGGAATGACAATGGCAATCTCTAAAATTATGAAATCAAGTTACAGAAATATGAAATATATTGACTAAAGAACGGCATATTTTCAGTGGCATGAGAGATAGACCAGTCAGGAGTAAATTTTGGGCTGCTTTACTTTTCCTAAGATCCCATTAGGCCAGATTCTGACCTAGATCAGATAAATATCAAATCAGAGTAGAGCAGTAGAAATGAACCAGTTTGTAGCCATTGAAAGAGAGATAAGAATCAAATATGTTGATGTCACTGTGGCTGCAACTGAAACAACTCATTTCAGACTAAATAAAACATTAATACCTTCACACCCTTCTCTATTTCATGGAATGCTCCAATTAAGAGTTTGAGCATCCCCAGGTAGGTTTCAGTGCAGAAATTTGTTTGGAAAAGGGTCCACTGAGGATTCTGTGCTAAGTTATCTAACAAAGAATAAAGTGAGTCAGTGTCTCATATGGATTACTGCCTTGCTGAACCTGCTGCTGTATTTGGTGAGGTGTGAACAAAGACTGCCTTGATATAGATAATCTTGTTTAACAGTGTTAAAACACTGAGAGAGGATTGCAGCTGGTGGATAGGCTGAGGGAGGCTGCTGGTGTGAGGAGACATGGGGGCACTTTTAATTATAGCAGTAGGGAGGCCCTACCTGTGCGGGAAGGCTTTAGTGTGAAATTCAATCTGAGAGTTTCTGGCCTTTACAAATGTTCTCAGTACTTTTGTGTTCACAGAAGAGATTTATGATTATTTTTATTGCTGGTTGGATTACAGATAATGTAAAGGCAGTGTAGATACATAGAAGCTTAGAATCAGGGATTTATTGTTAGATGTCCAAATAATGTCTGGATGGACCTTGAATTCAGAGCTGATCCTGCAAATAAGACCAGGTAAGATTGTATTTATATATAAATTGAAAAAAAGGTGCCATTCTAAAACCACAAGAAAATATCTCTTATTTTCTCCCTTACTAAGGAAGACTGTAAAACACAAAGGCAGTGGTAAAATGCCATGGTTGAAAAAATGCTGAGGAGATGACTGAATGACCCTGATAAATCCCCTTTCCTAGGTGCTGGATAGAGGTTCCCTAAACACAATCTCATTTAATGGGGTAGGAAGCACTGGATCCCTCAGAGTGCAGGAAATGGGAAATCACAATTATTTATTGGGTCAAACACTTGATTTGCATTCAAATAGGGGTGAAAGAAACCCCATTGCTCTGTCTGCCTGACTTATTGAAGGCTGGAGTTTTTATTTATGAAGGTTTTTAAAGCTCTCATCAATCTGAGCAGCCAGGGTGTGCTGGTGAGGGCAGTTCTGGGGCTCTCCTGCACCCTGCCCCTGCCAGGCTGGGTACCACACACCCCTCTGGCAGCACCTCTCGCCACATCCATGGTCTCAGAGCGACCATCAAGATATTCTGTATGAACAAGCAGAAATTCTGGGCAGAAAACAGAGAACAGGATCTCCACACGGATTTATTTTTTCTCTGAGAAGTAGCTCGCACTCTCATGTTGGGTTTGAATTCCTGCAAACAGTTTTCTCAGAGTTTCTTCACCAAAATGATCTCTGTGTACTTTAATATTTCCAAAAGGAGACACTAGTGTGCAAGGCAGTCAGAGGAGATGGGAAGCAGATTTCCCTGGAGTGTAAATGGAAACTCAGAGCTGGGAGACGACTTTTGCTCTAGTGAGAGTTATTTTCCCACCCTTGAAGCACACCAGCCCTGGAGCTGACACAGCCTCAGTTCTGGCAGTGAAGATCAGCTCTGTAAATTGAGCAAAGAATCCCTGAAAGTCACTAGCCAGACAATCCTCCCAATATTGCATTCAGGTGTGAAAGTTTAAAACCACGTTGCTCAGGAAGGTAGAATCAAAATGCTTTTCTGCAAAATTACATTGATTCTCCTTGCTACATTCTGATGAACTTCAATAATTTTTTCCCCCTCCAGTGATCACTGATTAATCTAAAAAACTGTGAAATTAAGTTGTTTGAACCAGGAATTAAAAATTTCCAGCAATTAAAAACAAAGAAACAAACCAAAACAGCCACCAGCATTAGAAATTGATTAATCATGACAACAACTGAGATGCTGAAATTAGTTGTCCTTGTTCCAAAGGGTTTGTAACTAGTATGATGTTTTTGAAGCTATTAAATGATAGTTAGGCCGTGTTATTATTTGTAAAGCAGCTACTTTTGTATCCTGAGCCCACTGAGTAAATGTTTTGCACAGCAGGAGACTGTAACATAGCAAGCCTAATCATTGTCATTTTACTGTACAAGAGGTAATTTTAGAAAATGATTCTTTAAATTACAAGATTCAAACAAAGTCAAGACTCTCCAGCTGGGAACTTTTTTATTTTCTGTCATTGGAAAGTTTCTTTCTTCTAAATACTGTGAATCTTGGGCAGATTCACTACTACTGGTCTAAATATAGTAAAGGAAATTTAAAATTTTGCGTATTTAGTAATCTTTCTCTTAGTTAAAGTATAATGAGTTGTCCATAGAGAGGGCACTGGGCACACAATGGATCTGATTCCCTCCTGAGTGACTCTGGCTTGGCTCCAGAACATCTGTGCTGCAATTGATAACACAGCACTGCTGTGTATTTAAATAATGTGAGAAAGACTCAGATGAGAGGAATCTAACATTTGGATTAAGGGTGTGCTAATACTTATACACTTCTAGCAGTCTGGACTTTAATCAGTACCCCCAGATATGCAGATGAAAGCTGCTCTACTTTTGCTACACAGCTTTTGGAGGGTTGCAATGTAATACATACATTTCACAAGCTTTTAGAGTGTGACCTACCACAACCTCCTCATTTTCCTGTCCAGTGTTTTGCAGTGTGTGCTCTTATAAAAAAGATATTCCATTTTTGTGTAGTTTTCTGCAGTAAGATTACCTTATTTTTTTCCTAAATGAATTGCATAAACTTTTCATTTGGCTCCTAGTTCATTCAGATGATTTAAAATATTTTTCCCCTTCTATATACTGACTTTAACTTTCACCCTGATCAAAATGTCACCTCTATTTAGTATCAGATTTTCTATCTGGTTGTATTTCCAGATTACAAAAAATTTGTTCAAAATACATGTCTCGTTCTGAGGTTCCAACATTTGCCCTTCTGTTGGCATTTTTCCCTCTCTGCAGTCGATGTCAATGCATTGCTAATTTTGATGTGATAGCATTTTACACTCGCATTTCCGATTGCAATGCAAAGTGCAAGGCAGCAAGAATTAGGCCTGCAATGCACTGGGAGTCTCATGACAGTCAGCAGCTGATGAAATTTGAATTCCACCCCATCTCCTCAATTCACTTTGCACAGGGTGTTCCTTCCAAATGCTGTTGGTGTGGGACAGGTCTGTCTTATTCCCCAGGGCAGCATCTCCAGCATCAGCTGGTGAACCTGACATGAAACCCAAGGAGTCACTGAGGAACACAGACAAATCATTTAGCCTGCTGTTAGACTGAAAGGTTTTATTTTTAGTTTTATTTTATTTTATTTTATTTTTATTTTATTTTATTTTATTTTATTTTATTTTATTTTTATTTTTATTTTATTTTTCCTTGCTGGCTTGCACTTGGTTGCCAGAGTTGTCTGTAGGTGACCACTGCTCTGACCAGTAGGCGTGTGTGAATGTGCCTGTTGCCATCATCTCCCCAGTCCTGGATCACTGAGGATTGACATCCCTGGCAAGGAACAACTTTGGGAAAAGGCTGCATGCAGAACAATGCAGCTGTGCACAGGGAACAGTGTGGCAGAGAGGCAGGAGGAATCAAACAACTACTAGAGTTGCTAGAGGGGAGAGTTTAATGACAAGTTACTGTGACATTTATGACCAGATCGATTATGGAGACTGAAAAAATCTATGGTATATTTCCAGGGTATTACTGTAGAGCCATCTGATACAGGGGTTGCCATGGCAAGTACAGATTTTCTATTAACCAGGAAGGTGATTAGTCTCATAAAACCTATGGAAGTTGTTAGTGAATAAATTGCATATGGGAAGCACCTCTATTGATCCCTATGGAAATTTAATATTTTCAAACAAAGCTGTAAAGTCTTTTCCTTGGTTATTTTTAAAAAACAGTCTGGAGTACTGTCAAAAGCAAATGCACCATTTCTGGTATTCCCCATGTCTTGAATGACAGCCTAGACAGATTGGAAAATCAGCACTCAGCTAAAAATACTAGTGTGGAGGCAGCAGGGTAAGAAAGTAAGTTAGTGAATATTGTTAAATAGGTCTGTCTGTAAAGCTTTGATACTTGGTAAGGTTAAGATCTTCATCATCACAACCTGAGAACTAAAACAAATATACTTGCACTGTTTAATACTTGATTATATAATTTGTGACTAATATTTTAGGAGACCAGTAAGAACAGGAAAAAGCATTATTGTTAATGCAAATTGGATAAACTGAGCAAAGGAAATTTCATCAAGGATCTATATTTCACTCCATCCCCCCAGTGCTGTATGCACACAGAAAAGAGTCCCCTTGCTTATGTATTTTAACTGCACAGAAACAATCCAAGGATAGAAGGAACAGGTTGTCCACAGAATTTTTGGCTGCCCCATCCCTGGGAGTGTCCATGGCCAGACTGGACAGGGCTTGGAGCAGCCTGGGACAGTGAGTGTCCCTGCCCATGGCAGGGGAATGGAACAAGATAATCTTTTAAGGTCTTTAAGAATTCTGTAGTTCTGTACTTCTGTGCCTGGGTAAATTTTGAGGTGTCTTTCTCAGGCCCAGACATGCAGACACAAAACTTGCTGTGAGGTGCTGGTTGTAGCAGAATGGCAGGAACATTCCTGTGCTTTTGCCATCTTCTATATAACAAACACAGTGCTGTTTGCTTTTACAGCAATTTTGGTGTGCAGCAGAACAAAACAGTTGTTACTAGCAGTAGAACAATGAACTTTTTACTAAATACTTTGCTTTCACTGTGTCTCATGGAGTATAAATGGATCAGTAATTGTTGAGCTTGGGAAAGTCTAGATGAATACAGAAAATTTATTGATATTTCACTGGGCAGCTCTCTTGTTTGGTGGCAAGCATTTGTGCAAAGGGTCGGGTCAGATGCTGCCAGTCCAGCAGGAAATGTGTTGCAGCTGTGGATGTATTCACTGATGTGATAGAGTATGTTCTTTACATAAAGGAAGGCAAAATCATCAGTTGTGTCCCACTGTTCCCATTTCTCATTCATGCCAGAGCATGTCTGCTTTGACTTCTCTTCCCTGTCTCTGCTCCTGGCAGCTCTGCCTCTCTGGCCTCTCCATGTGAGATTGTTCAGGATAACAGGATAACAGGCAGGATAACAGCTCAGAAACAAGGCTGGGTTTGGTGGCCATGCAGCCTTCAGTGAGCTCTGCCTGTCCAGCAGAATGAATCCAAGCACTTGGAGTCACAGCTTTCTCTTATCTGCACCAGGTAATTTCTTGCTCACTATGCCAGCTGTATTTCTGTTAGCAATCATCTTCAGTCCTACACATCCTTATTAACAATTTATTTTGCCCATATGCTAAGGATCTGCTCTAATAATTAGCAATGTTGTGTATCCATTTAGCACCATATCTTTTTTAAATGCAGTATGTTCCTATTTCCTAGTCCACATATCTTCCCCCAAGCAATACCACAGGTGCTTCCTTTAGACCTCTGTTTTCCTTTGAACTACAGTGGTTCAGCTCATTAGCCTGTCTCACTTCTTATCAGTCACACTTGCTTCTCATTACTCTGGTTGCAGAGCTACCATAATTAGATTTTATATTTTTAGGCATTCATAACACTGCTTTAGTGTACACTGTGCTATCAGAAGCGTTTTAGAAAAACCATAAGACCAAACTAATTAAAATGTTCCACAGAGACTTTTTAAAGGAGAGTTGCTGCTGCTGCTGACTTGGTGAATTGAGGCACACGCAGCTGTGGGGGCAGAGGGGCTGACAGGGGAGGTCACTCAGCTCTCCTGCCTCACAGGACCCCACCCCACAGCTTTTGCCATTATCTCTGATGTCTCTCAGTAGAAGATAAGCTACATTTGGCTCTAAAGACTTGGGTTTTTTTTCCCCAAGCTTAGCTTTTCACTCCTGGAAAGGTTCTTCCCTCTTGCCAAAAGCAGTGCAGAGATCTTGAGCATCCAACTTTGTTCAGGTAACCCAAATACTTCTCAGAAACTGCAACCAGGGTGTCCCCACCCTATTCACAGATTGTGCTCATTGTATTCTCTCTCATTTTGTAGTCTCCTGCAAGAGACTACAGAGGTAGAATCTCTGTGTTCATTTCCTTTCCTGAACAGCTGCATTTTCCTCCTCCTATGAGTTGCTGCTCTCTTGTTCTTCTGGAATGGCTTAGATGGGCTGAGACTGTTTCCTCTCTTACATAGGAGCATCTCTAGACAGATGGACATTGGTGACAGTAAGGGAAATGGGTCTGGAAGGCACCTGCAAGGCTCTGCATACCAGTAAGAATTCATGGAATTATTGCTACTTCTGTTTCAAAATGGGGATTTTTGCAGGGGCATTTGCCACACACTCAGCAGTATCTCTGGAGATGTAACTTATTCAATAGTCTCTATATAGAATGGGATATTTTTAGATGGGAGCAATTTTGTACACAGGAAGCTTTAAGTTTACTTCCTTTACTGAAGTATTTTCTGTGTTGAAGAGAATCTGAGCTATTGAATTTCACTGGCTCCTAAAATAGCATGCACAGATGTATTTACGTTTATTTTATAACTTAATTTGTATAACTATGCTGCAAATATTCCTTCTGAAACAAGAAAAATGACCTGGTGTTGTAGTAGGTTGCTCATTTCCCTGGAAACCCAGCTTCTAACATGAAGCTTACTTGGAAATTAGTTACAACAGGTGTAATCACTCTCCATCCTTCATCTCATTTATTCAGTCTCTGCTAGCAATAGAAATCTTTACTTTGGGGAGGCAGAAAACTGTATTCTACCAACATAATCACATTCTTCTGTCATTCAGACACTTATTTTAGAATTAGCCAAAAAAGTTAAAGGTCTGCTTTACAATAATAAAAACTCAATTGCTGGAATCTCTAAAGGGAGTAAGTAGCAGTAAATATGAAACAAGTCTATTAGTATTTAAAAATAACTACTGCAGTGCAAATTTACATAAATAACTATTGTTCTTTCAGAACCCAAAGCAGTATATTTCCTTGCTTTTTCAATAGAGTGCTTGCTGCTGGGTTTTCATAACTATTTATTATTATTATTATTATTATTATTATTATTATTATTATTATTATTATTATTATTAATAATAATAATAATAATGTTGTTGTTGTTGTTGTTGTTGCTGCATTGTTGTTGTTCTTGCTGCTGTTGTTGTTTTATTAAATTTTGGAAAAGTGGAAAGTATTGTGGAAAGTATTGGCTTTTGAGAACCTTCTTGAAATTTCTTACATCTGTTTTATATCATGTTTTACACTAGAATTTTCAAGGCCATCTGTATGAGGGAATTGGAGGCCACAGATTCACTAAGGGACACTGGATTTGTTCTGTTTAGCGGAACAGAAACTCCACACTCAAGGGCTTTGGGAGGTCACACCTTGATACATGTAAATATATACACAAACTACAGGGTTGTTTCCATCTGGTGAAGTACTCTGCATCCTTGAGCAGTATTTGTTTTTTGCTTCTTCAAGTGTGTTGTGCCAGTGGACTCTGACAATTCAGCCTGTTTGTCCTGTAAATTTGAACCGAGAGAAGCCCCAAGCCCTGCAGGGTTGGGCAGTGTCCACATGGGGCTCACCTCTTCCTGGGCATGTGTCCTGGGCTCTCAGGCAAGTTGCATTTGCTCCTTTCTCTCATTGTCCTCTCTTCATATAAAGTGAAGGTCTCTTTTTTTTACAATCAGGTGGTTTGCTTTGTCTAGCAGAAGTAAGAGCTTGCATTGTTATTTCTGCCTTAATAGCTCAGCAGAGGTTTCAGTCTATTTAAAGATTCTTGTAATGATTTTAGTGGTTTTTATGTGTATACAGCATGGATTTATTGATGTATGAAAGCCAATATTAAGTGTCAAAGACATGAAATAAGAAATGTGCCCATGTATGCAGGCTTTGTATATAAACCTACAAACCATAATCAGTTGTTAATGATGTTGATTTTTCTTTTTCTTTCGTGCCATAAGAAGAGTTTCAGAGAGGCTTTGGAGCCTCTCTGGATCCAGCTGTGCCTTGTGCACTCATTGTTCATGGGCTGGTGATGACAGCAGCTATCAATACAACACCACAAGAGTTGGTCAGGGTCTGTGTGCTGCTTCTGGCTCTTCAGCTGAATTCCCCTCAATTGTTTTCTGTGTTTTACAGTCTTTCTCCCTGTATAAGTTGTCAGTTCTTTGTTTATACTGAGACCATTGTCTTTTCTAAAGCACTTTTCTCTAAAAATATTCTACTTCTTTAACTTCATAGTCCCAAGTCCTCACTGGGTGCCAGCTTCTGTCCTGCTGAGACAGGAGGGAGCAGGTGGCATTCATCCTAGAGGAGATGTGATCTACTACAAGCAGGAAAAATACAATAAAAAGGACAAATTAGGGTTGTATAAAAACGCAATGCAGTAATTATGGCAAACCTGATAGCTGGCATTATCAGCACAGGCTGATAGGCTGGAGTGTCTTTTGTTAGCCTTTTTGTTTATCTCTGGAGCAGTGGTCCAGCAGTTTGCTGGAATATGGTGTGAGTTGCTTTGCCCACAGGAGAGGAGGAGGTGCTAAAACAACATGGCTTCTGCAAGGCTGTAATTTGGATATCAGAGCAGAAAATGGAGCTGCAGCTGGCATGTTCAGGATGTTCAGGACAATTAAGAAACGTAGCTCTTCATTTGCATCCTTGCTGCACTGTTAGACAGCCCCCAGGAAAAGCAATTCTGCATTTCTGTATCTGGATTTTGAAAGAGGAGATGGGAATGGAAGCTGTTATCCCTCTGAGAAGAACATTTCCTGTTTGGTAAAGTGCAGCCATCCTTTCTGATGCAAGGAAAATTCATTGGTGAATAGCAAATGAACCTTAACAAGAACTATCCATTGAAGGGTAAGAGGAAATAGAGAGCTCATGGGTTCTGGTATGGACACATACTTTTCAAACAGATTAAAATCACTGAGAGAACATTTCACTCTTCTACTGGCAAATGAACTGTTTAACCAATGAGCTGTTGTATTTATTTTTTCTTTCCTATGCAGGGAAAAAACAGTGGAAATTCTTATGGCCAGGTCTGGCCTCTGACTTAATAAATTCCAGCTGAGATTCAGAGGACTCAACAGCTTATTCCATACCCAGTGGTCAGGAGAAATCCAGACCCTCTGTCATGTTGCCTCTGGAGAACACTTTACAGTCCTTGCTCTGAGGTTGTTCAGAATTGAGACCTGCTCCTTTCAACACCTTTCTGGTTCACATCCAGAATGTATCCCCAAAAACAAGGCTCAGCTGAGGTTTATGCAGTGTGGGATCTTGCACTGAGTGCACGTTGGCTCTTCAGCACAGAGGTGCTTGCTCCCAGGCCAGCAGCTCACACCTGACCTTAGAGGGTATTCCTTCTCATACAGCAGAATATTCCTATTGAAAATTCGTGGGAAATAAACAAGAAATGAGAATAATTCAACCTGCATCAACCCAGGATAGCAAACAGTGCTATCAGAGCAGCAGTTCCCTTTCCCAAGGCAGGTAACAGCAGAGCAGTAAAGGGCAGATCTGTCTCACTAATTGGCCCAGTCACAGTTCTCTCTCAGCAGCTGGAATATACCAGTATATTATATATATGTTATATATAATATAACAGTACCTGTGTGCTGTACATAAATTTCAGCAGCTGGAAAATCGTGCCCATGTACTGTGTAGAATGTAGGCACATGGATGTAACCATTTACCAGGACTCTGCTTGCAGAGTCTGGGGTTTTGTTTTGCCTCATTTCTTGAAGACACTTTTTGGAGTGCAGCATCACACAGAAAATCTTTTCAAGATCTCCCTCAGTTCTAGGTCAGCAGTGCTACAGAAACCCTCCTTAGGCCTAAACCATTCATAATATATCAAATATGTGCAAGTTCTGTAGACAGAAAATACCTTATTTCCGTAGTATTTTCTGAAAACATACTCAAAAGTCACTTAAAGAACTGAGCCAGAACTCACATGCAAAAGAATGTGCTTCCTTCTCTGCATTACAAGAAAGCAATTAGTGAACACTGGAGGCAACAGCTTTTGCTAATCAAAAGAGCTGAGTCTAACTTCTGTCTGCTTAAACAATTCTGTTTTGAAAGAAAAGGGAAGACCAGACATACTACTGGACTATCAATTAAAATGAAAACATGCAATGCAATGCAATTAATTCTTTTAAAAGCAAGAAATTTTCATTCATAGAGCAAATGTGTAAGGAAAGTGACATGGCTAATAGTCTTTGAACTCTGTTTTATGTGAATGACTTTCAAGATTCAATCTTTCAAGTTCATGTCTGTTGGTAGTGAAATATTTTTTGCTTAAATGCTTCTAGAACATTGACATCACATTTTCACCACCCTTTTGCATTTTGATTTTACTATTGATAGGGTGTTTCATCTTTGCTTTGCCATCACATGCTCTTCATGCTCCATAAGAAGAATTTGGTAAACTTTAAACAGAGGCTTGAGGAAAAATAGGTCTTTTACAGTTATCACTGCATTTGGCTGAATAAATATTGTCCTTTTTTACTTCCTCCCCTCTCTTTTCTTTCTTTTACTGTTGTGACTTTATAAGACATAAGGAAAATTCAAATTAACTTACTATTTTAAAACAGTTAGTGTTTTTCATGTTGCAGACATCAGGCCCTACAGCTTGTCCTGACAGTTTTATTTCCAGCCATAATAGTTCTGATTTAATCTTTAAAGGAAACATCCCTACACAGGATTTGTTATTATTCATTTACACATTAGCACTGAGGGAAAAAACCTCTCCTGGAATTTGGTGATATCCAAAAAAAATTCTTGACTTTGCCACAGATTTCTTGCTTGTTGAGTTTGTACACCTGAGATAAATCCTTTGATGATATAAATGTTACACAGTTGTAATAGTTATTACTCTATTGTTGTTTCTATCAGAGCAGTCAAAACCCCAAAGAACTTAAATTTTTTATTTCCCTACAGTCTTTTGACAAAGCTTTTGTCTCCAGCCGAATTCAGAGAGCTTGCTTGTTTGACAGATGCATTTTAAGGGCAGGTGAGTGTTTTTCATGGCTGGTTCATCAGTATGAACCAACCATTATATTGGCAGGCTAATAAAAGTTGGCCTTTAATGATCATTTTAGTCTTGGGGTGAAGGGATGAATTCAAAGAATTCTTTCTGTCCTGTCCTGTCCTATGCCTATCTCTGTGTAAAGTAACCTATCAAAAACTCTGCCAGTGTTCAATGAAAGAGGGAGATGCAGCAGCCAAAAACCTTCAGGTTATTTTGCTGTAGTCTCCACAAGGATAGAGTTTAGAGAGAAAAGAATGTATAATCTAATGTTTTGCCTGAGATGTGATGTCTGCTTTCCAGATTATCAAAATGTCACTGGTATATTTTTCCAGTCTGTTTTCTCTTTCTAATTAAGTTTCCTGTCTCCCTGTCATGCTCCCACCCCCCACTACCATTTTTGTTCGTCTCCCTCTCAAAGGTACCAAAGGAACAGGCCAGTTTTGCTCCTGCTGTGAAGTTAAAAAACTCCAGATAGTGTTAAACTGACATGGGCTGTGCTGCTCTGCCAATCTCTGAAATGTCATTGCCTGGGCAGCCCGCTGGGCTCAGCTCAGCACCACGGTGCCAAGACTGCTAATAACAAAAGATAAAGGTTAATGAAGGAGGGAGAGGATGGAGGATGTGTTATTATCCAAAATCAAGTTGTCTGCTTTCTATCTGTAAGGTTTGCTCAAGGCCTGAGGTTTTGATTTTTAATTCTTTGTTTTTCCCCCTTAGCAGTGTTTTTATTTAGTTCATAGGGTAAATCACAGTGGGTTCACCGGACCCACTCCAGCATTTTGCTTTCAGCATGGTGTCCTTGACTTCTCCAGTAGTCCTTGAAGTTTATGAGTGAGTTATCCTCAACTGGCCCTGTGTGATTGCAAGGCATAAATGAGGTCCTTTGTGGCTTTAGAGGTCCCTGTTTCTAGAAGCAAGAAGATGAGCATGCCCAGGGCCCTGCTCTGTCAGTGGAGATGCCTCTTGTCCCTTCCAGTGTAAATTGTTCCTGTGCCCTGGCTCTGCTTGCTGTGTGTTTGTGGTGTGAGGGTCTTGTCACAGCTGGGTTATTTCTCTGCTAATGTTGGGTGGTTGCTCAGGATTTTTGCCTGTTGAGCCCCATCAGAAGGCTGTGCTGCTGTGAGCAGCCTGTGTGCAGTGTAGGGGTGACTGGAAGAGAAAGAAAAGCCAAAGGCCACTAGACACAGGTTTTCTCTCCATCTACCAGAGCACAGTAGCTCCATTTCAGCTCTGGCACACCAGGCTGCTGCTCCCACCATCTGTTCCTGACCCTCTCCCTCCTGCCATGCCCTTGTGAGATGTCAGACCTGGCGTTTGTGCATTTGTTCCCACACCAGCCCTAACTCACACACAATTCCTTCATCCCAATACCCTCTGTGCTCTGTGATGCTCTGAGCTTGGACTGCAGCTGGTTCCTGCTTCTGCCTTGTTTCTCTGATATGACCTGACCTTTCTGCACACAGGAAGCAGATCTGCCCTTACTCTCCACCTTCTGCATCTGCTTTTGTCACTGCAGTCACAGCTGGCTTGTTGCTACAAAAAAAACCCAAAAAACAACACATAGGATTTAGGATTTTTGTGGGTCTGTGAGTCTCAAGCCCATGAATTTGGTTTTTATGGTGAATTTGCAGTATTAGGATATTGCTGGTACACAACTCCATAACTTTGAACTGCAGCCGAGATGGAGGCAGTTAAGTGTCTGTCCTAGGGTGAATTTTTATTTTTAGAATTATGAAAAATAACTTACTGTACAAAGGTAAGGATGTGTCTTACCTCTCATTCCACCTTACTTTAGTAACCCCCTGAAAAGCAGACAGGGAGGCTGACAGAAAAATTCTCCTCAGCAGCAAATAACAGGTTGGAATCTGACAGCTAGAAACTAATGTTCTTAGCTCTAAGTCATACTTATGGTAGCAGAGAAGTCTGAAAAAGTCCACTTTTTTACTTGTTGAAAAGCTGGTCCCAACTTAGGTGATTGCTGTAGTTATTGCTTTTTTACCTCTTACTGTAAACTGTTTTGCAAATATTACTTTACTGATTTTTAACAGATTAAAAATAATGTCATATCACAATGGAAACAGTATAAATTTGTGTGAGACCAGGATAAAAATGTATAAATGTATGTGCATGTAAATACAGCAGTGCAGGTACTCACCCATCAGTGTATCCATACAGATTTACCTATAGATATGCATCAGAGAGAGACCAAAAAGACCAGGTCTTGTTTGTCAAGCTTTATTAAACTGGAAGTCCCCAAACTTAAAAACAAGAGCTGTCACAACTGGAACAAACTAAATGGTTCTCAGAATTTGCAGCTCTAGGATGTTCCCTTTGTTATGTGAAAAATGACAGAAATTTACAGTAGTTGCTACCTGTTTATAAAATGAGTGGGAGGGTGGTGGGAGGAAAGGAGATTATTTTTTTAATCCTGCATTGCCACCAGTACATTAACAATGAAGAAAAGTGTTTAAAGAAAAAGAAAACAATGCACCTTACCTGAAGAGTAGAGGGATTTTGTTGTTTGTTTTTTGACTTTGAGGTTTTTTATAAATGAAATACTTTAGACTTGGGCAAAATACCAAAACAAAGTCCAAATTCAGCAGTTATAGGCATTCTCCATCTCTCAGTTAAGGCAATGGAAATCCTCCCATTGACAATCCCTGTACATTGCACAGTGCTGGAGGCAGAATACACAATGGGAGGGAAAACCTAATCTAAGTATTATGAGTAGATACACCCAAGTGTTGCATAAAATGGTTTTGTAGAGTATTATGCAATGTAGTAAAAATGTATGACAGTAAAATATGACTAGGGCTACTGTATAGAAATACCATAGAAATAAAATAGTTTAGAGCAGAATAAAAGAAATGGAACCAGATACTCTTGACAAGAAAGTAGAATACTGTGGTAAGGAGGAAAAAAAACCATGATAAGCTGAGTTTCTTGTTGAAAACAATTTAATATACAGCTTTATATTTTCAGTTATAAAGGGCACTGTTTTAGAGCCTTCTTCAAAGAACTCCACTATTGAGACTAACTCAAAGGAACTTTGAAACAGAAGAGCAAAACTCCCTTGAAGGCAGGGAGCAAGATCTCTCATTTGCTTTGGAGAAGCTGAAGGAATAAAATTCGTGCAGAGATCCCTCCCGTTCCCTTAATTTTCATCGAGCTTTTTCCCAGGCCGCTCAGAACGTGACTCCCTGGGGCACATTTTGCCAGCCCCCGTTATCAGCTGGAGTGGGTCGAGCTCTGGCCCTGCTCAGGGATGGCTGATTTGTCAAAGAGGGAGCGTGGCTGCTCAGGCATGTGCTGATGAGTGTGCTCACATCCCACATCCTGCGTGCCACACCAGGCATTTAATTGTTCTCATTGTGCTCCTAGAAACTCCTCACAGCCCGTTCAATAGCTGCTGCTCTCAGTTACATAAACACTGGAAGTTTGCTTGTGCTGGAGCTGTGTCCCAATTGCAGCTTCTCAGCTGAAAAATTAAAGGCAGGAGGAAAGAAAATTCCCTTCTCCCTCTCAGAGGCCCATCCATGGGGACATCAGCTCCTACAGAGGCTGCTGTGTTTTGTCAGACCCTAAAAAGGGCCATGTGCGTGGCCCTGTGTCACCTGTACAGAGTACATGAGGCTCATGGCTCAGAGTAGTGTTTCATCTGATTTTCATTTTTTTGCTCTAACCCTTTAGAGGAAAATGGTGAG
This sequence comes from Molothrus ater, assembly GCF_012460135.2. Taxonomy (NCBI): domain Eukaryota; kingdom Metazoa; phylum Chordata; class Aves; order Passeriformes; family Icteridae; genus Molothrus; species Molothrus ater. Next base: position 19,825,449 of record NC_050487.2, on the reverse strand, counting down.
AGAGGGGATCAAGTCTCTCTGTTTTGTCTCTCTGCTTGTCTCTCTGACAAGCTCAGTTTCAGGCATATTTGAAAAATGAAGATTCTGCTTCTTTATTATATCTGTTTAGAATGGCAAAGAGAAATTATGTTCCACTGATGTTCAGTGTCTCTAATTGTAATTAAATGTCTGAGAGTGAACAAATGAATTTGTATTCATGACTAAAGAAAAAAGTTTGCTAGTTCAGCTGCCTGTTTTTCGTGAAGTTGACTGAATTGGCATTTAGAATAAGAGCCATCACAAGGAAAAGGCATCTCTTCTACTTATGGGAAATAGATCTTGATTTCTTTTAAATATTATTTAAATTAGACCCTTCTGGCCATATCCATCCCTGCTCTCATTCTAACCAGCAGTTTCAAAAGCTGAGTGAATGACTATAGTCCCTTGTTTTTATGAGCTGCAGTTAAAAATCCATGAGTTTTCTTTATAGAAATGGTGTCTTTTGAAGCTATACATGAATTGCCTCTTTTCCCTAGGTTATAGGAACCACTGAATTAATCCAGAATCCACATCCATTTCTATCATCATTGCTGGGTTTGCTTAAGTTTAATACTTTCCTTGTCAGTTTCTTTTGTCTACTTTAATATGATTTTTATTTACTCTGTAGCAGCAAATACCCAGAACACCTATATTTGATTGAAACTTTACCATCTGTGATCTTCATATGTGTGGGACGTGTCTGGTAAATCCAAGTGTAACACTTTCCTGTTTTGCTGGTGCTGCAGATGGGAATTCCTTTTTGATGAGCAGTTGATTTTCCCAAGGTGCTGTAGGATCATGGCACTGCAAGGTAGCCTTGGTGTCCTCCAAATGTGAGTCCTCAGTGTTCTCCAAATATATACCCCTGACTCAAGGCAGCTTTCCTTGAGTTTTTCTTTCCCCCTACATTTTAAAGAGAACTGAACAGATCTTACAAAAAGTTTTGGTGGAAATTTCCTGACATTTATCCCAGTTACAGCCCAATATCTATTACTTAACTGGCAAGAAAATTAGATTCCTAGAAAACCTGATGTGTCTTTTATTTTTTATGTGAGGCTAAAGATTAAGAGCAAACTGGCTTTTTTTTTTGCACATGACGTGTGTGTAGGGTGGGTGGATCTGGATGTGCAGAGTCTGGAACCAAAATGTGGGAAAATCCCATGCACAGGCACTGGGTCAGACTGCACGTGGGCCAGGTTGGGTGCAGATACCAGCTCTTCACCCAGCATTTATCCCACACTGTTTCCACTCCTCTTGCACATCAGTGGGTGCAAACTACTACCCTTATGAGTGTTGTTACTATATTAACTAAAAGCAGACCAGATCCTAGTCCCTGGTGGTAGAATTCTCTGTCTGGTACTGTCAACCTGAAGCTGGAGATGGGAATTATGCTTTTTTTTTAGACAGGATTGGGAATGATTTTGGAGAATTTAGGTGAATCTTCACTTTGTTCTGCTTGTCAGGAGTATGGTTAATCTGATGAGTCAATGGAGGTGTATCCAACCCAACCCCTGCAGAGTTTTGCTTTATTGTCCTTGATAGTATTAAAACTGGATAATAATTTTGGTGAACTTTTTTTCTATGTAGGTTTCTATGTACTGAGTGCTATTGCCGAAACAAAAGTAAGGAAAATGTAAGGAATTTTGAAAGAATCAAAGGAAGCATTCCAAATACTCTCAAAATCTGTTAAAAATATAATTAGGAAAGGGAGTATGTAGTTGTCTTCCTCACAAAAAATGCATTGCACTGCAGGAGATTTATGGCAGTCATTGGGTTCAAATCATAAGATGAATCCCTTCAGGTACCTGTAGACATCTATAGGAAAAAACTTCCTCACCCTCCAGTGAGAGGAAAGTGATAGGACCAGGATGCTGAGATCACAGGCTGTGTAATCAGCACTTTCTTAATGAAAACCTTTACAGATCTTTTGATGATGCTATAGAATGAACATCTATCATATTGAATATACACATTCTTGGGGAGGGAAGGGAGTCTGAGAAGGTAAAAAGTACAAGTTTTAATTTAAAAACCACAAATTTTGCATTTTAAGAGCTCTAGTTGATTTTCAAGTGTTCTGTGGGATTTGACATATGGTTTTATTAGGTTAGCACAATTATCCTGGAACCACTTATGGACAGCTCTGACAAATGCAGCTCTTGGGAGTGTGATTATGAGAAGACACTCAATGTTTCTCAAGTGTTGTCTTTAGTAGTACTTGAGCAATTGACTTTGTAGAGTAATGAGACATCATCTCCAGACTATCAAGATTTAGCCAAGTAATTATTTCTTGAGCTCTAGTTCTGTACAAATATTTAGGGGCTTTTGCAGTGCAGTCACATTTGAATTGTAAGGGATGTTCCATGACTGTAGCTGCACAGGGATGCGTTTATTTACGTGGGATTTTTCAGGCAGATGTTGGAGCACTTCAGCAGGCAGATGTGATGTTTGTTTGGTTGAAGTGCCAAGCTGGCCAGGAGCCTTGTGGCTGCAGCAGAGCTGTTTTGAGCTCAGGATAATTCACTCTGCCTTTCCACAGGCTTTGGGAGCTCAGGCTCAGTGCCCTGCTAACAGGGCTCAGCTTTGGAGCTCCCTCGTGCCCAGCTGGCTGGGGCATGGAGAGTTTACACCAGACACCAAGTGGGCTTAGCCAGCATCTCCTTCTCTTCCCCATGGCCTAATCCAAATCCCAGTGGAGTGAAAAGGTGATCCCCCATTTATTTCATTAGTCTTTCAATCAGAACCTGGTAGAAGAAGAAATTCACCAGGACCAGGGTGTCCAGGCATTCACAGGACTGAGCTTAGGATGTTTGTCCTTACTGTGTCACATTTCTCTGATGTTTTCTTCCTTGATATAATATTTTATGTTTCCCATAATTACAGCAACTACAATTACCACTTCATTTCAAGTATTTTGCCCATGACTAGTTTTAATCTGTTTTAAGCTGCTTTCCTACCAATGGCTAATAAATTCTGAATGTGCAGCCAGTTTTTACCAAATCTAAAATGGCAGAAATTATCTCGGAGTCACTGAATTTCTAAAACTTGCATCATCATTATTATTATTATTATTATTATTAGCAGCAGCAGCAGCAGCAGCCAAGGCAGAGGTAGGAAACAGAATATGTAAACTTAGTGGTTAAACTCTGTGAAGGAACAGGGGCATTAGGATCATAGTTTCCTGTGACTGGAGAGTCAATATAAAATTCACATTGAAAAAAAGAGAACTGATGAGGATTTATTTAACATGGAGTAAGCCAAAAGCAGAGACTCTTAATTTTGCTTTACACAAGTCCCTTAATTTTTGCATTATCAAGATTTGAGACTGACTTTTGCAGGACATTAATATGAAATAGGGTGCAACTTGGGGTGTTTGTCTTACTTAATACATTTTCTGAAATATCTACATATTTCAGTAAAAATTCTTCTGATAACTTTAGTAGCTATATGGATAATGAAAAGTGTGTTAGGGCAGTGAACAGTCAAAAAAAATTATGTCCAAACTTCTAGAAGGTTCACCTTGTATTGTTCTATCCATCTTGTTTAATGGCTGAGGCTCATGGGGCTAAACAACATGATCATTTTTCTTTAAGCATTTAGTTTTGAAAATTTTGTTGACAAAAAAGCAGGACATAATTGAAACCATAACAACCAGATCAAGGAGCTCTGACCTGACACTCAGGCAGAGTTGGAGTTGGTGAAGTCCCCACCAGGGCGCCCTTGGTCCAGCAGCACGACGGCTGCAGCTCATCACACCAACCCATGGTGAGCTCCAGTGATCTCAGCCTAACTCAGAAAAGCCCTGGAAGGGATATCCCAGTGCTAACCACAGGAGTCAACCACTGCTCTGAATCAAGAGCAGTGTGACAAACTCTTGCCTGGAGTTAATGTTTATGGCTGGTTTTATAAGCTGCTGCAAAGCAGGACACATTGCTACACCCTGAAATATAATGGTGCCTGTGACTGGTGCTATAATAAACTGCAGAGCCTCCTCCCAACCTTTTGGATTAAGTAATAAAAGAAAATGATTAAGAGTGAAATCCCATCATTTATCTTTTGTTGAATAAAACACTTTTTTTTTTTCCCATCCCAGCTCGCTAACAGCGACAGCCATGAAAATGAATGATTTGGCTTCACCCAAAATGATGGATAATCCTGCTGGAAGAGCATGACAATGATAGACAGACATCTTCTGAAGGAGAAGGTAATAGAAAAGACTGACACTTTGATAGGCACCATGATGAACAAGGCCTGGGGGGCAGTGACTTAATAGGTTAATAGAAGTGTTCCGGCTCTCCCAGCCCCTTCTATCTCTGTGCCTCTTTTTGAGCTCCTTGGGCAGCAAAATAACATTGGGAACACTGGGAGGAGAGATGCATTTTGTAATTCACCAATGTGCTTTTTTCTGTATTCCTTCATGCTGTGGTGAAATTAGAATTAAACTGCTTCCTTAAGTGAGGCGTAGGGAAAGCCCACCCTGCCCAAACCTCATCAGAGCTTTGCTTTTACCTCTTCCAGCTCTCAGACTCTGCTTGCAGGTAATGCAATGTCCTAAGGGTATTGCACATGTTGAATTTAGTCACCTGGGAAATAGATTGGTGGAGCCCTGCTGAAGTTGATGGTGGGCTGCATTCTGACATGAACTAAACCAGAATTTAGCCCAAGTAGTTTTATTGATGTCAACAAAATATGTGCCTGGTTCCTTGGTCAGCTGCCAACAGAAATATTTGAATGTCAGGAAAATAAAGAAGGAAGATTTATTCAAATTATTTTTAATTTCTTATAGCTTCCTTATTTATTTCCATTTTATTATTTCATAAAACTGTAAATTTTTTTCTGATAACACAAAATAACATGTATCAATGTGTATTTCATTACTTATTTTACTTTTCTTTTTCCTTATTAATGTCTGTTTAAAAAGGTTAGGAGTTTGCAAGCCCCACCATCTTGGCTAGCAATTAAGCTAACATATGCTTTACAAGCTTTTTATGTCTTTTGCATTATGGAATATTTTGGTTTGAGCTAAGAGTTTCTTACTCAGTTTTTGCAACCAACTACAAGAACAGGTCTTGACATGAATGGCTTGTACAGTTTTACAGTTAAATTATCAATATAAGTCAGACTAACATGAGAAGAGTAACATAAGTGAGTAATGAGGTAAATAAACAGAAGAAATATAGTGTCAATAAGCAAGCTTTACAACTAAAGGAATTTAAGCCAATATATTTCAGAGCAAAGGAATGTGATGCACAGTTGGCAAAGTCTCTCTGAGACTATAATGAAGAGTCATAATGAAATACTTGTCTCTGTTACTACTAAGAAATAATATATGGCTCACTCTGTGGGCTGGTGGAGGACAGATCAGCTCCCTGACATGCTGCATTAACTGGGACATACAAAATCCTTCTCTGTATTTATCTTTTCCCCTGCCTATTTATTTTTAATGCTCCCGGACATGGATTGTCAACATGTCTGCCTGCAGACGCCACACTTCTGTATAACCTTAAAAGGATTCATGTAATCCAAATAAGCTTGGGGGGGTATATTTTGTAAGCACATGACAAATGCCTTTATTGATAGACTTGTAGTCTGGCTTCAGGACACAGCTGATATAAAATATACAGTACATGTTGAAAATAACCTTTTAATTAGTATATCTAAACTTTTTATTTGACCACAAATTTGTTTGCCTCATCTACCAGTTTTTTATTGACTTTCTTATTTAAGTGTTTTCATTAGGTATATCTATTACTTTCTCTTCATGTACAGGAGCATTTCTGCTCCTGTAGGGTGTGTTATGCTGTTCTTTAAAACAATGCAGAGTTACTACATCAAGTGTAAGCCCGGGTTTAGTGCAGCCCAAGCTGGTTTACATCACTCTCAGGTATTACTTGGCTTTCTAGTACACGACTGCAGGCTGCCAAGCAGGAGCACTGTGAAGCAATTTCATATGATGGAACAAGATCCTTCAGAATTACATATCCCATTACCCTGCTGGCCTCTGGCCTGACCCCCCTACACCGAGCCACAGGTTATAGGAATGTTAAAACAAGGTCAAAACAATGTCAGAGCAGAATAATTCACAGCACAAAGTGTGTCCTGGTGCAGAGAGTGTGAGGGCACACTACAGACCAGGAAGGGTGGCTAAATTGATCTCTGTGCTTTTGAAAGTTACTCTGGTCCCAGACAGTGAGGATGAAGCACACAGCAGATTATGAGGTTCAATCTCTTTTATTTCTTCTCACAGGATATTGCATATTTTTTTACTCTGTGATTATTATGAATTAATCAGTAGTGCCTGTGGATGGTACCACAATTAAAAGCCTCTGCTCCAGGGAGTTTACACAAATAGAACAGAGGACGCAACAACAGTGTGTGCTTCATAAACAGAGCACACAACAAAGTGCCAGGCAGGTACAGTGATTACAAAAGAGGTGATCCAGAACAGAACCTCATGGGTATCATCCCTGAACCTCATGGGTATTATCCCTACCTCATTTTCTTTCTAGCAATGAGCTGGTTAATTCTATCTTTCACTTGTAGAACTTAAAAATGTTCATTTCAAGGGCCTATGCAAGCTTGTGTTATATTATATTAACTAATGGTCCATGGAAAAGACAAGACATCCATCTTTCTGGAGCAAGTCACCCCATGCTTTTGTACCTTGGCCTTCCCATCTGTAGAATCTAAAGAATGACTCTGAGTTTCTTTTGTAAAATACCTGAAAGATGCAGATAAGGAGGAGGGTGCCACACTTCTGCAGTGTCAGCCTGGATGCCCTGGTACAAAACTCACTGCTGTGGTACACGGGAAATGAAAAATTTGATTTCAGCTCGTTGCCCTTTCAGCATGTGCAGGCAGTGACAGTCCTGGCAGGGCCATCACACTCCCTGTCTCACTGGCAAGGGATGGAAATGGAGGGGCTGAACCAGCTCTGGGATTTACTGCTGACAGAAATGTGGAGCTCAGATGCACTTCTGGCTTTATGCAGATCCTCAGGGCTGTGGCGCATTACATGGACACTTCAGTTGCAGACTGATTTAGAGCTTAGGCTTTTTGTGCTATTTTTATTCTAATAGGTTCATGACTGAGCCTTGTATCTATAAAGACAATTCAAGTAATAATAGTAATGAGCTGTAGATAGCTGTGTTTTAACAGCATACTGGCTGCACAACCCACTGGTACTTGAAAACAGAAATGCTTTTGAAATAAAACCCACTACACCTTTAGTCCAGCACAATTCCCAGATCACAGATTGTCCATCTCTTTCATTTTTAGTATGCCCTCAATGTCAATTACCTTTTTAGTTTACTGTTTTTCCCCCAGAAAAACAGAGTTGACATTAAGCTGTGTTCTAAAAGAACAAGCTGATCTGAATGTTAAATTAATACATATCTATGCATGCACATATATCTATTTTCACTGCGAGGCACATATTTCAAACGTATCAAAAGATTTTGTCATTTACGTATGAAAATTAATTCATAAATCTTTTTTGTATTTACAGCAGCCCTGGCAGAGTTTATCAAAAATGAGCTGCCTTACAGAACTATCAATGGATTAATAAAAAGAATCTGATCTAATATTCATGACACAGGAGACAAATGTAAACGGTCAGGCAACTTCATCTTTTTATTCTTGGAGAAATGTTGTTTTTTTCATAACTTTTCCTTGTAGGTTTTGTTTTCTCATTTCATAACTGCTTTAACAAAAGAACTGTGCCATCAATTTTGCTAGATTGCATTATTCATGTGGAGGTAATACACACCAAATTCAATGCACAAAGGAAAGAAATACAAAAGAACATTCTATATTATTATTCATATAAACCCAGAAAACTTCCAAAACATGCTGTCCTATCATATTTATGACCCAATAATATTCTTCAGCTGTGTAGTTCTTAATGTCCAAACACGTCTTGCTGCCCTGTTGCTCAGAGGAAATCTTGGTATCTATTTGTTTATCCTGATTACCTTTACAACTTGATTTTGCTCTGAGAGCCAGGCAGCCAATAACTAATTTGGGGAAAGGATCATTCTTACACTCAGGTCTGTGACCTGAGCTGCTGATTGTAATGGAAGCTATTAGCCTATTCCAGAGGAATGGGAAAATGAAATTTTTTGTTAGGATTGCACTCATGCTGGATTCTCCAGATACTTTTTGAGAGCCACTTTTGTGCTGATGGTATTAACTTTGGGGTGATCTTGAAATGAGGTTTCCTTAGGTTCTCCTAGAAGCAGGTCTGCCTGATGCAAAGGCTCTGCTCAGCTTCCTGCTCATATTTTCCTGTCAGCCTGCTCATTTCCTGCTGGACCTGGCCTAGGGGGAACCCAGCAGTGCTGGGTTAATGATTGGGCTCAATGATCCTGAAGGCCTTTCCCAACCTTCACCTTTCTTTTTCTGACCTTCCTTAATTATATTTCTGAGAAACCTCTCAGTCTCACCTAGCTGGGTGCTGGGGAATTTATCAAAATCTTTGTTTGACTACTGCATAATTCACAGGAAGGTGATTAATAATTTCTAGGCCAGATTCTCTTCTGGTGGAAAAGGGTATGGATGTCAGGCAGGCAGCTGCACTGCAAAGGGTCTATTGGCCCAGAGTGGCCATCTCAGAGTCACTGCTGCTCCTGGACTATGGGAGATGCAGCATTAAGCTTTTTGCGCTGCTCAGGTGGTGTTACCTTGCATTCAAAAGCAATTAGAGTCCTCAATACCATTTACTTGCTTTCTAATTTAGTACTATACTGAGGATAAATTACTTTCCAACAGAAAATGTCAATGGTTTCATAGCAACCAGAGGTACCTGAGAGCTTTCCTTTCATGTTAAATCCCATTATAAGAGCATCAAGCCTGGTGCTTTATGCCTCAGGTTGGTGTGAGAGAGTGACTGCTGCATCCAAGCAGCAGAGCCAGTCTCTGGAATCTGCTCCTTGCGCGTGCTGGAACCAAAATCTAAGAGGCCACCATCTTGTTCTGTCAGAAGTTGGGTGCTTTATTTTAATTAACTTCAACAATTGCTTCAACAGACAGAAGGTTGCTTTAAATGGGTTTCATCATCAGATCTTTTATTTTGTGGAATGGCTTGATTTTGTGCTCAGAAAGTGTGAAATGAGAAGTTACTGCAAAAAAATCAGTCAATATTAACAACCTTCCAGCTTCTTTCCTACTGAAACCAAATGGTAACCAAAGCTGCAGTCTGACCCAACACAGACTATTAGAGAGGCAAATAATAATCTTATTTTTGTTTCTTATGGTTTTCAAATGTATTGTGGCCTGTAGACTGTTTTTGCCATGAACTGAGCAAAGACTATCTGCATGGGTTTTAAACTGGGATTCTCCTGGGGAAAAGCCAGCTCCTGCTTGAGCAGCCTTACCCTGGGGCTGTGCACTGGTGCAGAAGGCAGGGAAAGCAGAAAGAGATGGGAAACCATTGCACTGTGAGATGGTGACAGGTAATTCCTTTTGTCTCTACAGTACCTGGGATGCACAATGACACGAGGTTATACCTGCCTCAGCTATTGCCTCAAGATAAACATTAATTTTCAGTGATTTATCCAGTTTTATAGTTCACTCTCCACTGCTGTGTGCAGGTTGCTTGGCCTCATTAGGCCCAGCACTATGTGAGTTTGTATTTTTCTCCCCAGAAAAAGGAGTGCATTTGGAGACTTGTCCCTGAGCAGGTGCAGAAGTTCATCTCAGCACCCAAATGCTCTGCAAATATGCAAGCAGCAAAAACATAGGAGCTTGCAAATGCTTTATATTGGTGGCATACAAACTTTTTTCTCAGCTCTTAATACAAATTGAGTGTTTAGTTTGGGTTTTATTGACTGGCTGTTACAATACTGAGGAAGTTTTGGGGTCAATTCAATGAAAAAAAAAAGGGACTGACTTCTGGCTTTGCTTCTTTGGTCAAAAATGAGTTATGGTCTCAATAAATCAGAACATAAAGTAAGAAATTTGTCTTTGTTGAGCTTTGTATGTGGAAAGAAATGAGCTTCAGCTGATGTGGGATTTGGTAAAATTAAATATGCCTGCTGGGAAAAGCTGTTACTGGATATTATAAGAAAAGATTGATTTCAAAAAGCTCAGACTGTTGTATGAACAATCACTGAAATCAGTATTTTTATACAGCAAAGGCATAAAAATTCCAATGAAACAATGAGTCACAGTTTCTTCATAGAAACAGGGTTCCAAAATACCTTGAGAAGAATGAGGCAGGTGCCCCAGGGTTGGCATAGTGATGAGCTTTCCTCTTGCTGTACACCTGAACAAATGAACAAACTAAATGTGCACATTGCTCAGCATGGCTACACCTTCTGTTGCCTTCTCTGCCATCTTTTTCAGTGCTTTTTTTGTGAACATGATTTTATTATCCTAAATGAAAAGCATATTTCATACCATATCTGGACTCTTCCTAAAACTTTAATTTCCTTACCTTCAGCTTCACATAGCTTATAAAAGATAATTGGGCTGCACTTGGGCAGACCCTGTGCACTTGGATGTGCAGAAAATTATTTTCCCCAAATAAAGCCCCTCACAGCAGACTGGCTGTGTTGTCATGTTGTTTGAACTTTGATTATGTTCTGAATAATCCTGAAGTGGTCCCTAATTTTTTTTTTTTTGTTTAGTCTGAGTCAGATTTGGGGAGATACTCATTTGATTTCACTTAATTGTGTTGTTGGCCATGTGAGAGATAAAACCAAGCATTTAAGTCTTTGACTGGCAGCTGGGCTTAGCTAGAAGTGCAGTTATAGGTTTTAAAAGTAGACTAAGATCTTTTAAAAATGTTTTATATGTCTTGTTTTATGTCACACATCACTTCATTTTTTATAAGCTAGGAATTATACTTGTGGACTGTGACTCATAATCTATAAGAAATATATATAGAGATTTAAGATTTCTAACAGAAATGAAGCATGACAGTTGCAGAACTAAAGCTGATTCTTGTAAGAATAATAAATCCATGGAAATCATAGAAACACAGATCATTGCACAGATAGAGACCAATATAACAAACCAATAAGCATAAGGATGCCCAAGGAGAAAAGTGATTATGAAAAATAACAAAGAGCTTATGCTGGTCCAAATCCATAAGAACAAGAACAAAAGAAAGTAAGTATGAAAATCGACTTGAATATTGGTACTTTGGCAGAAACAATAACTCCCCCAGGCAGCTATCCATCTGGTGCCCAGTTTGTGTCACACAAACCAAGGTCATCTTAACAAATGTGTGACATGTTCATGGCTAACAAGATTTGTAACCTGCATTGTTTTTTATATTTCTATAATGTTTATTTAATTGACTGTATTCCGTTAAAATTAAGCTTTGAATTTCATAAGCTTCAGAATTTGTTCTGCTTCTATGAATTCCCCACCTTCCCTCTCAGTAATTTTGTATTTTAACTTTTTATGGCAGGAAAAGCTGAAGTGTTCATGTTGCTAAAGAGTCTTAGGAAATGGTAATTAATTGTGTGACCTCCTTCAAAGTCTGCATTAGGCTGTTGGGGAGCAGAGTATTTATTTGGTCATCCTTTTAACTCTTGGGATATTAGGAAAATGCCATTATTAGCATAATATCAAATCCAAAAACCAAGGCTCTATCGTAGCCATGATTTGCTCAACTGAGTTATCTTTCTCCTCCTCCCTTTCTAGATCACTCCAAGATATGATCTGTTGAAAATGTATGCACACTTTTCAGGTAAGGAGGCAATGCTTTTTCCAGTACTATAGAAAAAAATTGTAACGTGTGGGTTGCTTATACAGCTTGCTCTGCAGGTTGGTCTATTGGGCTCTAAATCTGACCTATTATTTTTGCTTCCTTCAGTACATTGGCTTGCATTTAATGCCTCATCTCTTTTCCCTTGTGATTTCAATGGCAAAATTTGCTCAATTTTCATTATGGTAAAAATTCCTTTAAGGTTATGGATAAAACCAGAATTTAAAGTAGTATGGTGATATTCAAGTCTCTAACCGTTACAGATGAATAGCAGAATGTTGGGAATGTTCCTGCTATCTGTACTGCAGGAAAAAAAAAAATAATAAAAGAAAAGGATATGTACAAAGTAGAGGTACAAGAAGGTTTTGGAGGGCAGAGAAAATGCTTTCCAGTGGGAGATTTCTGTTGAGCTTATAAAAAAAGAAAGTTAAGCCTGTATAAACACCTTTCTGTGAAGAAAACATGAAATACTACAGGATTCTTTAATCTACCAAAGAAACATATAGCAAGAACCAGTAGCTGGGAGCTAAAGCAAAACAATTTCAAATTAGAAATAAAGCACTGCTGTTTTCTCTCTGTTTCAAAGAGATGGTAATTAAACTTTGGGGCAGGCTAAGTTGCAGTAGAAAATGGTAGGCATCATCTCTGGGGACTTCCAAACACAGTCTATATACTTTCTGAAACTTATTTTTGCCTGAACACAAGTAATGGGGGGCTCAATATCAGAGGTAATTGGATGGAATATAAGTATCTGAAACAAAAACTCAGTGTAGATGAACTAATCTCTTCTCCTGGCCTTAAATGTATGAAAATATAGATTACATTACTGCAATGGGTTTGTTTCCTACACCTAATTGGTTTTCTTTCAATGCTCAAAAATCTTTAGTGACTGCAGCTTGCATCACTAACCTTTAAGAATTCAAAACAATGCTCTTTACTGCCTGCTGAATTGTCACATACTGTATGTCTCTAAATCCATCTGAATGTGCAATTTCCAACTCCTGATTAGCACCAGGAGCCCAGTCAAGGATGACAGAACAGCATCCAGTTCTGTTGATCTCTACTGCAATTACAACAGTCAAAAGCTGCAGAAGGCCATCTTACAGCTTAAGGCTTTTCAGAAAAAACTGCTTGAAAACCTGTTATATCACAGGGGTTATTGATGGGAATAGGGTGATTGACAGGAAATTTTTAAAAACCCAAACCTTTCTAAGATGAATTACAGCACAAATACATAACCCACAGAGAATGGACTGACTTCAGTGTCAAATTCCCCACAAGTCACTGGGTAGAAAGTGCCACCAGACACCTCCAATAGTTCCAATCCCAGAGCAAGATGCTTCCCTGTTTCCAAGGACACAGTGATTTAAATGTTCCCTATTCTCCCTGAGCAAGTCAGAAATTGCACTGAGTTGGATGTGTGACAGTGAGAGTGTTCAGGCAAATTGGTGGGGTGGGGTTAAGCTATAAACTGTGTCCAAAATGCCCTATCAAGGAACTCAGAGGATTATTTTCTGAGGAGTGTCAGCTACTGTTGCAGTGCTGATTTAATACAAAAACGTGTGCACCTACTCTGCCCTAATCCCCATTCTTCCTTCTTATGCCTCGCTGCATTTTCCTCCAGCAGCTCTTCCTACCAGAATGTGGTTCCACTCTTTCAAACACTTTTTGGCTTGATTTACTTTGTCTCATAGAGTATTTATCTTCTTCCTATTTCTGATTGCCACTGATGTCCTTTCTCCTAGAAGATGTATTCATCTATTCATATATTCACTATTTTTTCAGATTTTATTTATATCAGGTCAGTAGAAAAATACAATAAATTGCTGTGACTCTGGAGTGCTCACAGGAATAAATTGTCCAAGACTTTTAATAAAATTATGCTGTCTTCTAAGCCAGGGTCTTTGTAAACAAAGGCATTACACCAGAATAAAACTGTCTAAGCTCTGATGACAGGTCTTGAGGCTGCCATGCTTTTGCTTCTCCAAACTTGTACATGGACAGATCATTGGCAATCGGCTTTTCCCAAACCCTGTCTGTAAGGAGGTTTCCATGGTAAGTGCTGCTATCAGCCCTAACTCCATGCTGCACTCCTGATCCAGATTTTGTCCCACTCAGGACAGAGTGAAGAGGGAGCTCCCACAGAAATGCCAGTGGTGCTTTACTTCCCCCAACACACTTCCCCTTGAAAAGCAGAGCTGTAAAAAAAAATTTAAAAAAATCTATCAATCAATCCTGACTAATCTAAACCTTCAATCCCAAACCCATCCCTTTTGTGGGTGTGACCTGGCAGCTGGTGGGACTCCTGAAGTTGAGAGCAAGTGTCCCAGCTATTTTACTTGTTTTAAGTAGGGAATAGATAGTTCACCTGAGAGTGCAGCTAATGCTAATTTTTTTAAACTCTTCATTAATTTGAATTCTAACTCACACATCTTGTTGTCAATTGAATGCATTATCTCCTTTTCCCACCACATGCTATTATATAGGTACTTCTTGGGTAAGAAATTGTCTCTATTAGCATTTCTGTCATGCAGAACAAGCATTCTGTCAGTGTTGGCAGCTCTTTTTTACTACAGGTCTCAAATGTGAATTGAATTTTATATAAATTTCATGCTGTGACTTAAATTATCTCCCTTGAAGAATGACTACCTGTAACACTCCTTTTAGTGGAGAGTCCTCAAAGAATCCCAACTATGGGACTTGGTAGCGGAGTTAAAAATCAAGAAGTGGGGTTTAGGTGAAAGAACATTTTATCCAAAGCATTTGTCACAGTAATTTCAGCTGTTCCATCATAAGGAGGAGGGCTAGCTATGATTTTTTTAGAGTTCCAGGTATTTCTGATGTTCTACATTACTAAATATCAGTTCCCAGGTGTGAAACTTGGCACTAAGTTGTTAAATCCTTCTGCTTTCGAAAGCTGCTTCAAAATATCCTTCAAATGTAAGGAAGGATAATTTTGGAAATCCAATCAGCAACACATATGGTGTGCTGACTGTATTTTTTATATCTCATATGCCTGCAGAAGACATGGGAGAAGCCCAGGAGAATCTTACATGGATTGTTAGTGCTGCCCAGGATTTCCCTCACAGAAAATTGGTGGCGTCACCCTTTAATAGTTTTGTTCCCTGAAATCCCTCTTTTGAAATTTAACAAAGGCCAATAACTTCCATCTCTTCCTTCCTGTAGAGGAGGGAAACTGGAAAAACAGTTGCAGGTGAGTGCACTAGGAAATTATATGATAGGAGCACTTTGCAAAACGTTTTTTAAAAAGCTTTTATCATGTTAACTGCTACAGCACCCAGCACAGGGTTGCAATCATGTTCCCTGTTAAAGAGAATTGACTTAATTCATTTTCATGTTGTGACCTGCAACAGTTTAATTTACCTGAGAGCATTCTTCCTGTCAATACAGGCTGGATGGAAAGATGATAACTTCAGGTTATGTTAAGTGTCTGATTTGTGATGCAGTTTACCTCTGCAATGACTGCACTGTTCAAATTAATTAATACCAGATCATTATCTTTAGATGGCAGGCAGATGCTGAGGTTATGGTGTTTGTGAACCCTAAGCCTGTCTTTTTTTTTCTGTACAGATAACCAGCAGTTGCTATATAAATTGGAGAGCCAAGGTCTAGGCCTTCTGGCAGTCAATTGGTTTTGTAATTATCTTAGTAATAGTTCTCAATTATTATTCAGTAAAGGTCATCTTTTCTCTGCTAATGGGTCATGGCACCCCCTCGGGACCCAGAGATGGGCCAGTTCTCCTTTTTATCATGTAAATGACTTGCCATCTGTGTGCCACCCAGGTTCATCCAAGGCAGTTCTGAAAACACTGATTATTAATATCAAAGCTGCAGAATCTGGCAGGATTGTAAAATCGGTTTAAAATATTTTTAAAGATGGGCTGTGTTTCCTGAAATTTTCAAGACTCTATTAAATGCTGTGGAGAGCTTAGTGGCAATTGTCTTCAAGTAATACAATGATTAAAAATGCAAACTTTTATTTTAACTAGTGGCATTTTTAGTTAACAAACCCTGATACCCTTTTTCCAGCCCATGCCTGCCTTCATTTGTGTCCTATTGTATTTACTTCTGCTATGTGATTGCCTGGGGGAAGTTAAATTACCAACCATAGTTATTACACTTGCACAAAACTTCTTTATTCCCTTCTCTAGATCATGTTTACATTGCAGGCTGTGCTGAAAGTGAATAAAATGAAAAAGTCATCATTTGTTTCAACTCTATTGTAATAGCCATGCTGTAATTGGTGCTGTTTCATATAAAATTACCATATAAATTGTGCCATCCAAAGCTGCAACAGAAAGAGCAAGAGTATTTACAATAAATGGCAAATCCCTGTTAATTATTGATAGCCTAATAAACACACCATTATAATTCAGTCTTATTATTCATTATTAATAATAACTCTTATTTACTATTCATTATGTAAGGATCAATTATGATTAACTGTTCTAAAAATGAATGGTCCACTTGCATGTTTTTATTTTCAGGGCCTTTTCCATTGAGGGAAAAGCTTTCTATATTGACATGCTCTGTCCAACAGGACAAAATATGGCTGTACCCAAACAGCTTTACAGGCACCAGTGTCCTGATCCTGGTGCCTGTGAAAACCTGCTGTGAGCTCTGTCAGAGGCCGTTAATGATTTTGTTTCTTTGGAGGTCATTACTTGGCCCAAAGGTGGTTGACTTTTGGCCTAGGGTGTTCTTGGCCATCTGGGCACACAGTAGTTTACCTTTAATAGTAAAGAAGCTTTGCTTCATTAAAGTAAAGAGGTAAAGCTGTGCTTTACTGCTTAGTAATGTCAGGGACCTCTTTTTAAAATAAACTCTGCCAAAAATTCATTGAGGCATCATCATAAATCTTGCTTTCAAAGCTTAATTTTGCTGGGGAAGGAGGCTGAATTCCAGGCATTAGAGTGACAATGTGTCCTTGTGTGGATCTGCAAAGTGACCATCAGCTGTTGTATGAATGAAGATTTCTCCAGAAATGATCAATTTATTGAGCCTTTGGCCTTATAATACTTTTTATGTAGATGCAACCAGCCCAGCCTTTCTAGACTGAATTGCCAGCGTCAAGACTTTCACCTTCTGGTGTTGGAAGTGTCACTGCTGGCTGTAGGAAGGACGGGACTAGAAGTATGGACAGCCAACACTGCTGCCTTTTCCTACCAGGCTTTTGATTTTCTGACATCTCTTCCAAGCATAACTCAACTGGTAATTGCCACTAAGGAATAGCACTAGAGAATATTGATTTCTTCACAATGCAGGCCTAATGCTTTCCTTCTTTGTTTCAGCTTTTATGCCTCAGACCTTACTTTGGCTGATATTTTGCTTTGTCCCTCATTTCAGGTTTTTGATGCACAGCTAACTCCACCATATCCCTTGTTAGATGTTAAATGCTGCAAATTCCATCTGAGATGCACTGAGACAAGAAGTCCCTGCCCACCAGTGCTCTTGGGGTGTGCCACACGTGGAAGTGCCTTGAAGTTTTCACAGGACATGAATATGGGGCAGGAGGGTGATCACTGCATGCCAAGGTGAGGCTTTCCTTCAGATCTGACTGGATTTCACACTGATTTATCAGTGGGGTTTAAAGTGCCAGCACTTAGCGCATCTGTAGGCAGCATTCTTGAGTTATCCAGAGTTTCTTGGCACAGAGGAGTTTCTGCATATGCAGTTTTTGTTTGACAAGGGTTCTCCACTGTCTTTCCCCAACTGCCCACATCAGAATTCAGAATATCTCTAAAATGCTCTGTATTTTTCCATGATGTGCCAGTTCTCACCAGCTGTGATTTTCCAATAGAGTAATGCACTACAAGGCAGCCAACTGACTTGTAAAAGGATATGAGTTTGTGTGCCAAGGAGAGTTTAGCATAATGTTTCAACTGGAAATATAAAACACAGTTTCAAAGTAGGAAGACAAGAAATTCAAAATGTATATAAATATGATATGTATAAATATTTTTTATTTTGTTTCAAAGTTTGTCTTACTCTGCTGTGTATGTGGCATCTGAGACACACTGAAAATTTTTAGCACATAAGAAATAATTCACCTAGTTTATGGACACAAAGCAGTGTATAAACCATGTAGCTCAATAAATGCTTTGTTTCCAATTCTTATGTGCATGACATATCTGGAATTATTCCAGAAATTCATACCAAGGTAAGTCCTGCCAGCAGAATGAAGTTACAACAGAAGCCTTGGGTAACTCGTGGCACCTGTACCAGCAGTGCAGGAGGAGTGTGCTTTAACCCACGCTGTGCCTCGTGTTCACCCCTCTCCCCAAGCTGTGCAAGGCCATAGCAAAGTGCCACTGCTTAACCACTGCTCCCATGGCCCAGGGAGCTGTCTCACAGGCTGGGCTGCACAAGCCACACCTTCCTATTGAGGTGTTGACACATCTTAAATAAGAGCAGAATTTGCTCTCTCTTTAACTGGTCAGTGGCCCTTTGCACGGCGTTCTTGGGCAGCTCTCCCAGCTCCTCCTGAGGTAATTAAATATTGATCTTGCCCCTTTTGCAGATGAAAACGCTCATGCTGTGTTTCAAGAAAGGATCACTTTTTCATGGTGTCATGGTTCAACCCCAGCCAGCAATTCAGTTTCACAGATCTGCTGCTCCCCAGCGGGGCTGAGGAGAGAACCAGAAAAGTGACAGGCGGAAAACGCATGGGTTGAGATAAAGACACTTCAGTAGGGAAAATTATAGCACACAGTGCAAAGCAAAGCATGGAATTCATTCCCCACTTCCCATGTCCAGGCAAGTGTGCAGCCATCCCCAAAAAAAACGGGTTCCATCACCCCTGAGGATGGCTTGGGGAGACAGACCATCCCTCTCTGCATGCATGTGCCCCTTGCTGCTTCTCCCCAGCTGAGCATCATGCCCCCATCAGGGATGGGACACCCTTGGGTCACCTGGGGTCTGCTGTCCCAGCTGTGCCCTCTCCCAAATCCCTGTGCCCCCAGCCCCCTTGCTGCTGGAGGGGATGAGGAGCAGAAAAGGCCCTGACAGAGTCAGTTCTGCTCAGCCATAGCTAAAACATCCCTGTGCTATCAACACTTTCCAAAACACAGCCCCACATTAGCTCTAGGAGGAAAATTATCTCTATCCCAGGCAAAAGCAGCACACAGTCTGTTACTCTAGTTGATATAATTTTCTAATTAAGGTATAATTAATATATAATGCAGTAGAAATACTAGGTAGGAGTGAAATTGTGACCATCTACTGTTATTGAAAATGTTCTATGAACCCCATTATGCCATTGTACAATTATTCTCTAAATGTCAGTGATGTGAGGAGCACAAACAAGAAGTCGCTGTTATTAGACATGCTTTTATTATGCAGCCTAACTGAGAGCAATATTGTGTTTAAGAATAAGCAGGGAAGTAAAATATGAGGGATTTTGATCACAGAGAAATCAGTTTGACCGTGTGCTGTAAATATTACTGAGGCAGCAGCGTGCCTACTTTTCAGAAGCCAGAAAACGAACAAAAAGAAGGCAGGAATATAATGAATTTTAATTTGCTGCAAATGCAAACTTTTCAATGTATTTAGTCTTTTGTTTTTAATTTTTTTTTTCTTTGTTTTGGTTTTTTTTTTTTAAGTAAGGTAATATACATATTTTGATCACTTTGCTGGAACCTCAAAACATGGAAATACAGCACCAATGAGACTCGAAAGCTCCATCAAATGCCTGCTGAAAAGTGTCTGTTGCTGGCACAACTGCAAGAGCTTTTGCTATTTTTTCAACCAACATTTGCAGCATTTCCCACCTAGTGCAGAAAATGGTGGCTGCTTGCATAAACATATATTTAAGGCTTAAAAGAGCCAACTCTGAAGTTAGTCCAACTGTTGGTGTTTACAGAGGAGTGAGTGTGTCGGGAGAGCAGCTGCCTGTTCATCAGCTCTCTGTGGCAAATCTGCCCTTGAATTCAGCAAAACAAGAGTTAAACTTTCATTCCTCTTGCAGCTGAAGTACAGCTCTGGTGCAGTGCACTCCTGCACCATCCTCCACCTTGCCTTTTGTGTATGG
Organism: Molothrus ater; assembly: GCF_012460135.2. NCBI lineage: Eukaryota > Metazoa > Chordata > Aves > Passeriformes > Icteridae > Molothrus > Molothrus ater. The sequence goes on along the minus strand of NC_050487.2, from coordinate 19,805,668 downwards.
TATAATTATCAGATTCATAATAATAACTCTTGCATATAAGTACTGTACTTACCCGAGGGCAACCTGGGAGATTTTACATTTGCAAGCCCCATTTTGTTCTTCTGTAATAAAACTCTACACTGAACATAGGGTGGCACCAGGCAAACATCAAAATGTCTAATATTTAGTAGATAGGGGATGAAGACTATGATATACTCTTGCAGAGAAATGAAGACTGGTAGATTGAAGACAACTAAATTAATTAAGCCAAATACATAATTATTTAGCAATTTATTGACTAGATATTCAATGAATATATTCTTGTTTATCAGATTAAACAATAATTAAATTAGTCTTCATAACAGAGGAATGAGACAAAGGTTTTTCTTTAATTTTACATTCCCATTTAAGGTTTTCATTTAAGCAGATTTTAATAACCTGGGAATGCAGAACTGTACAATCTGTGGGAAAATAGCAGGACCAAGGAAGTTATATTTTAGTTTTATACAACAGAGTTTTGTTCAATAACCAGGTCAGCTTTCCTAGGAGAAAAGAAAGCAAACAAACCCAGCCTCCCACCCAAACTTAATTTGATGCAGATGAATGAAACGTCAGCAGACTTTTGGCCCTAAGTGGAAAGGGGAACAATGAAAGGCAGTTCTTTTTGTTGGGAGATAATTTTTTGTTGTTTTACACTTCTGAGATTTGAAGCCTGCCTGAAAAAAATTGCAACTCAAATATAGGTCTTTGTTTTTAAAATTTTGTTTTTCATTTATATGAACACAGGAAGCTTGGGAATATCTCATTTTATTGCTTCTGTGATTATAGAAAAGAAAAATCTGTAACTTTATGTGCTGTATTCCTGTGCCATATACTAGATTAATAGCAGCAGAAGATCATTATCCAGGCTAAATTTTAACCCATTCTCAGTGCAGTCCTTTGGGCCTGTCTCACTGGGGGCTCTCCTATAATCTATGGCATTCATTTGAGTCTAAACCTCTGGTTTTAATGGTGTTGTCTCCCTGAACCATGGGCTGTAGAGTGCTGAATACCAAACATTGTTCAGTACACCCTGATGTGAAATATTTCCCTCTCTGGTAGCTGTGCCACATCATAAGTGTTCCAAAAACCACGTGGATGAGGTGCTTAGCAAATGCTTCAGTGTTGGACCTGGTCCTGTAAGGTTGATAGCTGGTCTTGATGACCTCAGAGGTCTTTTCCAAGCTTAATGATTCAATGATCCTTATCTGAACCTGCACATGGCCCTTCCCAGGAAACTGAGTACAAAACTTTTGCTTTTCCAGCCCCTGGGTGCCTGTGTCTCTACTTGTCCCTCTCTTCTCAGCTGAAGTGGCTTTCCCTGGGTGAGCTGCCGAGGCAGTGTGATCCCCTGTGCTGCTGCTGCCCTCTGCATGGCTGCTTTTCTCACCTCAGAGCAGGGGCAGCCACCCCTGTGAGTCCCAGGTTTTGGGGAAACCAGGGAAGTCACAGAGAATGTGGAATTAGAGGCAGGTAAGGGCTGAGGAGGAGAACTGCAACAGCAAGGGCTGTGCTAGAGGGGGGCCAGGAGCTGGAGGGAGTGCAGAAGGCTTAGAGGGGTTGTTTTATTCTGAAAGCCCAGTTACTGCATGTACAGAAGGTATCACAACCCTGGGATGTGCTTTGGTATATTTTCTAATCTCTGTAGTGGCAAGGAATCAAACTAGTGCTGGCAGTGTGGAAGTGCCTCCAGCAGCCAGTGCAAGGCACTGAGGATGGAAACAGCAAAAAGCCTTAAAATGCTTCTCTAACCCTGAAATGAGCTCTTCCACTGCCCCAAGCCTTTCTAGGAAGGCAGGTACCCCCAGCACTGGGCACGTTGGATGCCATGGCTGGCTGCACTCGCTGGGGGAGCTTCATAACACTGACAAATGGCCTGGGGGGTCCCTTAACCAAGACCAAGAATGATAGCAGAGCTAATGCACACTCTCCAACACTCTGCACTGTATTTTGGGGTTTTTAGTGGTGTAGCCAAAGTGTAAAAATGGATGCAGGGCTTTAAAAGCTTCCCAATAAAGAGAAAACATTGTTTGAAGCCATGGAAGCTGCATATCCACTGGCACAGCAGCTAGTGCAGTTTGCTTTTCCAGTAGTGCCCTCAAGTACCTTTAGATATTCATATATAAAATGTAAGTACATAACCTGCTGTAAAAAGCTACAGCAGTGCCCTTGGCAAGCTTCCCTGGCCTGTGGAGGGTAATTAAATGTGGAACACAAACAGCTCCAAAATTGACCTCAGTAGATGTCCAGCTTTTTCTCATACAAATGCTGTGAAATCTATCCGTGCTAATAAGAGTATTTGTTGTATCTTGATGGAGAATTTTGCCTTTGTAACCTAATCACAGCTCACTAGGCAAAAAGGAAAAAAGGAAAAAAAAATGAAGATACTTTTCCCATCAATTTCAAGAAGGATTTAGATCCCTACAAAGCCCTGCCAGCCTCCAATTCCAGACTGCTGCTGGAGGTGAGCAAACCAGAAGGATCAGCTTGTTCTGGATGGAAATGTGTCTACAGCAAAGGCCAGCTTGGAAATACAGCTCTGTGTTTCAGCCAAAAATCAGACAGAAATGGTCACAGCTGAAGTGTTGCATCAGGCCCTGGTTACAGCAAACCACACAACTGCTTAGGAAGGCATGACTTCAAATCTGTTCTTTTCTGGTAAAACTGTGAATGTTCCTGTGTCATCCTCATGAGTGCCATGCTTCCCACAAGTGCCATATATAAACAGGAAAAAATGAGAAACATCTGCATTTTTAATATGCTTTCAAAATGTCTTCAGATAATTTTGTGATTGGAGGTTTTCAGGCATTTACCTATGCTTTTAATGCAATTATGAGATTTATGCTGGTAGATCACCCTCTTGGTCTGTCCATATCAAATGGCTAATGCTAAGCTAGTCAGAAGTGTTTATTAGAAACGGCTTGTGCTAGAATTATGAGTTCCCAATTTTTTTTGGTGGAAATATATAAGTTCTGATAAAAACTTTAAAGTAGCTTGATTACTGCTGTCCAGGAGGACTTTACTAAGGAGTTTATAAGAGAAAATTATTGGGAGGAAGAAAAACAGATCCAACAAATAATCAACTCAGGTCTGGAGGAATGAGATTCAAGTAGCATTTCTGAAGACAGACTTTTGGCACATAGACAGAGAAAGAAAATACAATTATAAATTAAAAAAAAAATTACTGGCTAAGAAAATGAGCAATTTGATACAGATTTACTGTTTAAAAATTGAGGTGCAATATTTGTAGTTAAACATTTATATAAATGAAAGCTGTGTGTATATTTCTGTACAAATGATGAAGGTGACCCTGATTTAGTTCATTAAAAAAAAATGGAACATTTAAATATGTAAATGATAGATGAGCTAAGTTTAGGGAGGGTTATCATAAATGTCTGTTATCTTTGAACATGAACATATGCTCACTATGCTAATTCTGTAGGATCCTTAGATCAAATGCTGGCATATTTCAGTGTTTTACATTGCTTTAAATTTTGACTTCAGATTTCATAAATTTCTTTATTTTAAGGTTATATTAAGGCTTTTTTTTTTTGTTCCAGTCACCAAATGACAAATTAAGAAGGACCATCTGAAGGAAGAAATTTTCCTGTGTTCCTCTGTTAGCCTTGAGAAGTTGCATCTTGCTGGACACTGCACTGAAAACAGTCCCAAATATGAGACCAGAACCTGACCACTCCATAATTCATAAGTACATTTAATGTCTTACAAAGGTTAAACTTTATTGAAATTTTCCTTAAAAATGCATGCCTTTTAAATTGCTAAGATCAGAATGCCAAATTTTTAAACAGACTGGTGGCTCAAGGTTGCTGGTGTCTGTATGTACTTGAAGTTTTGTTTTAAGAGATGATATTTGTCACAAAAGAAAAATATGATTTCATGTATGGAAAGAAATTCCTCCATTCCTAATTGTCCAAGAAACATTCCTGTGGGTTTATTCCTGAAAACTTACAGAAACAGATTTTTTGATACAATGAGGGGATGAAGTTTGACTGCTGTTTTATAAATCTCATTACCATTTTTAGGCTTTTCTTTAAGCTGAAGATGATAGTAGTTTATATTTTCATTTCAAACATGACCCACAAAACATTTTCCTATTAATTTAAGCTTTTGCATCTCTGTTTTGTGCCCCCACAAGAGCTTTTTTGTTAAGGTGTAAATATGTCCCTAAAATAATGAAAGTGCCATTATCACCCTTTTATTCATTTAGGTGCCCAGGAAAGGAACTGCAAATGCATTTATCTAAAAGCATCTTTTTAGTATAAAGAGATAGCATTAACACAAGATGTCTGCAGACCATTAGTCTGGTTCTTCTCTAATGTGCTCTCCCTTGAATTTTGTTTACCAGAGTACAGTGTGAGATAAATGGCAGGCACATCTGGCAAGAGGCACTGGAAGTTTTCACTCATTGCTCCCCTCTCTCTCCTGGCGCTGGGCTGATCCACAGAGTGAGTATTCATTAAATCCTTTTCTCCAAGCTGTCTTTGTCCTGTATGGCTGAATCCCAGCAGAGGAGAGCAGGTCACTTAGCATTAAGTGACATTGTAAAACTGCTGCCTTGTGTCTGAAGAATAAAAACCACAGGAGGTTCTACATGTTGTAGCATGAATCCTGAAATTCCTTTTTTTTTTTTACAGAGTAGACAGCTGGGGTTTTTTTTTTTGCCTCATCCACACTCTGTTCCCACATGGCTCCTGGAATGTTCTACAATACCTCCAGTGATACACTGTGGGAACAGGTGTGGACAATGGAACAAAACCTGGAACAATGTTGTGAAAAGATATCAAAATATTTCACTTAAGAAAAAATGTTCTGACTCTTTGTACTTTTTCAGATGATGGTATTTCGACCTTTTGGAAAAAAAGGTCTGAAATATTTGCTCTTTGAATTAAATGACAAATAGGGATTTTATGTGTGTAAGTATCCATTGCTTTCCTGGGTAAACTGTCCTGCTGGCTGCCTATCTGTGATAAACTCCTTTGAATTTGAGTTTTTTAGCATTAGCTTCTAGCCATTGCATGAAATTAAACAATATTCTACCCTTTATACCAACCATAAAAATGAACATTAGTCTGAAAATTTTACAAGAGGAGTCTGCAAGATCAGCCAGGCTACTGGTTATTGTATTAAAGCATTGACAATGATTTTTCTATCAGAGACAATGGCTATCAGGAGTTATGGTGAAGTGTGGCCTTGTAGGGCAGTCTTGTCACCACCCGTGTGAAAACAAAAAAATCCAAATAAGCTTCAGCATCTCCAATTAAAAACGTCAACTCTGTGGTTTTGTTGTCCTCTAAAACAATTTGGCAAAGCCTCTCTAGCACAGGGTTGGGTTTTTTCAGTCAACTTAGAGCCAGGCACTGTTCTTGGACTCAGGTTGTACTCCAGTCTTGGGTGCTTTAAGGATGTAAAGAGAGCAGAGGGAAATTTGAGGGAAATGACTTGGCATTTCTCAATTATTGCTAATAGGATTAGAAAAGTGTTGAATTGTCACTGGAGGTTTTGATATCTCCTAATAAAGAAGACAATCTGCAAGCAATACTTGCAACCAGCTGTTGATATTTATGGTGCAATTCTGTTTGGCTGGCAGAGCTGTTTGATTTCCAGCACTCAGGACCTTCACTGCCTTTTTTCCAGGCTGAGCCATCCAGGTTTGCCATCCTGCCTGGACCCAGCAGCTGCAGGGAGCCACAAAGTTGGGATGGATGTCCACTTTTAACAAGAAGGAAAAAACAAAGCAGGAAGGAAGATTTGTCTCAGGTTTTCAGTCTCAAATACTTTTTAAACTGATCAGGCTCTTTGGGTAGGTGACACCTGTCCAGGTGATTGTCCCCAAGCTGAGGGTCAGACCCTGAGGAGAGGGTTCAGTTGTGTTAATTTATTGTCTCTGCTTACAGCATGTACAATTTTGCCCCTGGTTTACTCATGATGTAACACTTATATAATTTACTAGATAATGTGGCTGCATGTCCAAAGTTTTTAAAGTTTCTCACAAAACCAGAATTCAATGAGGTTTTAATGATTTTCATTGTCCTATTTTGTTCATTGATAAAAGATATGATGAGAAGGAGATTTTTACCTTTTCACTGTCTGTGAGAAAGAAGCAAACTAATGTACGTATACTTGGACAAAACCTTTTGAAATACATCTTTCTTGGTTAAAATAGCAAAATCTAGCATATTAAATCCCTGAAATTTATGAAAATAGGCATAGTATATTGAATCTTCTTGACCCAATGCCACTCCAAATTTCCATTTCCAAATTAATCCATTTCCAAATTAAGACACTCCAAATTTTATTTTAATTTTAAGCTAACTAGGTAATAGTGTTTGCAGAGAAAAGTATTCATATGAGATAATTTTTTTTAGGTTTTAATAATAAAGATAGGTTATTTCATATATTACCTCACAGCAGTGTGAGGCTGGGAAATTTCCTTCCATTTATTCCTTATTTTTAAAAAGTTATGTGAATGTGATGAAGTTAAAACAAGTCAGAGAATTAGTTCTAATAACAGAGTGTGTTATTATTCAGTGGAGGTGCCAAGAAAATAAGTTTTCTCACAAAAAACAAAACTAAACAGTAAACAAAGGACACTTAAAAACATTTGTCTGTGGACAATCAGCTGGTCTTGGTGTTTAAACTGCACTGACAGTCCTTGTCCAAATAACAAAGGGTGAATGTTTAGACATCACCTAACCTATTGGAATAAATTGGAAATACCCTATTAAGAAAGAAGGGTTGACATTTTATGTTACTAACACTCCCTTAACACCAGGGAGTGTGTCCTGATATGAATCAATCCTTTGATAAAGACAGAACACAAAAAATTCAAAAAGCAACTCAGATTACCAGAATAATTTAAAGACATTTATAGCCCACTTTCACTGCCACATTGTGCCAGAAGAGCAAAGCAGCAGAAGTGATATATAGATCATTGATTTTTATCCCTTTCAGAGCAGCCCTTCTTAGTATTTTTAATGAAACATTAAATTATTGTAATGTAAACTGTAACAGAATGGCACAGTTTTATACTTTCTTAATTGGATGCTAATATCCATGTCAGTATTTGCATGAAAAATGGTGTACTAAGCCAAAATATCAAGGTTTTTAAAACTCATAATCATTCTTCTGCTGATACCATCTGTCAGCTTAATCTTCACCTCCCAGAATTCAACGAAGAGGGTGCCTTCAGGGGAAGGAAAAGAAAAAAAAATTACAGTTATGAAAGTACAGTAAATTGAGTTTAAACCATGGGCCTGAAATATACCCATTTGATTATATAGGAATTATTAGTTATTAATTGTCAAAGTTGGAAAATTATTAAGAATTGGTGTTGGGGCACTGTCAGTCGTCATCCCTGGAGGAGGGGATGGAGATGGGATGGAGGGATGGAGAAGGAAGGGATGGAGAGGGGATAGAGATCGGTTGGAGAAGGGATGGAGATGGGATGGAGAAGAGATGGAGATGGGTTGGAGAAGGGATGGAGATGGGATGGAGATGGGATGGAGAGGGGATGGAGAGGGGAGGGAGATGGGATAGAGAAGAGATGGAGAGGGGATGGAGAGCAGTGCAGATGCACGGCTGGCACAGCAAACCCCTGAGGAGGAGTCACAGATCTGCCTCTCTGAGAGCAGCTGGAATTCCCTCTCCAGCAGGGGAAGTCTGTGTCCCCTCTGCACTGAGTGGAGAGCTGTGTGTGTCTGAGCTGTGTGTGTCTGAGCTGTGTGTGCCTGAGCTGTGTGTGTCTGAGCTGTGTGTGCTCCTGCTGTGTGTGTCTGAGCTGTGTGTGTCTGAGCTGTGTGTGTCTGAGCTGTGTGTGCCTGAGCTGTGTGTGTCTGAGCTGTGTGCGTCTGAGCTGTGTGCGTCTGAGCTGTGTGTGTCTGAGCTGTGTGTGTCTGAGCTGTGTGTGTCTGAGCTGTGTGCCTGAGCTGTGTGTGTCTGAGCTGTGTGTGTCTGAGCTGTGTGTGTCTGAGCTGTGTGTGCTCCTGCTGTGTGTGTCTGAGCTGTGTGTGTCTGAGCTGTGTGTGCTCCTGCTGTGTGTGTCTGAGCTGTGTGTGTCTGAGCTGTGTGTGTCTGAGCTGTGTGTGCTTCTGCTGTGTGTGTCTGAGCTGTGTGTGCTCCTGCTGTGTGTGCTCCTGCTGTGTGTGCCTGAGCTGTGTGTGCTCCTGCTGTGTGTGTCTGAGCTGTGTGTGTCTGAGCTGTGTGTGTCTGAGCTGTGTGTGCTCCTGCTGTGTGTGCTCCTGCTGTGTGTGTCTGAGCTGTGTGTGTCTGAGCTGTGTGTGCCTGAGCTGTGTGTGCCTGAGCTGTGTGTGCTCCTGCTGTGTGTGCCTGAGCTGTGTGTGCTCCTGCTGTGTGTGTCTGAGCTGTGTGTGCTTCTGCTGTGTGTGTCTGAGCTGTGTGTGCTCCTGCTGTGTGTGCTCCTGCTGTGTGTGCTTCTGCTGTGTGTGTCTGAGCTGTGTGTGCCTGAGCTGTGTGTGCTCCTGCTGTGTGTGCCTGAGCTGTGTGTGCTCCTGCTGTGTGTGTCTGAGCTGTGTGTGCTTCTGCTGTGTGTGTCTGAGCTGTGTGTGCTCCTGCTGTGTGTGCTCCTGCTGTGTGTGTCTGAGCTGTGTGTGCCTGAGCTGTGTGTGTCTGAGCTGTGTGTGTCTGAGCTGTGTGTGTCTGAGCTGTGTGTGCTCCTGCTGTGTGTGTCTGAGCTGTGTGTGTCTGAGCTGTGTGTGCTCCTGCTGTGTGTGTCTGAGCTGTGTGTGCTCCTGCTGTGTGTGCTCCTGCTGTGTGTGTCTGAGCTGTGTGTGTCTGAGCTGTGTGTGTCTGAGCTGTGTGTGTCTGAGCTGTGTGTGCCTGAGCTGTGTGTGCCTGAGCTGTGTGTGCTCCTGCTGTGTGTGCCTGAGCTGTGTGTGCTCCTGCTGTGTGTGCTCCTGCTGTGTGTGTCTGAGCTGTGTGTGTCTGAGCTGTGTGTGTCTGAGCTGTGTGTGCCTGAGCTGTGTGTGTCTGAGCTGTGTGTGTCTGAGCTGTGTGTGCTCCTGCTGTGTGTGCCTGAGCTGTGTGTGCTCCTGCTGTGTGTGCTCCTGCTGTGTGTGTCTGAGCTGTGTGTGTCTGAGCTGTGTGTGTCTGAGCTGTGTGTGCCTGAGCTGTGTGTGCTCCTGCTGTGTGTGTCTGAGCTGTGTGTGCCTGAGCTGTGTGTGCTCCTGCTGTGTGTGTCTGAGCTGTGTGTGTCTGAGCTGTGTGTGCTCCTGCTGTGTGTGTCTGAGCTGTGTGTGCTCCTGCTGTGTGTGCCTGAGCTGTGTGTGCCTGAGCTGTGTGTGTCTGAGCTGTGTGTGCTCCTGCTTCATTCTTCACAGAGCTCAGAAGGGTTTGGACTGGAGGGGACCTTAAAGATCACCTCGTTCCCAGCCCCTGCCAGGGGCAGGGGTCTCACCCACTAAATCAGGTTGCTCAGAGCCCCACCCACCCTTGATTCTCCTCTGAGCTTGTCATTTTTACAGCCCCCCTGCACTTTGACAGGAGGTGATGTTTGCTGGAGCCTCCAAGGCAGCACCTGGGGAATCTTGGCTTCAGGTTTTCCAGCGGGGGTATGAGGTACAGTGGGAGGAGTGGGATCCAAGGAAGCCAAGGGGGAGAAGAAATATAATCTTCATATGGAAAAATCTTATTTTGGCATAGAAAATCAAAATTGTTCCAGCAAAATTTTCTTCCAGCCTCTGGAAGAAGGCTGGAAGAAAATGAGCACCCATGGCCCTCTCCAGCTCCTAACAGGGAAGAAAAAATCAGAGAGGATCAGAGCTATAGCATCAGAGAAGTAAGGTTTTTTTCATTAAAACTATTTTCATAATGTCCAAAGTAAAATGAAGCATGGGGTTAGCTGAACAGGGTGGGCAAGTTGGCATAGGGAGAAATAATGTTAGGTTCTGCCTTGCAAAGTAGTCTTTTTTTTGTCCCAGGATCTAGTTAATGTTTGATAAATCTTTGCAAATTTGAGGTTTCATAAGGTTTTTGTATGTATGTGCATACATAAATATACATACTTCTATATTTATTTATTTATATAAAAGACATTGCACTTTCATTGTACTTTTTACTTTGTACTGCTCCCCATGTCTCATACAAGTTTTCTGAATTATTTGTCCTATGTTTGCTTATCTGTGATTCCAGAATGACTTCAAGTGATCCTCCTGAGCAAATTTCCCAGGATCAGAGTCCTCAGACTGACATTCTGGTAAGTTAATAGCAGAAGACTCTTTCAGAATGCTTTAAAAAATGGGATCCTTATTTTTCTTTTCTCTTTCTTCCTCCCTGCCCTTTATTCAGAAGCAATTGCAGATAACCACAGGGAGGGAAGTGTCTCATATATTTCCTTGTAAGTTGTTTTAATCCTCAAGTAGTTTATCCTACTTCCATTTATTAATACAAGGCAGAGTCTAAAGTACACAGAGACACAACACATATTCATTTAGTAGTGACAGGTTAACCAGGCTTTCTAAAGAATATTAGAGTCTGTTCAGTCAGTGCCACTCTCAGGATCTTTCTTTGGTCCATTGTGGGGAATCTGAATGAGGAATTAAACTCCCCTATCAGATAATAATCAGTCATTCTGATGAGAGAGAATTTCCATAATTTATCTGCCAAGGTGAGTTTGCACACAGGGCAGAGGAGCAGCCAGAGGCAGGGAATCCACTTCAGCTGGCACGAGCCTATTGAAGCCTCAAACAACACAAAGGCTCTAGGTTGCTCCTTCCAAAGAGACTTTTTTACTGCAGGACATGGAATCACCTCCCTTCTGGAGAAGTTAATTGTGGTTACACCAAAGGCCAAATTAATTTCATCATCAGCTTACAAATCAAAGTTGGGTCAATAAGGACCTATGTACTACTTCAAATAATAAAATCCCTTAGAAGGGGAGGAATTATTTGCCCTCCCTTTGAAGTATTTCTCTTGGGAAATGAAATGGAGAAGGGCAGAAAATGACACCACCATCTATTTTATAAATTCTAAGTGTCTTTTCACATTCATAAGCCTATAAGCCAGAGCTTCTTGGCTTTTCATGTTTTTTCAAAGGTGATTTGAAACTGTTTTTTGTTAGCATGCTCATCTTACTTTTGGGTTTCACCTACACATTTCTCTAGAAGTCCACTTTAACTCAAAACCTGGCAAGTAATTTAGCACTTATTTATTGAAACATGTGCATGAACCTTAAAACCACCAGACAGTTGCAGCACAAACATCTGTCTCTTCAAAAGATAACACCCTGTCAAAATGCCCCAGAGCAAAATCCCTTGCCTTGGTTTGAAGTAGAAGCAGCAGCAGCAGCTACAGTAGTTAGAGAGCAAGTATTTTTGGAAAGATGACAGCTGGGTTGTCAGACATTAATGCTGAATTACACAATGCTTGTATGCTACAGCAGAGATGTAATAAGCAATTATTCTTACATTATCATATATGGGGCTGCCAAAGTACTGTCTGAGAGGCAAGATAAAGGGCTCGAGGTCTGCACTGGTTCCATTGATGCTGGGGGGTTTCCATCAAATGGAGTTAAGTCTATTTTCAGTCTTGTCATCTGAGGAAGTATCAGCTTAAACATCTGTCGTGGCAAAGAGATATCAACAAATGGCATCTCCAAGGCAGAATTATCCCCAGCATGAGAGAAGCAGGCAAGCTAGTTACTGTAACTGCTGCTGATCAGAATTTAGCTTCTTCATCAGCAGATTTAGTACGGAGAGTAAAATCATATTTACTTAATCTTCAGCGTTGGAACTCTCGACAAATTTCATTGTATTTCACATATGTCATTTTTACACAGCACTGTTAAAAAGATCACTGCAGTCTTCAAAGAAAGTAAGAGGTCTCTGGGTAGTATTTATTTAGATCTTTTCTCATCTGGAAAGAGAAAATAAAAGAACTCTAGTCAGGGAGAAGGATGAGCAAACATATTGAATAGCTCCTTTGTCAAAGAAAACAGCCAAGCAAGCCTAGGGCTGGAAAACAAATGACTGGGGGTGATATGGCACAGGTCTGTGCAATTATAAATAAAGAAATTAAGAGAAAGGAATTGCTCACTGTTTCTCAAAATAGAAGAAAAAAAGGACAGCAAATGGGCTGTTTGGGTTACAGGATCCAAACAATCACAAAGTCATTTCCCAACACCCAGTTTAATGATCAGTTTAGTTAGACTAGTTAGTTAAACAACTAGTCAAATTCATGGCTATGAGCCAGAAATATCTGAAGTTAAAACTCCAGCAGCAGAATTGATGGAAGGAAAAAACTCCATTGAAGACTTAGTAGATGTAATTTCTGCCTCAGCTGCAAAGTCTTACCCTTGTAATTTCTCCCTTGGTATGCACTGCTGGAGAGTGGCTGATGGCCCAAACCAGACCTGACGTGGATCTTCTCATGCTCTAAATCACAAGGCTGGGAATTTAACTCCTTCCAGTTGTCAGGAACCCACTGAAGTCAGGTGACCCATGCAGATTTATTCTGAGCCTCTATGTATTTGTAACTATCAGAAAAAAGGAAGGACCTCAGGAAAACAAAGAATATAACCAGAAAAGTTTCAAGAAAAGTTATTCAAAAGTCTTTTCATTACCTTAAAATTACAACTACCAGAAATTTTATTTGAAATAATTGTGAGGTTTTCCAAGAAGCATCATTCAACAGCTGCTCCATCTCAGCTCCTGGCAAAGCTGGTAAGGACAATTCACCAGACATGACTTTGCTAAACCAAGGCAGGGTGTTATTTTCAGTCAGATTCCTCAAAAATGATTTTTAGCCTCGTCTCATACTTCTGGTTTCTTAGATTTCAACTCAGATTAAGCAGTAACTCATTCAGAGAGGACATGAAAATAGTTGAATCCAACACAATTAAACAAATTCACAGTCAAGTCATGTTAAGAAAGCTCAGTGTTTTTCCCCTTCCACTTGGGACCATGCAACACCCAACTGCCCAGCTGTTTTTGGGAAGAATGACAGGCTTCAAGCACAATGGCAGCTAAGCAGAAGCATTACTTAGACTATCACTGATATGTCAGCTGAAGGCAGTTTTATGTGGTATAGATAGATTCAGTAAGCATGTCACTGAGACTCACTAAATATTGTTTCTCATATTAAATAGGATCTGCTTCCCCTTTCATTTTGGAGAGACCAAAACCTGTGAGATTCTGCTCCACATCCACTTTTCCAAGCTGAGAGAGAACTCTGTGCATGGCTGTCTGTCCAGCTGTGGAATTCTGGTTGTGAATAGAATACCTGATACCTCTGTTCCAGCACACCTGTGTTCCAGCTGGGCTCTGGCTTCATCCTGCCTCTGACTGACCCACAGCTGGGCTGGGAGCTGCCCAGGGACAGGCAGCAGTGCCAAATACACATTTAAGGGGGCCTCTAATGAATCCCCACTGAAATTCCATCAGCTGTGCAAAGTACATTGATTAAATGCTACTTGCCACACAGGTAAATGTTTTCTGGGGTGTGCATTTGTTGGTAAGAAAAATTGACTAGCAGGGTACCTGAAATTCATTCACAGCATCTATTCATAGCACATAGACACATTCTGCAATTATAGTCACTATTAAGAAAAATCAGCAAAAGGCTACAGCATTATCTGAGCTTCTCCAGCAATTTCCTCTCACAAATTAGGCATGCCTTACTTTTTCTTTTGTTGTCCAAGGAAGTATTATTTGTATAATGTTCCACTGTGCTTTAAATAGTTTTCCAGAGCATTTCTCAGATGAATTAAGAATAAAGTTACCTGCTATTGAGCTACTGTTATTCCTTTGTTGCCTCAGATTCTCAGTTTCAGATGTGCCAGGGTTAAAAAAAAGTCCTCCCTAACTCTCACAAAGCCCTCCAGGGAGTCTCTGTCAAATTTAATCTTTCCCTGTCTCCCTGTTTCTCAGGGTGGCTTCTGAATAACAGCAGTTTTGTCTATTTTATTTGCTCTTTCTCTTACACACACCCAGCTGAAGAAAAGTAATTGAAACTATGGCATCTCACCTTGCAGTATCTGTGTAGTTTGATCCGAGGTGTGTCTAGAGATCAAATTTCTGCTTATCAAGTGCATAAATGTGATCCAAAGCCTGGAGACATCAGTGAACTCTGCAGGAGTTCACTTGCTGAGCAGGTGTTCGTGGCCCACCACAGGAAGAGAGATTTGGGGTAGAAATAGCTTTTCACCTCTACAAACTGAGTAGCTTTTTGCTGCAATTTGCACCTCTGGACCTCCCAGTGACACCCAGGTTGCTCTGAATGGGTCTGGCAGCCTGGGCTGAGCGCAGCAGTGAGCCATCAAACAGCTCAGTGTCTCCTGCCTGGCTTTGGCTGTGAAACACAAACTGGTGATGCTGCAGGAGCTCCGTGTCCTGCTACACTTGAGCCACGGTGGCTGCATCTCTTTCCATGCCATGGTACACACACTTCTGACTCGCCATCAGAAAATTCTTCCCATTTTCTGTACAACTGACCATTTGCTTTAAGTTATGAAATTTTTTTTTTTTTAAGTAGAAGCTTGATGTTCTTTTTATGTTAACTTCTACAAATAAAACAATCACCAGTGTTAAGCAACCTCCTATAGGAATGAAGCAGAAAAGGGCCGGTCAGGCCTCATCAGACAAGACAATCTTCTGTTGAGATAAACCCTATTTCCCAGAAATTGAAGTCTCATGGAAATCATCCCTGCATCTGGAAACAGCTCTGAGCCAGGATTCACTAAGCATCTAGTCTGCCTTCCACAAAGGGGGAAACTTTGCACCAACAATTGTCTAATTTGATGTCTTTTTATAAAACTGCTCTGCTGGATGGAACAATTTTGGACCTTGAACATTGTCAAAGAATTCTATTCCCTAAACATCTCCAGTGCTGAGCTGCTCTTGTTTATAATTGTGTGTGCTCACATCCTCTCCTTGCTTTTCTATTGACAGAGACATTTAACACCATAAAGCTAATTTTTTTAATGAAATAATTGCATGTTAGGCTTCTGAAAGTCTCTTCTAGGGATTTATGGTTTAAATTCAATCTCAAAACCTTAGTCTTATTAAACTATAGTGTTATTGGGATATTAAAACATTAATTCTGTGATGATTTTTACTACTCCCATTTTCTTTCAGAACCTCACAAATTATCATTTTGTTATTATGGTCTTGTGGAAACCTATTCTTGGTGTGAATGATAAGACAGGTGTTTGTCATTTTGAAGACTCTGGTAAATGTATTTTAAGGCAGTACTTAGCAGCATAAATTAAGTGTTCTCTAATAATCTACGTGAAATGTTCAAGAATATTTTCCATGCAATTATGAAAAAAGGCTAGGGAAATTATACACATTCTCAGGACTGGATTACATTTTTATATTTTATCACAGAGCAGTTAATCTCTGGCTATTTCTTGCAGGACCTAACCCCAGGTGCTGGCTGTTTCCAGAGGCAGGACTTTGGTACAAATGGCACAGACAGGTAAGTTACAGAGGCATCAGTGTCCCAAGCAGCTCTTGGGATGTTTGTCCCAAGGCTTGGGATCACTTTGTGGTGGGAGGTTAGTGGCTCCAGAGGGGGAAACAAAAAGAATCACAGTGAAACACCAGCCAGAAATGGGTACTTCAGGGATGGAAATACTCTCATGCAGCACCTCTGATTGCTGCTTAACATTTTCCTCTGCTTCTGCCCAGCTCATTTTGTGTTTTACTGTATCCAGTGAAACAGGTCGGAGTGCTTCCCTCACAAAATCATCACGAAGCAGCCACACAACCTTGCATTTTGTACATTTTGTTAATTTTCCCTTCATTTGACCTCTCCTATTTACACAATGTTTCACAGTTCTTTGTATTCCAGTTCTAAGTATTTCCTCTGCAAACCCGGCCTTAAAATATCTGCTGGCTGCTTTCCCTGTTTTATGTTGTAGCCAAGCTGTATCTAAATTACCTTAAATTTCTTTTTTATCTCACGTAAATGCTTACAATTCTTTGGCTAGGTTTTTTGTGGGGTCTGTTAATGCTGTGCTTTGCCACTCCTCTCCCCACCAGGGCCCTCTCTCCCATCAGCAATGGACTTGTGGCACTGAGACGTCCAAGGGCAGCTCTGGATCACACCCTGAGGATTCCTGCCCAGCTTCTCTTGTGGAAGAGCTGGCACAGACAGCAAGAAAAGCTGCTTTTAAGGTGTGCTAAGATAAAAGAGAGCAGCAGCAGCTCTGTGAGAAACTCCAGGGTTGCTCTTGCTGCCCTAGGATAGTTGACTGTACACGTATTTTGTCTGGATGTCCATTTTTATTTTAGACATTCCTTAGAATGGGCCCCTTTTTATAAGAGATAATTTCTTGTTAAAGTTGGTCTTTGATCTCCAAGTGGAGGTTTGGGAACAAGAACAATTTAAAATATTTCTTAACAGCAGAAATTATAATAGTAGTTGTGTTGCCTTGTTTAAAGTAAGTTTTGTCTCTGCTAGTGAATATCTGCAATTTGTGCTATTGTTCCTCAGATGAAAGTGTGGGGTTTTTTTACAATGAAGAATTCTACTATCATAGAATTGGAGAGCTCTTTGGGTAAATAAACCTCCTTTAATCTCCTTAGCCTTTCACTCGGATCATTTATCCACTATAGACCTAATAATTGAGATGAAACCCATACAATATTTTATTCTTTAAACTGACAATGTGGGCAACATGACACAGCTGGCTTTTTTCCTTCTTTCACATTCATTTTGTGACAGTTGTGGTGGCCAAATGACACTGCCACAGCCCACTGTCCTGATGTCACTAAGGGCAATGAGGCAGTGACCTGGCTTTCTTTGTCCAGCTGTAACTTTTTAGAAGGTTTGGGAAGATTTATATTCTATGGGGGGCTATGAATTTTCATTTCCATTTAAAATTTATTCCAAAAAATGACCACAAGTCACTTTTAAACACAGAAGTTTTGGTTTTGTTTTTTTTTTTTTTAAGCTGCATAACTGCAGCTGTTTTCTGCCTGAGAACCTGGGTTAGCACGTGGTGTGAAATATTGCTACATGCATTTCAGAAAGTCAAAAGCCCAAATATTGTTGCTGTGCAGCAGAAGTGATGGGGTTCTTGAGAATATGAGTGGTGAGCAGTTACTCAGATTAATAACAGGATGTCTGCAGTCCACTAAAGAGCATTGGCAATCACTCAGACACCTGAGCACTGCACAGGGAGGACATTCACAGCAGAAAATGTTCAGATATATTGCTGAAAATACATAACATTTCTGAATAAATGAAGCTCAGAGTCCTGCTTGGTATACTCAGCATCTAACTAACAAAGAAGATTAAATGTGAGTGGGAGATGCATCACTTGAGACTTAATCAGTGGAAACGCACACAACAAAGTGAAGGAGTAACTGGTGAAATGTGTGAAAAGAGGGCTTGGGAAGTGGGTTTGAGCTCTGAGCATGTTGCTGGGGTCCCTGTGTGCAGTGTGGCACTCACTGCTCTGCCTCAGCAAAGGGGGTGGTGGCAAACTCAGGACTGAAACCCTGTACCTGAGGGAGCCACTTTGGCCTTTGTAATCAGGGTTTGTTCCAGGGGCTGCAGAAGGAGGAAAGGGTTCAAACCCACATTCCTCAATCAGCCCAGGTGCAATTTAGGGGCCTTTCTGCATTTGCAGTTCCCTGTGTCTCAATAGATAGTAGTTAATAGTTTTAATTATCTGCAACCAGATAATGAAATCTGATGGGCATCTTGATAGGAACAACTTGTCATGGCACAAGGCTTCATAAAGTTGGCAGTGGCTCTCTAGGCAGCAACTGCTTTTGATGGAAGATCTCCAAATTGCTTAAGGTGTGTTTGAAATATTAAAATAGAAATGGTTGCTTTGTGTCCTGGCTGGCTCCAGCTTGAGCATTAGGTCACATCAAAGTCAAAGTGTATTTTTAATGATAAGTGCTAGCTGGGGTGCTGAGCCTTGAGGGATGATGTGGGAAAAGGGAGATCAGGACTAAATTGGCTTCTCTTGAGGATGCTGGGAAGAGAAAGGCAAGCAGGAATGACCAGGGAGTGGCAATGATAATGTTCCATAGTCACTTTCCAGTGTATTTCCATCAGAAACAGAAACAAAATTCACTGACACTAAACAGATAATCCAGCCTCCATGCCTGGATTATTACAAACAATAGTTATAAGAAATATAATAATAAAAATATATGTGTGTAAAAACTAATATTATTCACAATGTCTGGTTGGACTTCCAATCCTTATTGTATTGTATCCAAGTTTGAGGTTAATGTCCTTAATTGACCATGATTTCTTTCATCCAACAGCTTGGCAAATTACACAATGGCAAGTCTTGGATAATTAAATAAATATATATAATTTAATTCCCAGTATTTCTCCATTCCACTGTCCAAATGACCTTTAAAAAACACATTTTCAAGGGAATTATAACTTTCTTTGTGTTATGAGTAATGCAATATTAAGCATATACCTCAGGTCTTGAATTATGGCTTTATCTTTGAGGTTAGTGATCAAATACCCATTGCTTTGATTATTCAAATAATTAGATATTTTATATTTTTCTTTAAAAGCTCAGAAATAAAGAGCCAAACCCCTTGAAGGGCTGTTCAATATTTATTTTACTGTCAGCAGAAGAATCATTGGGCAGGAGGATGCTGCAACAGGGGGAAAAAAGTATTTGTTGCAGGAAGTCTCAGATTTTCAAAGTGAGTGCTTTACGACCTTTGCTGTGGTGCTTCTTGGGAAAACAAACAAACAAACAAACAAAAAACAACAAAAACCAAACAAAAACAAATCAAACAAAAAAACCAAAACCAAAAAACCCAAAAAACCAAAAACTGGAGTCTAGACCCACACCTGAGGATACCTATCACAACTGCAGGAGCATTAAAGGAAGCAGAGCCATCTCTTACCCAGCTCAAGGCTCTGCTCAAGCACCCATTCTGCTTTGACTTAAGTGGTGTTTAAAGACAATAACATGAGGAAAATCTGCATTTCACTCTTGCAGAAGAGGTGATGCAAAGCTTCTATTTTTATGCATGAAAATAGAATTAAAGATCATATATAATTAGAACTGGAGATGTAAATTCCTCAGGTTTTTTTATGAACATCAAATAGTGACACCAATGAAATCCCAATGTTTTTAAGGTTATAATTTACCAGTGGCATGAAAAGAAAAAATAGTATTTAGATCTTTGTTATGCTTAATCATTTCAAGTTTTCTGACTGCTGTGAGGATGTCGGGGAACATTAGAATAAAATCAGCTCGATGCTCATGCATAATGTGCAAGAAGTTTTTTGTTTGCTATAATTTCTACTCTTTCATACTAATTGTCATCAGCAGAGGATGCAGGCTGTAGTCATCTTGCTAAATATATATATAGCTACAGTATTTTTGTTCAATTTATTCATTTATCTTACCCTGGATGTATACACCACATAAAATGTATTTCTCTAGAAAGATAAAGAGAGTATTCCAGTGTGTGTGCACTGTAGAAATGAGAGGTGTAGAATGTATGAGTGCTTTTTATTTTTATTAAGAAACAAAATATGAGAGTGATTGCCATCCCTTTCTGCCACAGATTTTGGTTATGGCTCCATGCTCCAGATGCTTGTGGAAGAGTGCAGAAATATATTCTCCAAAAAAGTCAGACGTGGCTTGACTTAAATATTAATTCTTTTAAAATTTCAATCATTTTAAGTATTATCTGTTAAAAAAAGTTCACAAATGCTTCATAATAAAACCCTGCTATACCTATATATCACTGTAAGCAACACTTTATGTACATAAGTTCATAATGAGATTAAATGTTTGATTTCACCATCCTGAACTACCCCATTGCAATGAATAATAGAAAGAGTTACAAACACAATGTGGGGTTTTTTTTAACTTAAGTGTTTGAGGTGCTTTTATGAACATACGAACAGTTAAGTCATTTCTGAAGAAAAATATGTACTTATCCAAAATCAAGCACTTCATTTTCAAGAGGCTTTTCTTTTTCCTTCATACTGACTCAGAAATAGAAAGATTGCAGTTGTTACAAAGTAGTCAAGGAGAAAAAGGATGACTGGGGGCATTAAAAGCAGGCGAGTGTTTTAATTTTCATTTTGGTTTGCTACCCTTCAAACTAAGACATGACTTCACTGTTTGCTTTCCTTCAAGAATGCAAGATTTTACAGAGAAGCCTGCAGTAGTGAATATGAGCAAGAAACAGAGATGCAGAAATATTCTGCTTGAAACAGACAATTAAACATGTAACTGTTCAAACTGGGAGATGTGAGTTAGCAGAATCCTAAGCAGAAATTCTATATA
The DNA here is from genome assembly GCF_012460135.2 of Molothrus ater. NCBI lineage: Eukaryota > Metazoa > Chordata > Aves > Passeriformes > Icteridae > Molothrus > Molothrus ater. The sequence continues at coordinate 19,785,381 of NC_050487.2, read as the reverse complement.
TTTTTTTCTATTACTTCACACAACAAGATGTAACCTTTATAGTTCTCCAAGTGTTTAGAAAGCTGGATGCATAGTTCTAGAACAGACCTTGTCCTAGAGAAACTGCTGAGAACAGCTTTTATATTGTTGTATTAATGCATTTTATTTACTGTGAAATGTTCACATTATTGAATCCTATTTTTCTCACAGCTGGTCATACTGTGGAAAGCAAACCATCCAGCTTAAATAAATAAAACAATACCATTGTACTGGTAAATCAGAAGATAGCAATTCTGTGTAATGGAAATGCAAATACAAATGCAATTTTTATTTCATGGATAAATGGAACTTGCAAAAAGGTGGTGCAATGTTTTTCCCCTCTTTTGTTCATCTCATCATTAGGCCACACACTAACTCATCCTTCATTCACCATATTCCATATGTTTTGGTGCACTTCAAAAGGGTTTATGAACATTTCTCTTCTGATCTAGTAGCTTGGTGAGCAGAGGTTGAGGGATTGAATTACCCAAGGTCTTCAGAAGTTATTTCACAGACACATCCTCTTCACTGAAGATTACTTGAGATAATAGCTGTTTGCCTGTGGGTCTCTTTTTCCTGTTGCAGAGTATTCTCAGCACAATGTCCTTTTAGGCAGCTCTCAGCACTCCAAACAATAAGCTACTTACTCTGTCCTCCCTCTATTTTTGCACTCATTAACTTAAGATCAAATGTAAAAAGAGTCTTAAATTGCCAATAAACATTCTTATTGACATATTCCTTTAGGTGGTCTAAAAGATGGTGAACATTTTTCTAATGATGCTTCTTTTTTTTGTTGTTGGGTTTTTTCCCTACAAACACAATGAAGTTAAGAAAGGTCTGGGGTTATCAGAGTCAAGATTGCAAAGTTAAAGGTGGGTAGAGAACATTATTAGTGAGGGGCAGGAGCTGAAGGCTCTGCTGGGCAGATTCTCAGAACAACAATGCAATGCAGAATGAGGAAGTGAAAGCCTGGGTTTATTGTTTTTCATATTAATCCTCCCTTAGTACTTCTAATATGTGCATTGTCCTTGAGGAGAGGGGGCTGTGCACAGAACATTCCCACCTTGTCTGCAGCTCTGAGACGTGGGAGACTCACTCAGAGAGCAGCTGCTTTTCTTGGGGCTTATCCAAAGCAACTGGAGCTGTGAAGCTTTTGAGGATCACCTTTCACATTAAATCTGTTTTCTTCAGGAAATAAATTCTCACTTCAGCGTGGCCTGTGCTATATAAGTATACAAATCAAGAAGTGTTTCTGATTGAAAGGGCACAAAGAGATTGCTCCAGGCTACTAATACCATCCTTGTGTGAAACAAAGAGAGATAACCAAGAGAGGGCTCAAAAGTGATAATACACACACAAAAATGTGCTATTTTTTCCAAAAAAGCACACCCTCATCACCACTAGCTCCGATTCTTTATGTTTTGGCGACACTTACAAAAGTTCCTGCTAAAAGATGTAAAAGCAGGATTCAGTACCTGTGTTAAAGCTGCAGTATTGGAAAATAAGCTGATAAAGAGCTCAAAGATCTGGATGAGAATGGAAAAATATTTCAATGCAAAATTAATGCTGCAATGTAAGAAAAAAATTCAAACTATCTTCTAACCAAGGACTTTTATGCTCCTCTCCTCAATATCTTTGAATTCTAACCTCATTTTATCTTCTAGCTAAGTCTGATTCAATTCCCCTCTAAAGGACAGAAAAACTTTCTATTTGTTTCAGTGTGGGCTAAGTGAGGTGTCATGGACAAGGTGAAACAGATAAATGAGCATTTACAGAATCAGATATGAGCATTCCTGAATCACAGAGGGATGATATGGTAATATATAGTACCCAATGGGAATGCTGAGCACCTGGAGAATGATTTTCATGAGGATGTGTCCTACCTTCCAGCTGGGACTGTCTCTTCTGAGGTCATAATTCAGTAAATGCAGCCACACCCGCCTTACACAAACTGCCCCTCAGCAAGACAGTGATGAAATAGCACCACAGAAAGTGGGGTACCCCAGTGTGTGCTGGCTTCTGCACTGCAGAATAAAGCCTGAACCATTTCCACATCCTCTTGACCCAGGAGAATATCTACATAGCTGAAAGATTATTTTAAAATTCAATTTGTCCTTTGTATTCTATAAAGGTATTTCTTTAATTCAGCATGGTAGAACCAACTATGTAATAAGGCACTTCTCCTTTCATACTTTTTAAATAATACTTTCCCAAGCTATAGGTAAAAAGGTCATGATCTGCAGGAGATAAGGGTAGCAGATTGTCCAGTAATATGGATCATTTTACTTGCCTGTCTGGAATTTTTATTGCAGTGCTAGATCCTCCACAGAGCAAAGAAAATGACAGGGAAAGCATCGACAGAATTCTCCAGTGCCTGCTGAGGTCCTTAGCCTTTAAATATTTCAGGCAGCATCTCTGATTCAGAATGAAAATGGACAAATGAAAACATGAACTGAGTTCTTCAGGATGGGAGTTGCGGGAAGAGCCAGAGATGAGATTTATCAGGGCATGGAATAGGTTTCTAGTGGAAAGTTATGGCAAATTAGCCTGAATATAGTACTCAGATATATGGCAGGAAGCAATTCCAGAGAGTTATGGCAATAAGCAAAGTAGCCTGCAGGTCTTTTTCATCTGGACAGTTTGGGAATGAGTCTGTGATTGGTTTCCCTCATGGCACAGTCTGCAGCTGGTAAGCAAGGAGAGGAAGAAAGTCAATATTATTTTTTTTAAAGTGTTCCCATTATTTTGCTCTTTGGCCAATACTCATTACTGTGTAAGTCAAGTTTCCCACTTACTCCACAGCACCTTGGAAACAATTTTGACTGTAGAAACAACCAATAGTCTCTTGGAGGTGGTGGCAGGAAAGTAGGGCAGAATAAGGAGGGAAAAACCAAAACTGCTCATCTCATCACTGCCCCCCGTCCCTTTTATAAGAGGACTCGGCTCAAGAGGATCTTTTTTTCAGGCCATGTTCAATCTGCTGCAGTTTCAAAAGTCTCAAGTGATAGGGAATATTTTCTCACCATTTACTGGGAAGTTGGAGTGTGTCAGCTCCAACTAATAAATATCTGGTTTGACGGTGACATTTACAAGTCTCCTGCTCCACTGAGCTCAGTGCACAAGTTAAGAGCTCACATCCCAAAGTCAGTTCCTTAATTATCTTGTCCTTCCCCCAAAGATCTGTCAGGAATTCCTCTGATGATGCCCCAGACAGATGTAGTACACCAGCGAAGCAGGTTTTGCTTTCAACAGGACTTTTCTGGGTTCCTGAGGACACTTGACATTGCAGGAGGAAGTGACTCAGCTGTTTTTCAGTGCCTGTTCTCTGACCCCCCACAAGGTTTTCCTAAAAATGCATTTGCTTGACTGCTATTCAACTTTTTCATCACACGTTCAACAGAGAGAAAGAAAGAAGCAAAATCTTCCCTTGAACAATGTTCTGTATTATTGAAGGCAGTTTGGGGAAAAGATCTTGTATCTAGGACAGGGTAGAATATAAATTAACATGGAAAGGACAAGAGAAAGTTTAACACAGTGTATGGAATCCAGGATTTTTTCATAATTTAATTCTTGCTTCTTAAAGAGACATGGATTCTTTCTCCTTCTTCACAGATTTTCCACTGAAAATTTTTTATTAGCAGTCACAAGACAGGGAAAGAAGAGACCAGAAGATCCTATGGCTCTTTAATTGTACTTATCCTCCTGTCTCCTTCATGAAGTATTATAGGGAACAAATAAATAAAAATTTCACACTTCTGGAATGATACCTTCTTTATATGCAGAAATTAATTATAAATCCTTCCAAAGTAAATCCTTATGATCTCATCAAATTACTGTATTAAAAGTCATCATAAAAATATCTTTCCATGTGAGACTCTAAAATATATGAAATGTAAATTAATTCTCAGAAAAGCAGCCTGAATGAATGCATTAAGCCTATTCCGTGGGTGGTTATACAGACACTTTGAAAATTTTTTGTTCATATCTTCAATCACCTAAAGTGGCACAACAGTAAAACCCTCAAGCCCTCCATCTTATTTGCTGCAACCACAGCACAGAAATCAGACAGGAGACTTTGGAAGAAAAATAGGGATTTCATTAAAATATTTTATTCCTGAGCACCTGAAGTAAAAAAAAAAAAAAAAAAAAAATCCACAAAAGACTCAATATGTTGTTTGGCCAAATAACAGTTTAGAGGATAGATGCAGAAGGGAGCATCTCTATTTACCCTGAGAATCCAGCATACATAAAATCAAGGTGAAAAAATACCTACTAACACTAATCCACAATAGTACCAAAGTGTCTGAAAATGCACTTTCCTAGAAGATTTAATACTTTATCTAAAAGTAGGCAGGTAATTCAGACAGAGGCCTGTCAGTGTTTTCATTAGCTTAAATGATAGAAGATGTACTCATGTAAAATTTACAGCGTACATTAAACCATCAAGGGTGACAACATTCTTGAAGCCAGAATTAAGATTCAAAATGATCTTGATAAATTGGAAAGATGGTCAAGATACAAGGAGATGACATTGGGCAAGTGGCAATGTCCTGCTCAGGATGACAAGAGAAGAACAGAGCTGAAGTGCTTGTGAGTGCAGGGCTGTGCAAATCTCATCTTGCTCCTTGGTAACACCACTGGCACATATAAAACATGGGAGGTTATTATTCTTTGGTGCTTGGCCCTGATAAAAGTCTCATCCAGAGGACATCACTCAGGACTAAAGTATCTTGAGAAAAAAACAAACTGAAAACCTAAACAAAAAAAAGTGGATAAATTGGCAGGAGTTGAGAAGCATCAAGAACAACAGGAGTTTTAACAAACATCTCTGCATAAAGACAGAATAAGTTGCATCTTTTGTTTGTTTGTTTGTTTGTTTCCAAAAAAGAGAGAGAGAGAGAAGAAGAAGAGAGATGGGAATAATTACAATTTTGATTGTGAGAGTACATTTTTAATCTATACTCTATTAAATATCTAAAGATGCAACTGAGGACAAACAAACCCCAAAAGTCTGAAGACTGTGATCAGTTTATTTTGCTTAGGAACTATATAAAATAAGTTCAAAACCAAACAGCCACAAGTGCAAGATAAAAACTGTAACTCAGTCCTTGCTCGAGACATTGTTCTGTACCTTTTTTTACTTCTGAGAAACACTATGGCACTTGTGCAGAGCAACAGGAAGGAAAACAGTGGAACTGACATTAAACATACATTAGTCTCCACTTCAAATTTCCAAAACATTATCTACATTATTCACCAGGTTTGGCACTTGCCACAATAGTAAAACAAAGACTATTATTTCCTTTTTGTGACTCAACCTACAAAACCTCTCTCATTACAGAGGACAAGACACCAGAATTAAAATTGCATCCACCCTCAAACAGGCAGCTCCACAAAATTCTCTCCAGCTGTTCTTTCCCACACTTCTGGCACACAATGCAGGCTAAGAGCTTTTAGATGCTGAATCCCACATAATGATGCTAACAGCAATAAGTATCTCTGCTGACATGTTTTAAGGAATTTTCAGTTAATAGTTAATAAGGGCAAGCAGTAAGTATTAGACTTGAAAAAAATGCTTGAGCTAGCATTCCAAGGCGGGGGCTTTTTTTCATTTTTCAAACATTTCTGATTTGTTTATTTGACAGTGGCATTGACTAAAGACTGGAAAACTTGTGTCCTCAGTGGTGGAAATGTAAATGGTATTAATTTTTAGATCTAAGTAAATTAAAGTGCATAATTCCTATGGACTCTCATAAGTAAGGGTCTGTGTGTTCCTTAATGTCTGATCCCAGTCCCTGGTGCAGCCTGGCCCATGCTGCTATCTCAGCTGCTGGGGGTCAGTGATGGCTTTTCTGCCAGTTTGGATGTGGATGAAAATTTTCTACAGATCAAGCACTGGAAATCCCTTAAAGAACTAGAAATGCCTCTTCTGAGCTTTCCTTGCCTACATTTATTCTCTTTCCTTCTCTTGTTTCTATTCCTTTTGCTTTTCTGTTGTCTCTCACTGTCACAGAGCTGGATGATCTCCCATGGCAGGCACAGGCTCTGAGCAAAGCACGCTGAATATTGCAGTGCCTCTATTGAAATGACTCCTAGTAACCAAAAAAATACACCTAAAGAATGTCATTGAAGCATCTGTTGTTCCTCCCTGTAGAGTAGAGCTGACCATAATACTGGGCTCCTTCATAGGAATATTTGTGGGCAAAGCACATTTTAAAAAGAAAAGCCGATATTTTGAAATGAAAACACAATAAACATTAAAACAAGCAATCAAAGAAACAATAAACTCTTTTCTCACAAAAACAGTTTGGGGAACAAATTTCTTGGAAGCCTCCCTGTGTTAGTCAAGTTTCTCCTGAAAGGAGGCTTTGAATAAGGTACAACAATTCTGCTTCATTTCAAAGTTTTCTGTATAGAAACTACATCACTTGGTCTTGTTAAAGGGTCTAATTCAGCAAGAAAGAAAGTGAGGTCAAGAAGAATGGTAAACAACTCCTTTCACATCAGGTACTGAAATAGAGAATAGATTCCACTGTTGAAATAGATTACAATTCCCCCCATGAGTTGTACCCAAATATTTTTGCCTTGAACAAGAGACTACTGGAAGGAGAGCATTTGTGGAAGTAATTATAGAATATTGCAGTTACTCACTCTTCCAACTCCAGCTTCACCTGCTCCCTGCAGGTTTCCTGCTTGCTCAAGGCCTCTGAGGACTCAGATTACTCTTGTCAGCAGGAGTTAAAGACACTAGGGAAGAACAGAAAATCTCAACCTTTGCAAGCCAACCTCATCTGCCTCTCAACCAAGGCTTGCCCAGACCTTTTGGCCTCGTGCCAGAGAAATAGAAATCCTTCATATCAGCATCCTAGAAATCTTTACCCTTATTGAACCAGATTTCCTTAGAAGAGGAATCCTTTGTTCCCCAAATAGCCTACTCCATCTCAGATGGGAACTCAGAACATTTGGGAAGTGCAGCAGGCTGCTCTTTGGAAGGTTGTTATCCCACAAACTGTTGTTTTTCTTGAATCTTGCCTGCAAATCCCATATCACCATTCAAGAATCTTTCTGTGCAGCTGATCATGTTAAATTCTTCCTGTTTTCTTCCTCTTGCTCCTATTCTTTTGCTGTTTTTTGCTGTCTCTCTTGTTCCTGGCTTTGCGGAAACGTTGACCCAGTGACCTCTTGGGGTTTTATTGGCCATGTATTTAATTTAATTTTGTCATTTAAATTTGTCATTTAATTTTGGCTTTTGAGGTACATACCTTAGATTTGATAAAAACTCAGACTAGCCAGTCTTTTGGGAGCAGAGCTCACTGGACAGAGTTTGGGTCCTCAAAGACCTGGGTTCCTCTCCTGCCTCCAGACCAGGCCCACTCAGCAGCTGTGGATAAGTCGTATCTTCACATATTTGGCATTAATTTTCAAACTTTTTTTAGATTAAGATCATTCATTCCCATGTGCTTGTAGAGAACCTGCTATTATGTGGCCCTGATTTCACTTGAGTTTGCTGATGTATGAAGGAATAACTACATTTCAGAGGGGAGATAAAGGCTGAAATCAGTAGAACAACTGGCAGTTCTCATTAGACAATGATAAAATTGAATCTCACATTATACACTTATTTCTTAGCTAGTTCTTTCTTTAAGACCTAGTCAAAAATTATCTCCTATTGTAGTGTAAAGAGGAAATCTAGCAAATAATCCCAGTTTTTTGGAACTAGAGGGAGCAGGAAGCATTAAAAAAAGAAGTGATGTATGTTGAGACAAGGAACCAAGTTCATTTGCTTATTCTTGGAAGAGTGCATTGATGTTCTTCCAGTTTTAGAGATTATTTACTTTCTGAAATATGTTTTAGAGAGTGTATTATGGTCATATTCACAACTGGCCTCAGAGAGGGACACGTACTTGGAGCTTGTTCAGAGTAATTTAATCAATCTTATACAAAAAAACAACAGCCAACCGTTATGCCCCAAGTCAATACTAAAATGATTTCCCAAAACTCATTTCAAAGTCACTTCCAGGAATCAACTGGTAGCTTCAAAACACTGAGGCTCAAAGATAAATTTAATTTTCTCTAAAGTTGTAATTGAGCTTTTTTTAAATAAAAATTATGGTTTGTTGCCATCTCCTTTAATAAAATACTGTGCTTTGGGTGGCATGTCATTGAATTCCTGGTAACTCCTCATTTTTTAACATAAATCTAAATGTTTGGTATCGTTGGTAGGTACCACTTCATGGTGACAAGAAATACTAACAGAGCTCATTTTGTAGAGGGAAAACAAACACATGGCATATATTTAATCTGCCTGCCTGCCTACCAGATGGAGAAAAGAAGGGCCAAGACACTGATGGAGTAACTGTTTAATCACATCAGCTTGGTGGCTTATTTATAAACACAAACAAGTCCACTTGCACCTTTGGGAACTCACCATGTTTTCTCCCAGATTCTGAAGGTTCTTGGTGGTTAATATTCTATTTACAGATGAGACAGGTATGTGATATGTTCATGACATAACAAGGAAATAACATCTTTGTGACTGCTGGCTCACCTGGATACCTGTATCATAACTACTTGAGAGCTAAACTATTCCATTTCATGCACTGAGGATACCTCTGATTAATTTAAAAATTAAAAAGTAAAACCAAAATTTTTTGTTTGTTTTCCTAATTTTCCTGGGGTTCATTTAGACAAAAAGAAACAAAAAAGAAATAGAATTGTATGGAAATATCAATATAAATATGATACGAAAAATAAGCTGCAAAATTTAAAAAAACAATTACCTTTAAATCTACTTACCAAGCACCTGACGCGTTTTCTATTGCATAGCTGTTTAATAAGCTTGGTTTTTCAATAAAAATGGTAATTTAAGCAGAATTTGGGGGGTTGGTGGAGAAAGCATCAGGTGAACTTCTGTGGGCTTTGCTTTGCAGGCAGTAGGACCAGACCATCATCATTGCTGCTTCTGGCCTAAAATCCAAGAGCCAATGAATCACAGTGATGGTGCTGCTGCCAAGTCAATTAGCAGCACATAACCCAGGAGAAAGAATTAATTATCACAAATTCACCTTCTGCCTTGACATCTGTGGAACTTTCTATTGGGTCATTTGCCTGTGCTGGACTCTTTGGGTGTGTCACCCAAATCACTTCATCTGGATTCAGAAATCTACTTAGATCTACTTAGAAACAAAGCCTTTGGCTCTCTTAAATTTCTAAACTTGGATACTTTAGCTGAAAATAGACTCAGGGTATGTAAGGATTTGACACCAAGTTTTCCCTTCCATAGCTATGGATTTGTGGGGCAGGAGGTTACTGGGATCAAGTGAGCAGCTCCAGAATCTTGCTTGGACTTGTGAGACCTCTCAATTTCTTATTCCAACCTCCAGAAAGAAATTATCCAGTGCTCTAATCCTATGATCTTGATAAAGAGAAATGATAATGACTTTTACTATTCATAGAGCCACAACAATTTTTTCCCTTTAAAAAAAGCATTTTTTTGTTGTTGTTGTTCTTTATGCATTTTGCACAAAGCTCCCTATGGTGAGCTCAAGCAAAGTGAGGAGCAAGCAGGATATGCAAGGGTTCTGTCCCCCCTCAGATTCAATAAATGGATCTGTAACAGATGGCTAATCACAAAGATAACTGTTAACCAATCCTAGCAATGCTCAGCTCTTCCAGAGACATCATGGAGGGGTATCCTGGCACTCTGTGTTCCAGCACTGCCACTGAAGTGAGCCAAACATACTCTGCTCTAGGCTGGTGCAGAGATTGAAAAAAAAACAGAATATCTGATGTCCTGGTGGCTTATTTTGATTCTCTCTGACTGCTACCCTTTGTCAGCCATGGAGCTTTATTCAGGAGCAGCAAGGGCCGATTAATTGGATTTTCTTGGCAGGTAACCTTTCTTACTCTGCCAATTAGTCCAAAAGAAAAAAAAAGGGCTACTGATCTCCTGTGAGAAGAAACACCCAAGTGATCAAAGACTGGATTCCCTCTCCCAGCACTCCTGGCAGTGACTGTGTGTGATGCCTATGTGGACACACTGCTCATGCACCATAAATGGGCACATTATTGGGTTTTTCATTCATCTGGAAGTTGAATGTGAGTGATGGAGGTCCTGGATACTCATAAATATGAAACAGATGCTCAATATAATCAAATTTAGCCTGAAAAATTCTGGCTGAAGAAAGGAAACTTGTGTGGTAAAGGGATACAAAAATCTTAAAAGTGTGTGCTGTTATGGACAGGCCAGTGCTTTTCTCTGTGCTCTCTGGCCAATTAGTCTTAAACCCTTTCCTGCAGCTCCCTGTGTTCCATAAGATTGTTTCCCCTCTCCTTCCCCTTTTCCTGCTCTCACAGCTTCTGATCTATTTAGAGAGAGTGAAGTACAGATGGGCACCCTCTTAGGCAGATAGGAATGCTGACTGTGAGCTGCACCTTCCTGGAGGAGCAGAGCAGCCCTTGGATGGCTGCACAGAAGGTCTGGTGCCCCACACTGTGTGTGGCAGGAGCTGAGGGCTGCTGGGGCTGGATCACATTCCCAGGAACATCCACATCTCCCCAGATGGTTCTGTTCTGGGTGGCTCACTTCCCTCTTAGCCTTCTCACTAAATCCCCCCTTCAGTCAGTGACTTCTGCATCAGGAAGAGTTGAGGTTGTTTTGAGGGAGCCAAGGCACTTTTGAAGTAAAGGCAGAGATTCTTACTCTCCATGTTGCTGAGCTCTGGAACAGGGTCAGCCATAGGTGTCCCCCTTTCAGCCCTTCATGGCACAGCTGATAAATGGGATTCCTTCTCTCCACCAAGAGACAATGTTCATTTACGTGCTGCCTGCCCCAGGGAGCAAATCTGAGCCATCCACTTTGTCCACCTCACTGCACAGGGAACCCTGTGCCCTAATACAGTTTTGTGCTCATTCCTGGCAGCTGGGCTCACAAAGGCAGGAGCTGCAGAGAATAAACCAGTGGCTGGCTCTGGCTGAGCCTGACATCAAGAAGAGGAGCTGTGCTTTGGATTCTCCCTGGCTGATCTTCAGCTAATGTAAATCAACTTGATTCTGCTGGCATCAGTGGAAATGGGCTGATTCAGGCCATTTATAGTTTCTTCTTGTTTACTTACTGCATCCTAATGACTGCCAGGCACAAAAACACCTGAGGACATTAGACACAAAGGCTTTATACCCTTAATGCTTTGTTCAGTTAAGACTAACAAAGACAAGGACTTTACCTTCTGATGAGAAAGCCAGGCCCCTGAACACTTAGCACTGATAAGGTGCTTTTCAGTTTCTAAGTGCTTTACAAACATTAATTAATTATTCCTTTCAACAACACTTGGTTATTTTCAGTTACTAGAGTGCCTGTTTACCCAGTTAGCTCCATTGGTGCACAGAACATTGTTGGCAGCAGGCAGGAGCATAAATTGATCTATAACCACATGCTGTAATTTGCAGCAGATTTGCTTCACCAAACACCATCAGCACAGCTCCAGAAGCAGCTTGGAGGAGTGACCACTCCTCCCCGTGTCCTATGGTGGGGATAACCTTTACCTTCCCTGCTACACTGAGCAGAAACAGAGAATCTGTTCGCTGCACAGTTTAACTAATTCCATGGAAACATATGTCAAACAGGAGCTTCACACAGCTGCAAGAAAGTAGCAACAAATGTTGTATGTGTCACAAAGAAATGCCCATTACACTACAGAAATGACACAGAGAATAGGCAGATTGCTGGTTAGTGAGGTTGCCAGGGTGAGGCAGCAGAATTTCCTGCCTGCAGCAGTTATTAAAGATACAAAATACTCCTCATCTCTATCAGAAAGCTGACAACAGCTAAAGAAAAAAAAAATCTAACCAAAAATCAGCCAACCAACCAACAAAAAAAAAAAAAAAAAAAAAAAAAAAAGCATGACAGCATGACATACTACCCTACCCTAACTGTAACATGGCCAAGTTCCACTGGAAAGGAAGATGACCAGAAGGGAGGAGCTGGACTCTCACATCCTCACCTCAAAATGAAACAGTGCTACAGGTTGCCCAGAGTTGTGGTGGTTGCCCCATCTCTAGAAAAATCAGCTTGGACAGGGCTCTGAGCAGCCTGATGTAGGGGAAGGGGCCCCTGCTCATTGCAGGAAGCTGAACTGGATGACATTGGAAGGTCCTTCCACCCCAAACCATTCTATGATTCCACAATTCTCTGAATCATTCAGTGACCCCTGCTCTGTTCAGGTCACACTGAAGATGTGACCCACATCTTGGCTTTCTAGAAGAGCAACCTTAGCAACATGAGGTCTCATTTACTTTCCTATCCCTGTTTCTCTCTCCCCTTTACACCACATGCCAAAGGAAAGAAATGCTTTCTGCCAAAGTGCTGTCTAGACCAGTGTGTTTTCACTGGAAATGAGGATTTCAGTGGTCTGTGACAGATAATAGCAACTATTACCATGGACAATACCTCTGCAATAGAAAACAAGGTCTTGGGAAGTGTTAAGAGATCACTTTTTGATTAGACACACCCATCATTTCTCCAGGGAACAGACTTCTGACATAAAATGCTGAAAATATCAAGCTGCTCATAACTATCAGCAGAAACCAGGCACAACCTTCTGCCATGTCTCCTGCCCAGGTCCTGGTTAGTGAGGGGCTGGTGGCAGAGCAGCAAATGCTGCATGCACCTAAATCTCATTTCATGGAGCATTCAGAGCACACTGCCTGCTGCCAGCACTCAGGTGGCTCCAGCTGTTTCCTTTGGCTTTCTTCAAACTCTCTCTGCTCTGGGCAATCAGGGACATGGCTTAGCATCATGTACACAACAGGAATTAAAACTGCAGAGTCAGGAACTAAATCTCTCAGTATCAATAACCTGCACCCCAGGAGGGATAAGGAACACCAAACTGTAATGCTCTGAGACATACAGCCTAAATAATTAGCCATCTTTCACCTTGTTCATATTTGAAGTGTTTTGTCTGCAGGTGGAGCTGTGCTGGCACACACTGGAATGTACTGTAGGTCTCTAAACAGAAAGAAGATGTATTGGTAAATAGACTTTTTGCCTGTATACCTGTATCCATACCTGGGCTTTTGCAAACCCTGCTATTTTCTCACAGCTCTGCTCAGCAAATCTTGCAGCTGCATGAAAGGCCTGAGTCTCGTTACTGAGCATTATCTCCAACATGGGTGTTTACAGCTCTCAGCATCTCTCCTGAAAGAATCTCATTATAAGTAATACACAAGTATTTACTGGAACCAGGAAGAAAAAAAATCAGTCCAGTCTATTTTCAGTCTGAGTTGCTTAAACTGGGCTCTGGGATTCTTTGATGCTTTGGTTGGGAAGAAAATAAAATCCCCTCCTGCTGATGTGTTCTAATTCACCTCCATCTATGATGGGTACAAAGAAATGGTGAGGTAATCAGACACACTTCTGTGTCTGCTCTGCAAATACACCCAGCCCTCATTTGAGAAAATGGCACATTGCACACTGATGCAAATAAAAGATCTGGGATGATATTCACTCATCCCAAAACAAATGCAAAAATAATTTCTTTCCTGAAGTGTTGAGAACAAGAAAGTCATTTTAGTTAATGAAATACAAACATCTCTATCTATGGAAATACAATGTAATTTTAACCTTTAAAACGTTCTTCTTCTGATACATAATTATATTCCTACTTCTGACTTCAGGGGGTTGCATGCAGTCACAATTTTTCTTCATGTTAACATATAGTGCAGAAAACAAAATGTGTCATGTTCTAAAGGATATCTTTTCATTGCTTATAGACACAAACCTATCAAGATAATAAGATAATTTTGCATTGATCCTCTGTAAAATATTTACAATACGTACAATGATTACTGTAATACCACATGAGAGTAAGATAAGTAGCTTTTTGCAGCAAATATGTTGAGAATTACACAAAGGGCACCAACCAGTGTAGAAGCTGTATAAAATCATTCCTCTACCCAGGGTAGTGGATCATCTCTTCTAGTAACTATTCCCCATTGTTAGCCAGAACTAGAACTTCTAGAGCAAGGTGCCTAATCTCCATGATAAATGTGGATTTAGATGGGTACAGTCAAAATACCTTTCCAACATTCATCAGGAAAATATATGGCTCATGCTGTGAAATGAAACATGAGGGAGTTTTATTCCTTTCTGAAATTAGGATTAACAGCCCCTGGTTCCAAACTCATTTTAAATACTTCACCTATGGATGTTCTCTTTATTCTAAATATCCCCAAGTTTCAGACTTTTGTTATGCTTTTGCTCCCTGCTACACTCCTGGCAACACAAAACACCAGCTAATTTAACACATATCAAAATTATTTTTCTCCACCTTTTGAGTTCACTGAGTATTACCTACCCCCACATGAGAAATGCAGCCAATTAATACAGTCTCCATAGCAATGACTTGTACAAAAGCATCCAAGCCCAACACCAATTTTCAACAATGTAAACCTGTGATTTCTTTATGCCATGGAAAATTTCTTTCACCTTTTTATTTCTATGTAGGAACCAAGAGATAACTTCCACTTGCCTCTATGATTTTTGTAGGAAAACAGAGCAGGAAAGAGGAACATAAGAAACATGTTCACTCTTGCACTTCTCCAAATGTGGGTGTTGGATGTGTTTGTAACATAACTCGTTGCAGGCGATTGGCACCAAGCCCTGACACGCTCCCTGTCTAATAAAATGTGTTTCTCTTGATACCAAATTCTAATCAGGAACTTGCTTGATATATTCTAAATGTAAAATATGTTAAACATCCTAGACATTGGATATGTGAAAAGGATCATTATTCAGGGGCTCCTAATCAAAGCTTTGTTTTGTGTCATTATCTGTTTGGTTTTACAAGATTCCTGCTTGCTTGAGTGAAAATGTCTGGTGTTGGAAATTGTCACATTCCTCTCAGAGAAGCAAGGCAAGGAGCAGTGCTGCATTCAGAAAAGCCCAGGCATAATGGCTTGCTTGCTTGCTTGTTTGTTTGTTTTTTTCTTTTGGAAAACTCTGTGCTGTTTGTTAGATTGTAAATTATTGATTTATTTGGTGATTTACTTTGCAGCAAATTGAAGTAATATGCAAGCTAAATACAGTTTTACTTAAGTTAATTATGATGATGGGGACTATAAAACTTCAGAAATAGACAATTGCATTTACTTGACATGTGCACTATAAGCCAAAATATATCCCTCTTCCACTCCCACTACAGAGTAAATGTTACTTAAACTACATTTATTTCATTAATAGCTGCAACATCTGTGCCTGTAAAAGCTTTTAGGTGCTATGAAACAAGGCCATGGAAATATTTTAGGCTCTCCTGGTTTCCCTGTAGAGAGAGATCACCCCCACAATGACGTGGCCACAGAGGGTCTAAACCAACAGGTGGGGATGGGGACACCATGACCTCCCCATCTTTTTTCACTGAAAGCCAAAGTACAATTAGTGTTTTCCATGTGAAACACTCACTGAATTACCTTTCTTTTTCTGTACTTGTTGGGGTCACAAATGTTCCTCAGAAAAACAGATTTGGAAGGTATGAACATCTGGATGGAAGAACTGGAAGCTTGGCATGAGCTGGTAAGAGCGTGGGCTGCAGTGAACAGAGATCTCACCTGAACCTCACTGGAGGCACAGGCCAGTGCCTGGAGTTTCAGAGAGAAAGGAGTTTGACTTTTGGTATGGATTTTCTAGAAATAAAAATACACCACAGCAGAGATCTGCCTCAGGATCCAACACAAGTGACTGCACACAGAGCAGGATGCAGACAATCTGAAGGGAAGTCCAAGTTCTGTCCCAGAGGCACAACAGATTTTGGGGTGCTGGCTACCAACTGAGGAATGTTACAGCTCATATTTAAGCTGAACAGGCAGGAGATTTATGACAGCATAATTCTGAAAATCCCAATCCAGCTGTCTCTACTTTGTACTGTGAAATCCATGCTGTGTGGCTGTCCTGCCTGGTCAGATTCCAGGTGCAAACACCTGTACTGTGGAACAAATGATATTCCAAAGCTCTCATCAGGGCATGGAGAAGGACTGGGCTCCTATCAGTGAGAGCCAGAACCACACTACACACAGCATCCCCTTCCCACACTCCAGACCAGCCTCACAGGAGAAGTCTGGGTGCCTTGAGATCTCTCTCCAGGATTGTGGACTCTCTCCTGTGAAACTGAGCACCTGAAAGCCCTGACTAATCTGAAAAGAGATCCTTCCCACCCAGAGCCCTTGCTTAAAGAAATCAGTATTCCAGTCAGCTCCATCACTAGAAAAAGCAGCTGCAGAATGCAGGGGAACATATTCTGTTTTCCCAGCTCCATGTGCTAGCATTTTGCAAATGAAATTTTCTCTGACTTTTAGGCTATATGAAATCTTGAAATTAAACTGAAATATAATTGTCAGTGAATGGAAAGTACTACTTTTTGGCCAGCTCTATTTGTACATATAAAACATCCTAGATGTCCCAAAGTATCTTTCATGCCATCTTGAATTATATCCTTTTTTTTTTTTTATTGAGATCTCCAAAGCCAGCTGCTTAGGGGTTTTCAATGCCCAAATTCCCACTCATTATTTCATTTGACACTCAGATCCCTTGAGCAGCACTGAAAAATTACTAAACCTTAATATCTGAGTGAGACTTCCAAACAACAGCTACAATGAAGAAACTGGTCTTGGCACTAAAAACCAATGAATATGTAAGACAAATTGTATCTGGAGAGAGCAAACACATTAAAACAGCCTACCAGTAGCATCTTTCAAAAGATATCTAATGTAAGCTGCATACTCTTCGATAGCTCAAGGGGCTTATAGTCAATAAATTTAACAGGTTTCAAAAAAAGAGTCAAAGCTAAAGTACAGTATGTAAATGGAAACTGGAGTGCACTCTTCTTTTCAACCTTAGGACAGAGTTAATAGAGGGGAAATGACAAAATACATAAAAAGGAATACACAGGATTTGACAGAGTATGTTTTTTTCTTTTAACTTCAAGGCAAACTACCAGACTATTTTGGTTTACAGATAAATCAAACAAAGAACTTTTATCAGTTTGCATAAAAGTCTCATTTTCAGCATTGAAAAGATTAGGCTTCAGAGTCTTATTCTGTATGTGTATGAGGGGGATTACAAGGGAAGTGGTGAAAGTAATGACCTTGCCAGGGATTAGCTTCCACAATTGCATGGTAAAATAGTTGTGTTTTCTATGCTTATGGATTAAGATATTCATTGACAGTTTCTGTAAACTAGTGAAATTCACAGATATTTTCAGTACTAGGGTGGTGACAGTAGCAGTGTCTGACAGCCTGACATTACCCATGGTGTTGTGATGCTCAGCCCAGGGAGCTGGACCCTCAGCCTTGCTAGATTTGTTTGCAGTGGCTCAGTGTTTGTGTAACAAAAAGGGTTTCCTTTTGGAATTCCCTTTATTTTACAGTTGTATGGTCATGCTAAATGCAAATGTATTGGACCCATTTGGTCCTTTTTGCTTTTCAAGAGCTACTCCTGACTCCTCCAGCTGACCTAAGAGCACTTAGGGGTGGCCTTTTACTGAGTTACCCCACACACTGACAGCTACACTGTCAGAAAACAGTGGTTTTCTGGTTAAGCTGTCAGAAAACTGAAGTGGTTGCACCATCCCCATTGAGATTCTCTTTCTTCCATGTTTTTTATTTTGCTGTCACTAAAAAGCTCTTAGGAAGAAGACAGGAACTACACATGTGGGGCAATCAAGACTCTTGTTTTGGCTATGAAAGCTCAGTCTCTGCTCTGACTAAATGGTCACTCCTTGGATTGAAGGCTGCTGGTCTGAGGAAAGCAGAGCAGAAAATGCTGTGGAGGCTCTTGAAGCCCAAGCCAAAATCTTAATACAGAAAACAACAGGCAGAAAGCCCCTCTGAGTGGCTCAATGTTTCTGAAGACTCTCCAGCTGGCTTAATCTTCCCAAGGAAGTTGAAAATAAATGCACCAGAAATGGTCAGCTACTTGTCTCTGTGCCTACAAAATGTAAAACATTTTCTGTTTGTCCTGATTCTATCATTTAACTTTGCAGATATAGGAACCTATTTATCAGGCAGGATAGTGAAGGAAGAGGTTCACTTTGTTTACTTGCTCAAAGTAATCTCTTTGGTAAAATAACTGCATAGAGGAGTAAAGACAATTTTGTTCATGAGAGAAACATTCCCATGAGGGACAGCACAGCATAAACTTGCTAACTTTGCCTCAAGCAGTCCCAGCTCACTGTGGTTGGGTTCTCCACACAAAGCAAAGCACAGTCTTATGGCAAAGAAATGAAGCCTTATACCAGCACATAAATATTTTCTTGCATTAGCAGAATTAGTTAATATATAATTATGTTCAGCAGAGAAAGATTTCAAAGTCATGGTCTCCTACTACCTGAATCATTTCTCCTACAAATGCAACACGACAAGATTTTTCTTAGACAATATTGTCCGTCAAATTCATTAAGCTGTATGAAATAGTGCCTGGGCTTCTGCTCTTATTTCATGACAATGGAAAATGAGATAAGCAGAGGGAAAAAAGAACTGGACCTGGGTGGAAGTTTTTTGGAAGTATAGCACAAAAATAGTTTTAGATAGGTCCATGTAAGGTAGACACCAAAACTGACGATTAAGTCTTCATAATCACAGTGATGGGTATTTGTAGTCCCAGTGTGCAATTTCTGGATTATCCCTGGACAGCAGAGTGTCCCTGCAGTGCAACAGGGGTGTAGCCAAACTTTATGTAAAGCAGTCACACTGCCAATAGCAGCAGTCTGCCTTCAGAAGCACAGAGCACACAGTTCAAGCTGTAAAATTCATTCAGAAAACTGGAAAAAGGAAGGAAGCTAACCTCTGCTGAACTCAGTGTTGCTTGAAATGGTTTAAAAACGAGGCTATGTTTGCCCAGAAGTTTTGTAGTGGTTGAGAGACAAAAACTCTGAGCTTCAGCTTGGACTGTGCATGCCAGTAACTGGCAAAAAATGAGCTGTCTACCCCTGGTCAAGGGAGAGGTTCTGGGACATGCACAGGGTATGAATGATGAGCTCTCAATATGGAAAAGTGTTGGGAACTAATCAACCAGGGAACATCACAGGCTAATCAGAAAGTCCAATAGAAATAGACATCTTTCAATGGACATAAAACAATCCTTTTCATGCAGCTGAGATGAGAAATCTTTATCTCATGTTGGTAATGAAAAATACACATCCACTGTGATAGATGTAGTTCTGCATATGGTTAGAAATTCACTTTTTCTTGTAATTACCTTCCTCCCTGTTCATTCTTCATTTCTTTAACATAGTCGTCCAGTGGACATTTTCATGAAGACAAACTTAAGAGCAGAGATCTCACTGTTTCCTGAAGAAAAGAGAAAACAAAAAGCTTCTAAGTGCTATATTTACCATACTAAATCCCCAGGTGGTTACACCCACCACCTAACTGCACCGGCTGATTTTAGCAGGCAAAAGCAAAAGGCAAAGATACTCTCTATATCCACAAACTGGGAAACAGATAGGAGGATGCTGTGCTTCCAGAAGGCATTATAAAAGGGGGAAAGATTAAATGCTTTTTCTTTTCTTGACTGTTGTTTAAAAGACATAGAGGAAACACTTCTTTTTCTTTTAGTGCACTTTTACCAAGAGGTTTTTCTTCCAAAGGTTTTGGACCTGTGAGAGCTGCTTTTAAAATCATGGTGACAATTTCATATTCTAGAAGGAATCTGAACATGTTGTCACATGTTCCAAAATATATCAACTTGCATACTACTTAACATTAAATAAAACCTGGCTCATTACACTTGTAAACCAAGAAACTTTAAAAACTCTGCATTTTTATTATAAACTCTATTACTTGTCTAATCTATCTAATTCAGTTAAGAAAAACTCTTTAATATACAGTCATAATAGTATCTTTGTGCCAAACCAATCCCAATTTCTAATTTTAGTTGGGCAAACAGCCTTTGAATTACATATGATCTGTCTTTGCTTTGTCTGACCTTGGCCTTTCAGTGACATGAAAAAAATGTCAATTATTAAACCAAATTATTTAAAAGGTAGTATTCAGTTAGACAGAAAACTACCTCTCAGACAAATGGTATCATATATAGTAAGCAAGGTTAGATGGAGACAGGATATTTAAAATGAGGTAATAAGAATCATTTTAGAATCAATAAGGTCAGGAAAGACCTCCTAGATCATCATGTTCATTGAGTTTTTATCTTTCTGAAGAAATATATAAATGTTAATTTGATGGTAGAAGTACAAACAAACTTGCCTTATCTTTTCTTACAAAGTGGATTCCAGTGACTGTAAACAGAAATTTGGAGCACACGCTCAATTCCGGTGGCCAGAATGGCAGCAATGATCAGCTACAGGAAGACAAAGCTGCCAATGTAGGGAGAGTTCCACTTTGGTGGGAAATATTAGCAGTCTCTTGAGCTATTTATGCATCTGACAAACTTTGAGGAAAGTACTGGAACAAACCTCCTGCCTCCCAGGCCCATCACCAACATGACAGCCTGGCCAGACCCTGAGCAAGCGGCAATTGCTCGAAGGGCTGTAGCACACAGCTGCCCCCTCACTGAGGACCCAAGACAAGCATTTTTATCTCCTGGAGCCCAAAGGTGTTCAGCACAATGGCATGGAGATGGCTTTACAGGTGAGCACTATCTCACAAGTGACTGGATCCAGACCTGTTCTCAGTGAGCTGCTCACAGGGCTGTGAGTCTGCGCCACCCTCTCCTCCATCAAACCCCCACACACTGAGGAGGCCATAAAATCCACTCAGCCTAGGAGCCTTGTCTTATCAGCTCACAAGAATTGAAGCTCTGCAGGTCGAATCTTGATTCTAAATTGGTTTGAAGTACCTTTGAAAGTACAAAATTATGAGAGAGCTCAGCATCATCATTATCATTAGCAGCCACCCCTGAAAATGCTCCAGAAATGATGCCGAGTGTTCCTTGGAAGGAAGTCAGAGAGATATTGCAATTACCAACTATGTTATATCATTTAAGTATATATTTAGCTTAATTGTGGTAAAACTTGATAGTATTCTGTTGATTTCATAATTACCAGAAAAACTGCAAAATAAAACACATGTCTAGGGGGACTGGGAATTTGATGTGGTTTATAATCAACAACATTGTTCACAATGACAGATCTGAGTATACAGAAATTATTTCACATTGCAGCACTGGTGCTAACACTTGCTTTTCCACTTGCTTTTCATTACCATTGCAAAGTAGTTTTCCTAGACAGTGCTTATTTTAGTCATGGCAGAAACTAATGAATTTTTCAGACTTGTGTCTGGGTTTTATTATACTCCTATACAATCTTTTATTATACTCCTACAAAATCCGGTTTTTATGTATTGTACTATCAAAGAGTGGGCTGAGTATGCCCTTACTTCCCTTTGAATCTTTTTTACAACTTTATAATTCAGAAATTTAAACTTCTCTTGACCCATTATGAACCAGTCACCCCTGAGTCTGACCTTTCTTCTCCCTCTGTGTCACTGTGAAAATTATTGGAACTCCAGGGGCACCCAAAGCTTCTCTTCTTTGGCCCTGTTGTACTAAACAATGTAAAAACAAGGCTGTAAACAGTCCCACTCTCAAGAGCCTGCAGTCTGGCATGTTTACAGGACAGATTTTAGCAAAGTAAAGAACTGGTTGAGCTAATTCCTTTCAAGCCAGCACTGGTATCTCTAGTCTGTACTAGAATGTAAGCACAATCTATGTTGGTAAAACAAGGGAGCTAAATAAGTGATAGGAAAAGGGAAACTCATAATTCCTCCCTGCACACAGCTGACATGAGCATGGGTATTCACAGCAAGAGACCCAGCAGAGGAGAAAAGGGATTTTGTGTGAGCAGCTGTCAGTTTGAAAATCATTTTACCCTTTCTCAAAATTTGTCCTTTGAAGAGGCATGAGTACCACTGGGGTGATTCCCAGCCCTGTTAGACCAGAGCTGCTGGAGAACTTCACCATAAGGTGAATCCTGTGGCTGCCCTGGTGCACAGGGAGGAATCCAGCACTGTATTGATTGGCTTTGTGCTGTTGTGCAGAGGAATCTAAAGACATACAGAAATGTGAGAGGGAAACAGAAAATTTGGTTGGTTGATACAGCCAGGCACCAGCAGCCAAGAGACTCTAAACTCTGCTCCCTCCTTCTCCTGCTGCTTTCACTCAGTCAGTTCATTTTGCTCCATGGATTGATTTCCTTTTTGGAGAAAAGACTGACAAAGGTCCTTCCTACCTCTGTCTTCCTGTTATACCCTGTAGGGTCTGTGGAGGGAAAGATATTGTGGATGTGAAATGTGTGATTGGTTTTGTGGACACAGGGGTCTCCTGTTACTGATTAGCTGGAGCCAGCTTTTCCGCTACATCATGAGTTCTGAGCAGGCAGATCCCAACACAAAAGTTGCCTGATATGAAGCTGTGAAGAGGGCAGACTTAAGAGAAATACTTTCTGTATGCTCTAAATTTGCTTTTTCTCCCTTGTAGAGATAAGATTTGATTGAGCACCACTTAATGCAGAGCAGAAGAAGGAAAGATATTGTAGAAAGGTAGACATGGTGGTGAAGAAGAACTCTAGAAAATTAAGTGTAATTGAAACAGTAAGAACAGTAGAAAATCAAGACTTTCACATGAGTAAAACAATGGGGTTTTTCCTTCTTATCATCTGTTGCCTCAGATAAGTACTCCTTACCTACTCCATGCTCCTCTCACAGTCTCACACATCTAAGGTCCTGGCTGGCTTTTTCAGTAACACTAAAATAGGAGCAGTGGAAAGGCAATAATGCTGGTATTTGATGTTGCAAACAGCAAATTCAGTTACCGCATTTATTTGACTTGAGGGTGGATAGCCCTCCCAACTGAGAGCCCCATGGTGATTGTTTAAGACATGGTCTATGTATTTCAGAATACCAGAGCAAAAGCCAGCTGCAGGAGTAGATCCCTGGTTAAAGATGGTCACTGCTATAATTGGTCCAGATCTGCTTCAAAGCAGGTTTAGATATCCAGCAGTGCCCCTGGATCACTCCAAACAGACAGGGATGTAGCTGAGGAGAGCAGCGAGACTCACCTGCTGTAGCTTCAGGTTGAAATCTGCCAAA